>NC_086446.1:284890859-285210859 GCF_028390025.1 Pseudophryne corroboree
CTGTTTCCAGACAAACCCCTTCTGCCAGGTGGCGTATGATGTGATTCGCTTCATTGTAGCCACGCCCCTGACGTACAATGGCGGTAATATTGGCATTGTACAATGGAGGCGTGGCTGCAATGATGCAAACATGCTGCCGCGCGTTTATTCTACATCACCATGCCCCTCCTGAACCGTCCCCTGCGCCATGCCTGCAATCCACCCCTGCTGGCTGACCTGGCTATTCCCTCCTACTGGAGAGGGGGGGTCATTCCGAGTTGATCGTAGCTGTGCTAAATTTAGCACAGCTACGATCTTCTTCCCTGACATGCGGGGGAACGCCCAGCACAGGGCTAGCCCGCCCCATATGTTAGTCCGGCCCCCCCACCGCAGATGTGCAAAGGCATCGCACAGCGGCGATGCCTTTGCACTCCAAGAGTAGCTCCCGGCCAGTGCAGCTTTAGCGTGCTGGCCGGGAGCTACTCATCGCTCCCCGGCCCGCAGCGACTGCGTGTGACGTCACGCAGCCACTGCGGCCCGCCCCCCCGTTCGGTCCGGCCACGCCTGCGTTAGCCGGACCAAACCCACGAAACGGCAGCCAAACGCCGCCGTTCCGCCCCCTCCCGCCCAGCCATCGCCTCTGCCTGTCAAACAGGCCGAGGCGATCGTATCCCTGCTACGGCCTTCGGCTGTCTGGCATGCGCAGTAGGGACCCGTTCGCTCTGCTGCGTTAAAACGCAGCGAGCGAACGGGTCAGAATGACCCCCCCCTCCGGACCTCTGAAAGTATGTAAGTATTATTTCAGGTCAGGGGCCTCTATAACGCTTTCTCTACTTAGGTATCACAGGGCTTGGAGGACAGATCTGAAGATGCACAGACACGCTGAGCATGAGCAGTAGTGCACAAGGTCAGAGGTAGCACATCCGCCAGTCTTGGAGTCTTAGGGGTAAATTTACTAAGTTGTGAGTTCTATTTAAGATGGGATGTTGCACATAGCAACCAATCAGATTCTACTTCTCATTTACCTAGCACCTTCTAGAAGATAAAACCTGAAATCTGATTTACCCCTTAGTGTCCAGACGGAGAGTGCAGGGCACATTTTCCGAACACTGGATATTTCTAATAGGATGTACTGCACAATGCCAGGGGTTTTCATCTCCAGTTCTCAAGTACCCCAAACAGGTCATGGTTTCAGGATTATCATTAATGAGGCACAGAAGATTTCATCTATTTTGATGGATCAGGAACAGAGAAAATCCTGAAAATTGACCTGTTGGAGGTACTTGGAGACTGTAGTTGAAAACTCTGTACTTTCAGTTGCATTATTGGAAAGCACATTTCTAGGCATGCTTCAATGTAATCAAAATCATCAAGCACACAAAAGTGAACCATGTAATAGAGGCAGATTAAACATTCTCCTATTCCTATGATTCATTAATTGCCTAACATTGCGTTAACTGAGCAGTATTTTAGAAGAAATAAAAATTAAATACAAGGGTTGGGCTTTGATGTGACACTTTTCCTGTCTTTGCTTTGCACATTTTTTTGAGCATTCAAGAATCCGCCAAATAAGGCACAGATTGCTTTTACAGGGAAGTTTCCAAAGACCCAGAAGTGTGTGCCTTAGAATTCTCTCTGTGCTGGAGACAGGCAAGACAGCAGCTGTCATCATGTGGAGCGTAAATTCTTCTGATTAATGATCAGTGTCACATAAACGACAGGATTACTACATTTTAACTGTCAATAAAAGAAAATAAAGGTTTTCTTTCCCAGTAAAAGTTGAAAGCTGAATTCCACTACTCTGTTGTAGAGTGACATTTGTGGCAATGTATTTGGGACAATGTGCTTAGTCTGCAGATTGGTATTGGGTCAATGGGGGTCATTCTGACCCGATCGCACGCTGCAGTTTATCGCAGTGGTGTGATCGGGTCAGAACTGTGCATGCCAAAGGCCGTCGGGCTGCTACGATTGCCTCTGCCTGATTGACAGGCAGAGGTGGTTGCTGGGCGGGGGGTGGTGGCAGAACGGCTGCGTTTGTCCGCCGTTCCGTGGGCGCGGTCCGGCCAACGCAGACGTGGCCGGACCGAACGGGGGGCGGCCCGTAGCAGCTGCGTGACGTCACACGCAGCCGCTGCGGGCAGAGGCGTAACAAGCACAGGGCAAGCAGGGCACGTGCCCTGGGCGCCGTGGCAGCCCCAGCAGAGGGGGGCGCCACCAGCACCTGCACGGCCTGCTCGCCCCATGCGCCCACAGCCGCGTCAGTGTGCAGGCATCAGCCAGCGATTGCAGCCCCGCCCCCTCACGGCTTTATGCCACGATTCGCGGGTCGATGAGTGGTGGAGCCAACATGACGTTTCTCATTGAAGGGTGTCATATTGGCTCCGCCCAAACGTTGGATATCAGGTGTTATTTTTAATACACTAAGAATTTTGCATTAAGCCTCTGAGTGCCGCAGTCTCTATGTACACAGTGGTCGAAGTGGGCCGGTATACTGCGCTATGGCATACCGGCACTTCTCCACAGACCCGGAAGTGTGTGTGTGTATATGTATGTGTATGTGTGTGTGTGTGTGTGTGTGTGTATATATATATATATATATATATATATATATATATATATATATATATATATAATTTTTTTAAATTAGCAGTGTGCAGACAGCAGCATGTAGGAAGGAGGTCCTGGAGGACTCACCCTGGAAGAGGGAATTGGCTGCGCACCCCGGGAACGGAGACCTGCGCACCGGCTGAAGAGACGCGAGGGAGCGTGCCGCAGGACCAGGAGAGGACCAACGCCAGGGAGGAGCTACCCACGCCTACGCCTGTCACCGGAGCGACCAGAGCCGTCCGCGCTGAGTGGAGAAGACGCCGCAGAAGAGGAATCCAGCCAGCCGCAGGACCGGGGAAGGACATCCAACCTTCAGCGGACCGGGACCCTGCAGCAAGGGGGAGACTGACCAACGACGGGAGCACCAACATCGCGGAGGACACCCGCTTACCAGAGCAAGGACCCATAGAAGAACCCGGCTGGCTTAAAAAAGACGGCGCAGAACAGCGGGGAGGATGGCGCAGATCGGGATCCTGCAGCTGGAGAGAAGACCCCCCTTCGGAGCGCAGCAGACCACACTGAAAAGGGTGCATTCCCGGTGCGGTGCTCTGCATCCCGGGTGGCGCCGAAGACGTGGAGTGTCGGAGGTGGCAGAAGCGCCGCAGCTTGGGGTGAGAAATCGCTGTAACACTTTCGCTGCAAAACTCTGCAATTAGTCAATTGAGGGGGTAGGCTCCCCTCACCACAGTTCCCCGCAGGATTAGTTAATTAAGGGGGTAGACTCCCCTCACCGCAGTGCCCCGCGGGCCTTGTTAATTAAGGGGGTAGGATCCCCTCACTCTATAATGTGTATTTCGGCTCATTCTATGTGCTATAATGTGAATTTTGCCTCATACCGTGTGGTATAATGTAAATTTCGGCTCATACCGTGTGCTAGTATGTGAATTTCAGCTCATACCATGTGGTGTAATGTGATTTCGGCTCATACCATGTGCTAGTATGTGAATTTCGGCTCATACCGTGTGGTGTAATGTGAATTTCGGCTCATACCGTGTGCTAGTATGTGAATTTCGGCTCATACCGTGTGGTGTAATGCGAATTTCGGCTCATACCGTGTGCTAGTATGTGAATTTCAGCTTATATCGTGTGGTATAATGCGAATTTCAGCTCATACCGTGTGCTAGTATGTGAATTTCGGCTCATATCGTGTGGTATAATGTGAATTTCGGCTCATACCATGTGCTATAATGTTAAAGAGGCACCAGATAGTATAAGGGGTCCTACTACACTGACGGACACGTCCCCTTTAGAGTGGCCACGCCCCCTTTTCCAGCTCGCGCATAATTGCATCCTTCACCTTTCCATACCCCCATTTAAAAATTTACACTTCAACCACTAAATGGGGTAAAATTAGGGGATTCTGTACTGGAAAAGGACTTAGGTGTCCTCATAGATAGCAAGCTAAGCAGTAGTACCCAAAGTAGGACTGCAGCAAAGAAGGCTAATAAGATATTAGCATGCATAAAACAGGGTATTGATGCTAGGGACGAGAGTATTATACTCCCGTTATATAAATCACTAGTGAGGCCACATCTTGAATACTGTGTACAATTCTGGGCACCGTACTACAAAAAGGATATCCTGGAGCTAGAAAAGGTACAGAGGAGGGCGAACAAACTAATTAAGGGCATGGAGATGATGGAATATAAGGAAAGGCTTGAAAGACTAGGCATGTTTACATTGGAAAAGCGGAGACTAAGAGGGGATATGATCAACATCTACAAATATATAAGGGGACAATACACAGAGCTTGCGCGGGACCTGTTTTTGGTTAGATCAACACAGAGGACTCGTGGACACTCGCTCAGGTTAGAGGAGTGGAGATTCCACACAATACGGTGTAAAGGCTTTTTCACGGTAAGGACAATACGTGTTTGGAATTCCCTGCCCGAGGGAGTTGTAATGGCGGAATCTGTCAACACCTTTAAGAAGGGGTTAGATAAATTCCTAATGGATAAGAATATCCAGGGGTATGGTGCATAGTCATGCATTATAGTTACTATAAATAGGGATAAAATGCAACGGCTGACAGCAGCATCAGTCAGAAATTTTGGTCAAATCATCATGCATAGGAGACCACAAATAGGTTGAACTTGATGGACAATTGTCTTTTTTCAACCTCAGATACTATGTTACTGCACCTCCATATATACATACACATCCTGACATCTTTATACACAGTGGCCATTTTTTTCAGTGCGTGCCAGTGGTGTGTGCACATAGTTTCCCTTTGTAGTTTTTTTTTTGTTTTTGGGGGGGGGGGGGGGGGGGGTGCCATTATTGATCTTGCCCTGGGCTCCAAAAACCCTAGTTACGCCTCTGGCTGCGGGCCGGGAGCGATGAGTAGCTCCCGGCCAGCACGCTAAAGCTATGCTGGTTGGGAGTTACTCTTGAAGTGCAAAGGCATCGTCACTGTGTGATGCCTTTGCACTTCTGTGGGGGGGGGGGGGGGGGGGGGAGCCCAGCACTGACATGGGGGATGGGCTAGCCCTGTGTTGGGCGTCCCCCCACATGTCAGTGTGAATGATCGTAGCTGTGCTAAATTTAGCACAGCTACGATCATCTCGGAATGACCCCCAATGTGCATAGTCTGCAGAGTGGTACTGGGTCAATGTGCGTAGTCTGCAGAGTGGTATTGGGTCAATGTTCACAGTCTGCAGAGTGGTATTGGGTCAATGTGCGTAGTCTGCAGAGTGGTATTTGGTCAATGTGCATAGTCTGCAGAGTGGTACTGGGTCAATGTGCATAGTCTGCAGAGTGGTACTGGGTCAATGTGCATAGTCTGCAGAGTAGTACTGGGTCAATGTGCGTAGTCTGCAGAGTGGTAATTGGTCAATGTGCATAGTCTGCAGAGTGGTACTGGGTCAATGTGCATAGTCTGCAGAGTGGTACTGGGTCAATGTGCATAGTCTGCAGAGTGGTACTGGGTCAATGTTCATAGTCTGCAGAGTGGTATTGAGTCAATGTTCATAGTCTGCAGAGTGGTATTGGGTCAATGTGTATAGTCTGCAGAGTGGTATTTTGTCAATGAGCATAGTCTGCAGAGTAGTACTGGGTCAATGTGCATAGTCTGCAGAGTGGTATTGGGTCAATGTTCATAGTCTGCAGAGTGGTACTGGGTCAATGTGCATAGTCTGCAGAGTGGTATTGGGTCAATGTTCATAGTCTGCAGAGTGGTATTGAGTCAATGTTCATAGTCTGCAGAGTGGTATTGGGTCAATGTGTATAGTCTGCAGAGTGGTATTTGGTCAATGAGCATAGTCTGCAGAGTGGTACTGGGTCAATGTGCATAGTCTGCAGAGTGGTATTGGGTCAATGTTCATAGTCTGCAGAGTGGTACTGGGTCAATGTGCGTAGTCTGCAGAGTGGTACTGGGTCAATGTGCATAGTCTGCAGAGTGGTACTGGGTCAATGTGCGTAGTCTGCAGAGTGGTATTTGGTCAATGTCCATAGTCTGCAGAGTGGTACTGGGTCAATGTGCATAGTATGCAGAGTGGTATTGCGTCAATGTTCATAGTCTGCAGAGTGGTAATTGGTCAATGTGCATAGTCTGCAGAGTGGTATTTGGTCAATGTGCATAGTCTGCAGAGTGGTACTGGGTCAATGTGCATAGTCTGCAGAGTGGTACTGGGTCAATGTGCGTAGTCTGCAGAGTGGTATTGGGTCAATGTTCATAGTCTGCAGAGTGGTACTGGGTCAATGTGCGTAGTCTGCAGAGTGGTATTGGGTCAATGTTCATAGTCTGCAGAGTGGTATTGGGTCAATGTGCGTAGTCTGCAGAGTGGTATTTGGTCAATGTGCATAGTCTGCAGAGTGGTACTGGGTCAATGTGCATAGTCTGCAGAGTGGTACTGGGTCAATGTGCATAGTCTGCAGAGTGGTATTGGGTCAAAGTTCATAGTCTGCAGAGTGGTATTGAGTCAATGTTCATAGTCTGCAGAGTGGTATTGGGTCAATGTGTATAGTCTGCAGAGTGGTATTTGGTCAATGAGCATAGTCTGCAGAGTGGTACTGGGTCAATGTGCATAGTCTGCAGAGTGGTATTGGGTCAATGTTCATAGTCTGCAGAGTGGTACTGGGTCAATGTGCATAGTCTGCAGAGTGGTACTGGGTCAATGTGCGTAGTCTGCAGAGTGGTACTGGGTCAATGTGCATAGTCTGCAGAGTGGTATTGCGTCAATGTTCATAGTCTGCAGAGTGGTAATTGGTCAATGTGCATAGTCTGCAGAGTGGTATTTGGTCAATGTGCATAGTCTGCAGAGTGGTATTTGGTCAATGTGCATAGTCTGCAGAGTGGTACTGGGTCAATGTGCATAGTCTGCAGAGTGGTACTGGGTCAATGTGCGTAGTCTGCAGAGTGGTACTGGGTCAATGTGCGTAGTCTGCAGAGTGGTATTGGGTCAATGTTCATAGTCTGCAGAGTGGTATTGAGTCAATGTTCATAGTCTGCAGAGTGGTATTGGGTCAATGTGTATAGTCTGCAGAGTGGTATTTGGTCAATGAGCATAGTCTGCAGAGTGGTACTGGGTCAATGTGCATAGTCTGCAGAGTGGTATTGGGTCAATGTTCATAGTCTGCAGAGTGGTACTGGGTCAATGTGCGTAGTCTGCAGAGTGGTACTGGGTCAATGTGCATAGTCTGCAGAGTGGTACTGGGTCAATGTGCGTAGTCTGCAGAGTGGTATTTGGTCAATGTCCATAGTCTGCAGAGTGGTACTGGGTCAATGTGCATAGTATGCAGAGTGGTATTGCGTCAATGTTCATAGTCTGCAGAGTGGTAATTGGTCAATGTGCATAGTCTGCAGAGTGGTATTTGGTCAATGTGCATAGTCTGCAGAGTGGTACTGGGTCAATGTGCATAGTCTGCAGAGTGGTACTGGGTCAATGTGCGTAGTCTGCAGAGTGGTACTGGGTCAATGTGCGTAGTCTGCAGAGTGGTATTGGGTCAATATGCGTAGTCTGCAGAGTGGTATTTGGGGCAATGTTCATAGTCTGCAGAGTGGTATTGGGTCAATGTGCGTAGTCTGCACAGTGGTATTGGGTCAATGATCATAGTCTGCAGAGTAGTATTGGGTCAATGATCATAGTCTGCAGAGTGGTATTGGGTCAATATGCATAGTCTGCAGAGTGGTACTGGGTCAATGTGCATAGTCTGCAGAGTGGTATTGGGTCAATGTTCTTAGTCTGCAGAGTGGTACTTGGTCAATGTGCATAGTCTGCAGAGTGGTACTGGGTCAATGTGCGTAGTCTGCAGAGTGGTACTGGGTCAATGTGCGTAGTCTGCAGAGTAGTATTGGGTCAATGATCATAGTCTGCAGAGTGGTATTGGGTCAATATGCATTGTCTGCAGAGTGGTACTGGGTCAATGTGCATAGTCTGCAGAGTGGTATTGGGTCAATGTTCTTAGTCTGCAGAGTGGTACTTGGTCAATGTGCATAGTCTGCAGAGTGGTACTGGGTCAATGTGCGTAGTCTGCAGAGTGGTACTGGGTCAATGTGCATAGTCTGCAGAGTGGTACTGGGTCAATGTGCATAGTCTGCAGAGTGGTACTGGGTCAATGTTCATAGTCTGCAGAGTGGTATTGGGTCAATGTGCGTAGTCTGCAGAGTGGTACTGGGTCAATGTGCATAGTCTGCAGAGTGGTATTTGGGGCGATGTGCATAGTCTGTAGAGTGGTATTGGGTCAATGTGCTTAGTCTGCAAAGTGGTATTTGGGGCAATGGGGTAAATGTATGAACTGGCGCTATGGAGTAGAAGCGGTATCAGCGCACGTTATGTGCACTATACTGCTTCTCCCTCATGTATGATGGCTGCGGCCCTGTCCTTATCGGCTCTGCTATCTAAAAGATAGCAGGCCGATATGAGCGGGCAAGGTTCCAATTCTGCTGACCGTTCCGACACCTGCAGCTGTCGATTTCGACAGCTGCAGATGTCATTACCAATTCACCAGAGCAGGGACAGAGCTGTCCCCGCCTGTGGTGTGTGCCGGCTCCAGCGCTGCTCTAGGGATCGCACGTGAGTGGCGAGCCGGCCGGGATGGAAATACAGTGGATCAGCACTGAGCTGACGCGCTGTGTGCTCGGAGGACATCGTGGGGGGGGCTTTCGCTCTCCCGCTTCAGCAGACAAGATGTTAATACATTTTGTCGATGTCCCTTCCTGCTTCGCCTCGGTAATGAGTTGAAGCAGGAAGTGTTATAGCGCTGTAATGCATTTACCTAAATACGCTTAGTCTGCAGTGTGGCATTTGGGGCAATGTACATAGGGGGTCATTCCGAGTTGTTCGCTCTGTATTTTTTTCTCGCAACGGAGCGATTAGTCGCTATTGCGCATGCGCAATGCCCGCAGTGCGACTGCACCAAGTAAATTTGCTATGCAGTTAGGTATTTTACTCACGGCATTACGAGGTTTTTTCTTCGTTCTGGTGATCGTAATGTGATTGACAGGAAGTGGGTGTTTCTGGGCGGAAACTGGCCGTTTTATGGGTGTGTGCGAAAAAACGCTACCGTTTCTGGGAAAAACGCGGGAGTGGTAGGAGAAACGGAGGAGTGTCTGGGCGAACGCTGGGTGTGTTTGTGACGTCAAACCAGGAACGACAAGCACTGAACTGATCGCAGATGCCGAGTAAGTCTGGAGCTACTCAGAAACTGCTAAGAAGTGTCTATTCGCAATTCTGCTAATCTTTCGTTCGCAATTTTGCTAAGCTAGGATTCACTCCCAGTAGGCGGCGGCTTAGCGTGTGCAAAGCTGCTAAAAGCAGCTTGCGAGCGAACAACTC
Source organism: Pseudophryne corroboree (assembly GCF_028390025.1). Classification (NCBI taxonomy): domain Eukaryota; kingdom Metazoa; phylum Chordata; class Amphibia; order Anura; family Myobatrachidae; genus Pseudophryne; species Pseudophryne corroboree. The sequence continues at coordinate 284,900,222 of NC_086446.1, forward strand.
GGAATGACCCCCATAGTCTTTAGAGTGGTATTTGGGACAATGTGCTCAGTCTGCATTGTGGCATTTGGGGCAATGTGCATAGTCTTTAGAGTGGTATTTGGGGCAAGGTACTTAGTCTGTAGTGTGGCATTTGGGGCAATGTGCATAGTCTTTAGAGTGGTATTTGGGGCAATGTGCATAGTCTTTAGAGTGGTATTTGGGGCAATGTGCATAGTCTGTAGTGTGGCATTTGGGGCAATGTACTTAGTCTGTAGTGTGGCATTTGGGGCAATGTGCATAGTCTTTAGAGTGGTATTTGGGGCAATGTACTTAGTCTGTAGTGTGGCATTTGGGGCAATGTGCATAGTCTTTAGAGTGGTATTTGGGGCAATGTACTTAGTCTGTAGTGTGGCATTTGGGGCAATGTGCATAGTCTTTAGAGTGGTATTTGGGGCAATGTACTTAGTCTGTAGTGTGGCATTTGGGGCAATGTGCATAGTCTTTAAAGTGGTATTTGGGGCAATGTACTTAGTCTGTAGTGTGGTATTTGGGGCAATGTACTTAGTCTGTAGTGTGGTATTTGGGGCAATGTACTTAGTCTGTAGTGTGGCATTTGGGGCAATGTGCATAGTCTTTAGAGTGGTATTTGGGGCAATGTACTTAGTCTGTGGTGTGGCATTTGGGGCAATGTGCATAGTCTTTAGAGTGGTATTTGGGGCAATGTACTTAGTCTGTAGTGTGGCATTTGGGGCAATGTGCATAGTCTTTAGAGTGGTATTTGGGGCAATGTGCTTAGTATGATTTTAATAGAAAATAACAACCAGTCATTTCAGTACTTCCAAATTAAAAATGAGCCCCCAGACTGCGCAATTAAAATCTTGGATATAACAAAAAAAAAAAAAAACAATAGCAATTTTTTCATGAAAATGTTCTGCAGCAGTTGAGATCTATATTTTGCAAGACACAGAATAAAATGTTTCTTTAGTGTATTGGTTCTAAATTGAACCAATCTGCATGAGAATCCAGTACAAGGAACCAGTGTCATCACTGAGGAACTTCTTATAGGCTGCCTTTTTATTTCAACCATTGGTGCACTGGCGTATCTACAATGGGTGCAAAGTGTATGGTGCACACGAGTTCCTGGGACTGGGGGCCCCACACACCGCACACCCTGTACCCTCACCTTTCCATGGGCCCAGTGCCAGCTACACGGCAGCCCATAGATGTCTCCCTCCAAATATTTATTATACTTTATTTATATTGCACCTGCACTTAATTGAGAATTTTTTAATCATTCATCGGTATGATTACATCGTTATGTGCTTTAGATTCCCACGGCCCCTATAAGCAACATACACTCACCAATCCTGTACTGTGTTATTTTTACACCTTTGTTCACTCTTGAGTTCTAAGGATGAGTAGGACATGTTCTTAGCACTTTAGAGGTATGTGTAGAGTACAAGACTCACATGTCCATAGCACTGAAGGGATTAATGAATGTTTTAATTACCTGAAAGTTAGATTTTTTTTTTATGTCAAATTATCGTATTTTCCTATTGGTGTACAAAATAGGGCATGTACTTGTGTCTTTATTTTTGCCAATGCAACCTATAAGCCGGTCCAGGACAGGCCTGGCTCATTTCACATGGACTTATTTTGAAAGTGTTATATGATGCAATGTAAACAAATTTGGCTAAGCTAAACATACCTGGAATGAGGATCAACCGTTATAAACAACATATTGTTAGTCTGCTACCTTATAGATAATACAGTTATGAGTGACACTAATTACCAAGAATTAATTCTTTACCAATATGCAACTAGTAATTCAATATTCTACATTAACCAAGTTAAATATAAAATATATCTGGAGCACACCCAGTAAGCCCTGTATGCTAATGTCATGTGCATATCGATATTATGCACCATTGTCAGGCACCGAAGGGGTTAGGATAGAATAACAATGATACTTTGTATCCCATAATAACTACTCTTGTATCACTGTCACAAGGAGTCATAAATATACATGAGCGAATAAGACTTCCTTCCTCCAGCTTCTCGCTTTGTTTACTCTGCCAACGGCTTCCGAATGTTACAAATTGAAAGAAACAATCTGTTTGTCTCCTCGGTGCCTGCCCGCAATGCCTCCACCGCTAGGAAGCAGGGCCAGCCCAACACACAGATCTGGGCTAATTGTTTGTATTCTGTGGCCTTGGGTGCTGAGCAGAGAAATGTGACGGCTTCAGTGGAAACGTCACTGATTTATCCAGCGGGGCATTTCAAATACGTATTCATTCTATCATGTGGAGGCTGGGGACCAGGCTGCTACAGTGGGGTGAATTCATTTTAGAGACCTTCTATATCGTTAAACCAGAAGAATTCATTAAACACACTGCTGAGCAAGCTGTGAGTCTTTACAAGGTTGAGTACTGTTAAGGTGGCTTTATTCTAACCAGCCTTCCTGTTTTAATGAGAGATTCTTCATATCTGTTTTGGTTTAAACATGAACGGATTGTTATATAAGAAACAACACATTAACAAGACATGGGCTGAAAGACTCAGTCCTGCCCCCCCCCCCCCCCCCCCCCTTCCTGCTGTATTATGATTTTTTTTTTTTTTATGACGTTTTACCTACTAAGTTGGCCACTCTTAGCAGTTTTTCAGCTACCCCTTTGGGCTTCACTCTGTGATTGCTCTGATGCTCTGAGATTGTCTAAGATGCTCTTTGTGGATATGCCTATTCTCATTAATTCATGTCATAGCACCGTAAATCCCTAATCTTCTTATTACTTCAGGACAGGTGAAAAGAAGATCACCCCATTATCTAAGTGTACAATTAAGATGGTAGAGAGGGAATTGTATGTATTTATTTTCTATTTAAGTGGGGGTTTTGTGCATTCTGCTTGTACTTATTTATAGTTAGTTTTAAGAGGAACCAATGGTTCCAGCAGGCCCCAGCTAACAGTGCATGCTGGTGCATATAGTTCTTCAAACACCAAGATGCTCTGGCATCCATTGGTATGCTGGTAATATTCGTTCAACAAGCACCAACATACTAAGGGGGACATGTTACTAAGCAGTGATAAAATAGGAGAAGTGGTCCAGTGGAGAAGTTGCCCATGGCAACCAATCAGCATTGACATAACATTTATAATTTGCATACTATAAACGTATACCGAGCAGCTGATTGGTTGCCATGGGCAACTTCTCCACTGGCTCACTTCTCCACTTTAATCACTGCTTAGTACATGTCCCCCTAAAGCAGCAAAGGACTGCCTGAGCTTGCTGGGACTTGTAGCCCCACATAGAGTGTAAAAAGTTTGTGAACACTTTAACAATTTCAGATTTCTGGCAAATTTGCAACTTTATATGTGTTCAAATCTTCATCTAAGTAATAAAATTAGATAATGAGAATCCAATAAATTTAAAATTCAATCAAAATGTTCTACTTTTCAACTCATTTATTGATCAAAATGATCTACCATTATTTTTTCTTTTGGAACAGTAGGATTACTTCAGTCAAGCTGATAATTAGAGCTGGAAGCCAGTCAATGGGATGACAATCAGGTGCGGGTTTGAGTAGATCGGAGTCTTTGCTACCAAAGTCTGGACATCACCCCATAGATTTGTGAGTGCATGCAGTTGCTAGATCACAGGAGATTTCTGATGTCCTATGAAAAAGGGTTGTCAGTGTTCATCAGGATTGAAAGGGTTATACATTTATTTCTAAAGACTTTGGGGGTCTATTTATTAAGTCTTGGAGAGATATAGTGGAGAGAGATAAAGTCCAAGTCAATCAGCTCCTAACTGCCATGTGTTATGCACACCAGTGCCAGCAGGAATGTACTGGTGTCTGAACGGTGAGGGATGCAAAACAAATGAACTCACAGACAGACTGGGGAATATGACATTACATACATAGAAGGTGATAGGGTAACAAAATAAACACAAAGTGAACAGAGAAGCCCAAAGGCTAAGAAACTGGGTGTCTCCCTAATATTAGGAATGCTCAGATGGAAAGAAGCAAGATGTAGTGATTTAATACGTAGAGAACCCGAAATGCTGTTGCTAAGGGCAACAGCAAAACCCTAAAGGGTTACCAACGGGTGTGGCAGTAAACTCCTTGGTCAGAGATGGAATAATAGACACAAGGAGAGTCTCCACAATCCTAGTCCTCACTTGCAGTGCACTGGTTCAGCTTACTGCCACTAAACTGACACCTGAACACCTTGCACAGTGAGAAAGGATTTTGGCAGGCAAGTCTGAGAATACAGCCGCAAACTTGCTAGGTTCACAGAGTAGCAAAAAAAATCCAGCAGGTTAAATGACTGACTCCAGTCTTACTGCTAGGTCTGGATTGGCAGAGTGTAATACCAAATCCCAAGGCCTATTTGCAGTAAGCAACAAACAAATACAAAGTTTACACAGTACTAGCTAGCTTTCAGGAACTGACTAACCAACAAAGATTCAGCAGCATCTGCCTAACCTGAGAAGAGGGTTTATATAGCAGGTGCTGTCCACGCCCCACTCAGACCTCACAGACTGTGAGCACAAAAACCAGCACCGGATCCCCTGCCGTGCACAGAGCCTGTAACCACTGCACAGCAAAAGACCCGAACCGAAGTATCAGCTACGCTCAGGTTACTCCACTAGCACTTGTCTCCCGGTTGCCATGACGACGTGGCAGCACAGAGCAGGAGACCCTAACAGTACCCCCCCTCTGACGAGGGGTCAAAGAACCCCTACCACCGGGTTTATCGGGGAACTGCGAGAAGAAAGAGCGTAACAGTCTGGGGGCATGAAGATCACAACTGCGCACCCACGACCGCTCCTCCGGGCCATACCCCTTCCAGTGCACCAAAAATGACAGCCGACCCCGAACCATCTTGGAGTCAAGAATCCTTTCAACAACAAACTCCCTCTGGCCACGTATCAGAAGAGGGGAAGGTCTTCCACTGGAAGAAGGATTACTAATCGCCCATTTTAAAAGGGAACAATGAAATGTTTTATTGATACCCAAAGAACGGGGTAGATCTAACTGAAATGCCACCAGATTGATATCCCTAGTGATCTTATAAAGACCGATGAACCGGGGGCCTAACTTATGAGATGGCTGTCTCAACTTCAAAATTCTTGGTAGACAACCAGACGAAGTCCCCTAATTTGAAGCTGCAGGGTCTTTTCCGCTTATCAAAAACCCTTTTGGTCACTAATGACACAGACACAAGGGCTTTCTTCACTTTCCTCCAAATACCTCTAAGGACCGAAACCACAGAGGAACCACCAGGCGTGGAGTCCAGGGGGTCAAAAGAATTGGCCTTAGGATGATGCCCATACACACAAAGGAAGGGAGAGATCCCTGTAGCAGAGTGAGCCGCGTTGTTATAGGCAAACTCCGCCATGGACAGATGAGCAACCCAGTCAGTCTGACACTTGGAGACATAACACCTGAGGAACTGCTCCAAGGACTGGTTCACCCTTTCAGTCTGCCCATTAGACTGCGGATGGTAGCCTGACGACAAGCTGACAGAAATCTGGAGATCGGAACAAAATGCCCTCCAGAATTTGGCCACAAACTGGGATCCGCGGTCAGAGACCACATCAAGTGGCAACCCGTGGAGGCGCACAACATGCAGCATAAATAATTCAGACAGGCGTCTGGCCGATGGCAGCCCAACCAATGGAACGAAGTGCGCCATCTTCGAAAATCTGTCAACGACAACCCAGATGGCTGTCATCCCCGAGGATTTGGGCAAGTCCACCACAAAATCCATTGAAATGTGGGTCCATGGCTTAGATGGAATAGAGAGTGGATGTAATGGGCCAACAGGAACCCCTCTAGGAGTCTTATTTCGGGCACAGATGTCACATGCCCGAACCCACTGATCCACATCCCTAGCCACCGAGGGCCACCACACCGCCCTAGATAGCAACTCCCGAGTTCTGGCAATACCCGGGTGACCTGCCGACTTCTTGGCATGGAATTCCAGGAACACTCGCTGTCTTAACCTAGGAGGCACAAACAAAAGACCTACCGGAAGGTCTGGAGGAGCCTGCTCCTGTGCTCTAAGGACTAATGACAAGAGGTCCTGGGTAATGCCCACTTTAATACATGATGGGGACACAATGGGCAATGGCTGCTCGGTGGTCTCCTGGATTGGAGCAAAACTCCGCGAGAGCGCATCAGCCTTGATGTTTTTTGACCCAGGGCGATATGTTATCAAAAAATTAAAGCGAGCAAAAAACAAAGCCCATCGTGCCTGCCTGGCATTGAGGCGCTTCGCTGACTCTAACTATGCCAAATTCTTATGGTCAGTGAGAATTGAGACCACAAACTTAGCCCCCTCAAGCCAGTGTCTCCACTCCTCGAGTGCATCCTTAATAGGCAACAATTCCCGGTTACCCACGTCATAATTCATCTCGGCAGGCGAAAATTTACGGGAAACGTAAGCACAGGGATGAAGGCGATTATCAGACACCCCCATCTGAGAGAGCACTGCCCCAATACCCATTTCAGAGGCATCCACCTCCACCACAAAAGGACGCTCTGGATCTGGGTGTCGCAGCACCTTGGCCGAGACAAATGCCTTTTTGAGACGGGCAAAAGCCGCTTTGGCCTCACAAGACCAGTGAGCAACATCCGCCCCTTTCTTAGTGAGTGCCACCAAGGGCGCCACTATAAAAGAAAATCCAGCGATAAATCGTCTATAAAAATTCGCAAAGCCCAGAAAACGCTGAAGCGCCTTCAAACTAGTGGGCTGTACCCAATCCAGGACTGCCTGTACCTTGGAACCCTCCATTTGGAAACCTTCTGGGAAGATAATATATCCTAGAAATGCGATTTGCTGAACTTCAAATTCGCACTTCTCCAGCTTCGCCCCAAGCCGGTGGTCTCTGAGTTTCTGGAGGACTAAGCGTACATGCTTCCGATGTTCCTCCAGGGAATGGGAGAAGATTAGGATGTCATCTAAGTATACATCTAAGAATGTATCCAAATATTCCCTGAGCACATCGTTCATGAAGTCCTGGAAGACTGCCGGGGCATTACAGAGCCGAAAAGGCATCACCAAATATTCATAATGCCCTGAGTGGGTATTAAAGGCAGTCTTCCATTCATCTCCCTCTCTTATTCGGATTAGATTGTACGCACCGCATAGGTCAATCTTAGAAAAAATGGTGGCAGTACGAAGCTGGTCAAACAAGACCGAAATGAGAGGCAGTGGATATGAGTTTTTAATCGTGATACGGTTCAATTCCCTGAAGTCGATGCAGGGTCGCAATGAACCGTCCTTTTTACCCACGAAGAAGAACCCCGACCCAACTGGAGACTGTGAAGGTCTGATAAATCCCTTAGCCAAGTTCTCCTGAATGTACTCTGCCATAGCCTGAGTCTCAGGACGTGACAGGGAATACAACCAGCTCTTGGGAAGCTTAGCATTCGGCAACAAATCAATGGCACAGTCATAGGGGCGATGGGGAGGTAGTACCTCTGCAACTCTTTTGGAGAACACGTCCGCAAAATCTGCATAACATCCTGGCAATCCTGGCAAACTTAGCTGCGAAAGCCTGACTGGAAGGCTCAAGCAACTCCTGAAACAATCAGTACCCCAACTAAGAATTTCCCCAGAGACCCAGTCAAATTGAGGATTGTGGGCCCTTAACCAGGGTAACCCCAACACCAATGGGGCAAAAGTACAGACAGTCACATAAAAGGACAATTTTGTGTGTGGCTCCAATAGACAAAGAAATCTGGCTAGTGCAAGAGGTAATTTTACCCTGGGATAATGGTTCCCCGTTTAACCCACAAATCTCAATTTCCGATGCCAAGGGTACTAAGGGAACAGAGTGTTTCAGGGCGAATTGGCGGTCCATAAAAACCCCGTCTGCCCCACTGTCCACAAAGGCCTCAGTCTTGACAGTTTGACCGAGGATCTTCAAGGTCACCGGAATGATAAAAGTCTTCTTGGGAAATTCTGACTTCTGGCCTGACAGGATATTTCCCATCACCCTCAGGCCCTGAAGTTTTCCGGCTTTTCTGGGCATGATACTACCACATGACCTTTATTCCCACAGTACAAACATAACCCCTGCTGTCTCCTCCGCGTCTTCTCATGCGAGGAGAGGCGGGTAGCCCCAATCTGCATAGGCTCCTCGGAAAATTCCTCAGAGTCTGAGGTTCCCTTGGGAAAGAAGGAAACCTCGGTCTCCCTTTCAAGCCTGCGCTCTCTCAGCCGTCTATCCACCCGAATGGATAACTGCATGAGCTGATCCAAGCTATCAGGCAAGGGATATTGTACCAGTTGGTCTTTTAACTGGTTAGAAAGACCTCTTCGGTACTGGTGTCTCAGGGCTGGGTCATTCCACTGGGTATCATGGGCCAACCTCCGAAACTCCGTACAATAAACCTCAACTGGCCTTCGCCCTTTCTTAAGGATCGAAATCTGAGCCTCGGCTGAGGCCGTCTTGTCAGGGTCATCATACAACATGCCCAGTGCCGTAAAAAAAGCATCAACACTTTTAAGCGACGGACAGTCAGGCTGCAACCCATATGCCCAGACCTGTGGGTCTCCTTGTAGCAAGGAAATCACTATGCCCACCCGCTGAATCTCCGACCCAGAAGACTGAGGCCTAAGCTGGAAATATAGCTTGCAGCTCTCCTTGAAACAAAAGAACTGCGAGCGATCTCCAGAAAAACGATCCGGGAGATTTACTTTCGGCTCCTTAACCCCTTGAAGGTACTGCTGCTGCGGGAGCTCCGCCAGCGGCCTGCGAGGTGTGCATCTTAATGGACAAATCATTAAATTGTCGAGTCAGGACCTGCACCTGATCGACTACCTGTTGCAAAGTATTTTGAGGGGTATGCTCCATATTCCCACAAAATTTCAACAGGAGTATTAGGCTGCTGAATATGTTATGCACACCAGTGCCAGCAGGAATGTACTGGTGTCTGAATGGTGAGGGATGCAAAATAAATGAACTCACAGACAGACTGGGGAATATGACATTACATACACAGAAGGTGATAGGGTAACAAAATAAGCACAAAGTGAACAGAGAAGCCCAAAGGCTAAGAAACTGGGTGTCTCCCTAATATTAGGAATGCTCAGATGGAAAGAAGCAAGATGTAGTGATTTAATACGTAGAGAACCCGAAATGCTGTTGCTAAGGGCAACAGCAAAACCCTAAAGGGTTACCAACGGGTGTGGCAGTAAACTCCTTGGTCAGAGATGGAATAATAGACACAAGGAGAGTCTCCACAATCCTTGTCCTCACTTGCAGTGCACTGGTTCAGCTTACTGCCACTAAACTGACACCTGAACACCTTGCACAGTGAGAAAGAATTTTGGCAGGCAAGTCTGAGAATACAGCCGCAAACTTGCTAGGTTCACAGAGTAGCAAAAGAACCCCAGCAGGTTAAACGACTGACTCCAGTCTTACTGCTAGGTCTGGATTGGCAGAGTGTAATACCAAATCCCAAGGCCTATTTGCAGTAAGCAACAAACAAATACAAAGTTTACACAGTACTAGCTAGCTTTCAGGAACTGACTAACCAACAAAGATTCAGCAGCATCTGCCTAACCTGAGAAGAGGGTTTATATAGCAGGTGCTGTCCACGCCCCACTCAGACCTCACAGACTGTGAGCACAAAAACCAGCACCGGATCCCCTGCCGTGCACAGAGCCTGTAACCACTGCACAGCAAAAGACCCGAACCGGAGTATCAGCTACGCTCAGGTTAAGGGGGGTACTCACGGGAGAGATGTGTGCTGAGCGATCTTAACACAGACCGCTCAGCACACATCTCTCACCCCGCTCAGCACAGCACGATGTGCTGAGCGAGGGGGAAAGCCGACTAGGGGCCGCTCACTTCACACAACGGTGAAGTGAGCGACCCACTAGATTGAGCCTGCATGCAGCTCAATCTAGCATCGGCGATAGCGATGCGCGGGGCCGCGCATCGCTATCGCTGGAGGGCATACACACGGCAGATCCGTGCTTAAAATCTAAGCAATCTAGCAAGATTGCTTAGATTTTAAGCACGGATCTCTCCGTGTGTACCCCCGTTTACTCTGCTAGCACTTGTCTCCCGGTTGCCATGACGATGTGGCAGCACAGAGCAGGAGACCCTAACACCATGTTGCAGGCTGTGTTTGAAAAAGGACAGTTAGGAGCTGGTTGGATACTACTTTATCTCTCTTTCCTTTATCTTTCTCCAAGGCTTAGTAAATAGGCCCATTTAGCCCTTGACAATCCACTGTTAGGCAGATAGTATACAAATTGAGAAAATACAACACCATTGTTACTCTCCCTAAAGGCAAGGCATATTATAGTCTAGAGAATAATGAACCGCAGAGTAACATCAAAGGACTTTCAGACCTGCTCTTGCTAATGTCAATGTACACGAGTCCACCATCAAGCAAACACTGAATAACACTAGTTTGTATGGAAGGATAACAAGTAGAAAGCCACTTTTCTCCAGGAGTTATATTGTTGACCAATTACCACATGTGAAAGACCACCTGAATGAGCCAGAAGACTTTTGGAAAAACTTCTCTGGAAGAGTAAAATAGAACTTTTTGGCTTACAAGAGAAGTGTTAAGTTTGGGGAAAACCAAACTCTGCTTTCCAGCATAAGAACCTCACCACAGAAATGAAACACAGTGATGGCAGTATCATGGTATTGTCATCATTGATTGAACTAGCGGTGCTGGATTCTACCACTCTACAGGAAAATATCAATATATCCATTTGTGAAATGACGTTCAACAGACAATGGGGCTTGCAGCAAGACAATAACCCTACGCTTATGTCAATCTAAAAAAAAACAGTTGATGCCGAAGAAATGTAATGTTTTGGAATGAGTCAAAGCCCATACCTTAATCTAATAGAAATGCAGTATAAGTACTTGAAGCACAATGTATATGCAAAAAAGTCCACCAACATCCATGAGTTGAAGCAGTTCTGCAAGCTGCATTGGGGCAAAACTAATTCAAGTGTAATCAACAATGAAATAATTGTTTGATTAGAGTTAATGCTGCTCAAAGTGGTCACACCAGTTATTGATACCTGGATACCTGGTTATTGGATAATTCTGATCAATAAATGAAATGTTATATCCTTGTATCTAATTAATTGGCTTTTCTATCTATTTTTATGACTTTGATTTGACACTTTTTTTTCCTTTATTGCACCCAACTACCAGGGGTTTCGGGAAAAGCATTGCTATCAGTGTTTGATTTTCCTCGTGGGAGACACATTTTTGCAATCCCAATTCCCCTAGAGAAGTCAGCAACATGCTCATCAGGCTTAGTCTGTTTCCAGCTATGTCAGTGGGATGCCACTCTGACACCCTGTTAATATGTGACTAACTTAGTCTTGCAGTGTCAGGGGATGCCACTCTGACAACCTGTTTATATCTGACTAGCCCAGTCTAGCAATGTCAGGGGGATGCCACTCTGACATCCTGTTTATATCTGACTAGCCCAGTCTAGCAATAACAGGGGGATGCCACTCTGACACCCTGTTTATATCTGACTAACCCAGTCTAGCAATGTCAGGGGGATGCCACTCTGACACCCTGTTTATAGCTGACTAACCCAGTCTAGCAATGTCAGGGGGATGCCACTCTGACACCCTGTTTATATGTGAGTAACCCAGTCTAGCAATGTCAGGGGGATGCCACTCTGACAACCTGTTTATATCTGACTTGCCCAGTCTAACAATGTCAGGGGGGCGCCACTCTGACACCCTGTTTATATGTGCCTAGCCCAGTCTAGCAAAGTCAGGGGGATGCCACTCTGACACCCTGTTTATATCTGACTAACCCAGTCTAGCAATGTCAGGGGGATGCCACTCTGACACCCTTTTTATATGTGACTAACCCAGTCTAGCAATGTCAGGGGGATGCCACTCTGACACCCTGTTTATATCTGACTAACCCAGTCTAGCAATGTCAGGGGGATGCCACTCTGACTTCCTGTTTATATGTGACTAGCCCAGTCTAGCAATGTCAGGGGGATGCCACTCTGACACCCTGTTTATATCTGACTTGCCCAGTCAGTCAATGTCAGGGGGGTGCCACTCTGACACCCTGTTTATATGTGCCTAGCCCAGTCTAGCAATGTCAGGGGGATGCCACTCTGACACCCTGTTTATATCTGACTAGCCCAGTCTAGCAATGTCAGGGGGATGCCACTCTGACACCCTTTTTATACGTGACTAACCCAGTCTAGCAATGTCAGGGGGATGCCACTCTGACACCCTGTTTATATCTGACTAACCCAGTCTAGCAAAGTCAGGGGGATGCCACTCTGACACCCTGTTTATATCTGACTAGCCCAGTCTAGCAATGTCAGGGGGATGCCACTCTGACACCCTTTTTATATGTGACTAACCCAGTCTAGCAATGTCAGGGGGATGCCACTCTGACACTCTGTTTATATCTGACTAACCCAGTCTAGCAATGTCAGGGGGATGCCACTCTGACTTCCTGTTTATATTTGACTAGCCCAGTCTAGCAATGTCAGGGGGATGCCACTCTGACACCCTGTTTATATGTGACTAACCCAGTCTAGCAATGTCAGGGGGATGGCACTCTGACACCCTGTTTATATCTGACTAAACCAGTCTAGCAATGTCAGGGGGATGCCACTCTGACATCCTGTTTATATGTGACTAGCCCAGTCTAGCAATGTCAGGGGGATGCCACTCTGACACCCTTTTTATATGTGACTAACCCAGTCTAGCAATGTCAGGGGGATGCCACTCTGACACACTGTTTATATGTGACTAGCCCAGTCTAGCAATGACAGGGGGATGCCACTCTGACACTCTGTTTATATGTGACTAGCCCAGTCTAGCAATGACAGGGGGATGACACTCTGACACTCTGTTTATATGTGACTAGCCCAGTCTAGCAATGACAGGGGGATGGCACTCTGACATCCTGTTTATATTAGAGATGAGCGCCTGAAATTTTTCGGGTTTTGTGTTTTGGTTTTGGGTTCGGTTCCGCGGCCGTGTTTTGGGTTCGAACGCGTTTTGGCAAAACCTCACCGAATTATTTTTGTCGGATTCGGGTGTGTTTTGGATTCGGGTGTTTTTTTCCAAAAACACTAAAAAACAGCTTAAATCATAGAATCTGGGGGTCATTTTGATCCCAAAGTATTATTAACCTCAAAAACCATAATTTACACTCATTTTCAGTCTATTCTGAATACCTCACACCTCACAATATTATTTTTAGTCCTAAAATTTGCACCGAGGTCGCTGTGTGAGTAAGATAAGCGACCCTAGTGGCCGACACAAACACCGGGCCCATCTAGGAGTGGCACTGCAGTGTCACGCAGGATGTCCCTTCCAAAAAACCCTCCCCAAACAGCACATGACGCAAAGAAAAAAAGACGCGCAATGAGGTAGCTGTGTGAGTAAGATTAGCGACCCTAGTGGCCGACACAAACACCGGGCCCATCTAGGAGTGGCACTGCAGTGTCACGCAGGATGGCCCTTCCAAAAAACCCTCCCCAAACAGCACATGACGCAAAGAAAAAAAGAGGCGCAATGAGGTAGCTGACTGTGTGAGTAAGATTAGCGACCCTAGTGGCCGACACAAACACCGGGCCCATCTAGGAGTGGCACTGCAGTATGTATGTATGTATAAAGAAAGAAAAAAAAACCACGGTTAGGTGGTATATACAATTATGGACGGGCTGCCGAGTGCCGACACAGAGGTAGCCACAGCCGTGAACTACCGCACTGTACTGTGTCTGCTGCTAATATATAGACTGGTTGATAAAGAGATAGTATACTCGTAACTAGTATGTATGTATAAAGAAAGAAAAAAAAACCACGGTTAGGTCACTGGTATATACAATTATGGACGGGCTGCCGAGTGCCGACACAGAGGTAGCCACAGCCATGAACTACCGCACTGTACACTGGTTGATAAAGAGATAGTAGTATACTCGTAACAACTAGTATGACGACGGTATAAAGAATGAAAAAAAAAACCACGGTTAGGTGGTATATAATACAATTATGGTTGGACGGACTGCCTGCCGAGTGCCGACACAGAGGTAGCCACAGCCGTGAACTACCGCACTGTACACTGGTTGATAAAGAGATAGTAGTATACTCGTAACAACTAGTATGACGACGGTATAAAGAATGAAAAAAAAAACACGGTTAGGTGGTATATAATACAATTATGGTTGGACGGACTGCCTGCCGAGTGCCGACACAGAGGTAGCCACAGCCGTGAACTACCGCACTGTACACTGGTTGATAAAGAGATAGTAGTATACTCGTAACAACTAGTATGACGACGGTATAAAGAACGAAAAAAAAACCACGGTTAGGTGGTATATATTATAATACAATTATGGATGGACGGACTGCCTGCCGAGTTCCGACACAGAGGTAGCCACAGCCGTGAACTACCGCACTGTACACTGGTTGATAAAGAGATAGTAGTATACTCGTAACAACTAGTATGACGACGGTATAAAGAACGAAAAAAAAACCACGGTTAGGTGGTATATATTATAATACAATTATGGATGGACGGACTGCCTGCCGAGTTCCGACACAGAGGTAGCCACAGCCGTGAACTACCGCACTGTACACTGGTTGATAAAGAGATAGTAGTATACTCGTAACAACTAGTATGACTATGACGACGGTATAAAGAAAGAAAAAAAAAACCACGGTTAGGTGGTATATAATACAATTATGGATGGACGGACTGCCTGCCGAGTGCCGACACAGAGGTAGCCACAGCCGTGAACTACCGCACTGTACTGTGTCTGCTGCTAATATAGACTGGTTGATAAAGAGATAGTATACAATACTACTAATATACTGGTGGTCAGGCACTGGTCACCACTAGTCACACTGGCAGTGGCACTCCTGCAGCAAAAGTGTGCACTGTTTAATTTTAATATAATATTATTTATCATGTACTCCTGGCTCCTGCTATAACAACCTGCAGTGCTCCCCAGTCTCCCCCACAATTATAAGCTTTATATACAATACATTGATGTGCAGCACACTGGGCTGAGCAGTGCACACAGACTGAGTCACTGTGTGACTGTGTATCGTTTTTTTCAGGCAGAGAACGGATATATTAAATAAAACAAACAACTGCACTGTCTCTGGTGGTCACTGGTCACTGTGGTCGTCAGTCACTAAACTCTGTCTGCACTCTGCACTCTCTTCTAATCTACAGTATCACAGCAATCTCTCTCTCTCTCTCTCTTCTAAATCTAATCTAAATGGAGAGGACGCCAGCCACGTCCTCTCCCTATCAATCTCAATGCACGTGTGAAAATGGCGGCGACGCGCGGCTCCTTATATAGAATCCGAGTCTCGCGATAGAATCCGAGCCTCGCGAGAATCCGACAGCGTCATGATGACGTTCGGGCGCGCTCGGGTTAACCGAGCAAGGCGGGAAGATCCGAGTCGCTCGGACCCGTGAAAAAAAAAGTGACGTTCGTGCGGGTTCGGATTCAAAGAAACCGAACCCGCTCATCTCTAGTTTATATGTGACTAACCCAGTCTAGCAATGTCAGGGGGATGGCACTCTGACACCCTGTTTATATCTGACTAAACCAGTCTAGCATAGCCTGATATAGCCCAGCCTGGTAATGGCTAATGCAATAAGTGTTACTGCTAGTGTCACATGTACATGCCTTTACTCTAAATTAGTAGTACATGCATGTCTCCAGACATCGTCTATAGGCTTACGAGGCCTTAAATCCAACACAATCAAAACTCTAAGGGGGTAATTCAGATCTGATCGTAGCAGCAAATTTGTAATCAGTTGGGCAAAACCATGTGCTCTGCAGGGGGTGGGGGGGGCAGATATAACATGTGCAGAGAGTTCGATTTGGGTGGGTTATTTTGTTTCTGTGCAGGGTAAATACTGTCTACTTTATTTTTACACTGCAATTTAGATTTCAGTTTGAACACCGCCCCACCCAATCTTACTCTCTGCACATGTTATTTCTGCCCCCCCCCCCCTGCAGTGCACATGGTTTTGCCCAACTGCTATCAAATTTGGCGCTGCGATCAACTCTGAATTAGGCCCTAAATTCTACCTTGTGCTACAAAGTGTGCTGTGGTGTAATAGGTCCACATTGCTGCTTCTAATCCACAGAATATGTGCCACTGGTATAGAAATAATAATAAACTAGATAAATATAGAGTTCATTTTATGCTTGGATATGTCTGAGCTATGCAAGTTACTGTATGCAGGTGCAGATAATAAAGATAAATAATCAACAGTGATGGATGCTGGAAAATCGCAGGCTTGGAACCTAATGCACCTGGTATCACTGTGAATTAATGTGATATTACTAACAGGTTTAGGTTTGGACGTGGGAATAAAAATGTATAGTGGTCTCTGATTATTTCTATGTGTAAGCCATGTTTTGTGTAGATTGCACAACATTACATCCCAGTAATTCATGATGTAATTTAGAGGGCAATGCTATATGGCCAACTGTTCCATCTACAAAGTAAAATGATTATGTGATGTAGCAGGAAGAATACTCCTAAAACCATCCATAATGCCCAATAAACAGTAGAAAAACAGCCTTCTTTGATGGTTACTTTGTATAGAATTGATAAAAGACACTAGAACTATATTATGAGATAGCGATCTTTAGATGCATCAAAATGGTAAACTGTGAAAGTCAATTATTTATTTCCTAATGTCAGATCAGGCTGGAGATGAGTATCCAACTCTGGAAATGGTTTTCAACATGGTGACTCCCTGAACAGCAGACACACAAGGGAGCACTTCACTACCTGTCGCACCTGGATGGGCAGGCAACAGGATCCGATGCTGGAGGTAAGATCCTGGACCTTGACAGTTGACACCTAATGAGTGCTGGAGGGGGAGGTAAATTGGGGTTTGCCCCCCACAACATATGAGGTGCACCAGTCTTAGGTTGGAGTAGCAACTTCTATGGACTGTTAGGGGCTATGCATTATAGGAATAGGCTGCACGACTCCTGCACTGCACAAAGGAGGAAGTGTCATGTGAGGCCTTTTAACTTAATAGACCACACATTATACCACCTTCTTCATGCAGTACAGGAGCGGTGTAGCATATTCCTATAATGCACACCACAGACCCTGCTTCCTGCTCGATTGTGGTGCACTTGTTCCTAGGGATGGCCATCAACCATTGATGATTCCTAATCATCAATGGTTTAAGGCCGATGTCGAATGGTTTTGCCATCAATGGGAGAGAACAAGATGGTTTCCCCCATCGATGGCTTAAGCAAAAACTTTTTTTTTTGCAAGGTGTCTGGACACAGAGAGTAGCTCCACCCCTGACACCCACAAAGCCACGCCTCTGGGCTGTGATTGGCCTGTGGATCATTCACCATAATAACAGAAATGACCATCGATGGTCACCCATAGCATAGTTGGTGACCGTCGATGGTCACTCAGTTTCGCAGTCAATGGTGAACACACCGATGGCCATCCCTACCTATTCCTCTCTGGTGGAACCGCCCTCCTCTTTTTCCATGGTGGCACTTGTCAATCTCCTTTTTCCCAATGGCACCGCCTCTACCTCCCCAGTGGTCCCATCCTCCTCCTCATCTATAGCGCTGTTGTCAACGCCCGTGCTATCACTTCTGTAACAGAGAAGACCCAGGATCAGGAGCATCACTTTGACAATAGTCCAGTTGGAAAATGTGTGTGTGTGTGTGTGGGGGGGGGGGGGGGGAGGGGCACCAAAATCAATCTATATTTTGCCCCCCAACACATAAAATGGTATGATGCCCTGCTAGTAAGCAATTTAATTGCTGAAACTGTACACATAATATATATGTTCCAATTGTTAATTGATCTGAATGCCCAGAAATGTAAAAGCTTGCTAGGAAACAAGAAAATTGATGATTATGTAGCCAAAGAAGGTATAACCAGGCCAAATGCTATTTATAATGTACTGTAGTCTCCATCTCGCTTATCGAGAACAACCAGAGCACAGCTTTTTCCCGTTGCCTGCATATGTCTAGGACATAATATCCAATGTAATCTGGGTCTCATTAGCTAACCTGAATGTTCTATCAGTAGCGCTCTTTTTATGTCACTGCTGATAATGTACAAATTGTTTCTTTGACAGCACATTTGTGAATTAATTTCTGCAAAAATGTGATCCTAAAAGCCTTGACAGTGACTATTAAGGATTGACGCCAGTACTTATTCTGCTTATATAAGGTTTACCATATTTATAGTACAGGTTGAGTATCCCTTATCCAAAATGCTTGGGACCAGCAGTATTTTGGATATCGGATATTTCCGTATTTTGGAATAATTGCATACCATAATGAGATATCATGGTGATGGGACCTAAGTCTAAGCACAGAATGCATCTATGTTTCATATACACCTTATACACACAGTCTGAAAGTAATTTTAGCCAATATTTTTAATAACTTTGTGCATTAAACAAAGTGTGTCTACATTCACACAATTCATTTATGTTTCATATACACCTTATACACACAGCGTGATGGTCATTTAATACAAGATTTTTAATAACTTTGTGTATTAAATGAAGTTTGTGTACATTGAGCCATCAGAAAACAAAGGTTTCACTATTCCACTCTCACTCAAAAAAGTCCGTATTTTGGAATATTCCGTATTTCGGAATATTTGGATATGGGATACTCAACCTGTAATACCTTTTTTAACATAATAAGTATAGCAGCATGTCATTCTGTATGTTCTATAAATCTGGTATACTGTCCTGGGTGCCTTGTGTGCTTTTATTAGTGTGTACCACACATGATCCAACTATGGAAGTAAGGACAGTACTACAGACATGTACATTCTTGCATCCCCTTTAAATTTTAAGCTTTGAGCACAAATATTCTTACAAATACGTGTAATATACTTGCTCCAGCATTTTGCCTAACTGAAACGCCTGTCAGATTCTCTTAGTGAACAAACTGCAAGACCAGCAGCAAAAGATTAACATGCAAAATGTTTTATTCAACAAAAAAATACTATAGAGTGTTGGTATTTTTCTCCATTTGCTGAATAACAAATAGGTGTATATTTTACTAAGAAATAGCATATTTGAGCTGCTTGGATGGACTGTAGCATGCAGGAGAAGATCCCGTAATGTGAGAGGTCCAGTGCAGTATACCATGAAGTGTGCTCTCCATGGTCCTGGATCTACTGCTCTCTCTCATTCAGAAAACATGTCTCTGTAGAATAATTTGTCTCATGCAGATGTGCAGAATGTTACATAAGGAATTGAGAACCCAAGTCTTGAATACTAGTTAACCCCATGTAGGCTCTAATGGTTTACATAACATACTAATATGCAGCATTAAAGAATTTGTGTCTATAGAGGAAAACATACCTGTGTGGCCTCTAGAGGAATCTATTTCTTCATCCTTAAATTATTCCTTATACCTTACTTACAAATAGAGAACTTTAGAAACAAAGATTCCTCTGGATTTAG
This sequence comes from Pseudophryne corroboree, assembly GCF_028390025.1. Taxonomy (NCBI): domain Eukaryota; kingdom Metazoa; phylum Chordata; class Amphibia; order Anura; family Myobatrachidae; genus Pseudophryne; species Pseudophryne corroboree. Next base: position 284,919,689 of record NC_086446.1, read on the forward strand.
GAGTGTAATAAAAGGGAACATAAGTAGTTTGGGGATGTTCATTTTTATTAAAATGTTTTTAAAACAGTGTATGTGTTCTTTTTGCTATTACATACTATAATATACAGGTCCCATTATAGAAGTTCTGCTGCCCTGTTATTCCACCTGCCTATTCTCTACTCTTTTCTTTTTATCTGTAAACACTAACATTTTTGTTTTACTTTCTCTATATAGTAAAAAAAAATAATGTCTTATTTCCTCAATTGAGGGCTGGGGCTAAGTTAATGTAGATCTTCATTTTTACATTCTCACTGAAATGTCAACAAATTATAATCTAACGAAAGAGAATATTGCAAACATGCAACATCAACAACTAAAATCACAGTAAATGGATTTTATAAGCCTTTGGCTGAGCACGCTCTAATTCACTTTTTTTAATATTCAGCTTTCCACTAAACAAAAAAAAAAGTCTAAGACAAATCATTACAAGAGGTCAGGCAATACATATCCTGATGGGTGGGTAATCTTACGCGGAGGTGACAAATGCTAACATGCTGCCTTGTAGATAATAAAACAATAAATAAAAAATGCATTTTAACAACTATATATCGCTTGCAGCCAGGAAGAGCAGTATCTGGGGACTTTTATCGAGATTGCCACTGAGGTAGTGGCCAAAAAGGAACAGTTGTTGCCAGCATCCGTTGAAATAATGAAGATTGGAGCTGGCTATGCCAGCTGCATTGGGAATTACAGTACTAAATCCAACAACTCAGAGCCTGGAAGACACATAGGAAGTAAAACAATCTCCCACATATAATAACATGAAAATAAAATAAAAATGTAAACATCACTAATCATTTCTTATAAGCAGTGGTGGATTCAGGGGGGGGGGGGGGGGGGGGCACCAAGGCACATGCCCCCCCCCCCCCCCCCCGTCTTTTTTTTACAAGATTTTTAAGTTTTATTTTTTTTGCTGCAGCAAGCTACCAACTTGCGTGGGCTGCCCGATAGCTTGCCAGTCTGTCCGACAGTCAGCAGGATGATGCTGCTGTCATGGCTCTGTCCATACATCCTGTGCGCAGTAAAGAGGAGCCTAGCAGTGCCTGCATGCCGCGGATGCCATCCTGACAGCAGTCAACACATTACCCGGAGGCTTGCCGGGACCAGACGCCAAGCCAGCAGCCGCCAGACCAGAGACCAGTCACGGCACACCTTTCACCTGTCTGTAAATATGGAGCATGGGCAGCGAATAGTCCCACCTCTCTCCCGCAGCAGCACAATGCCACAAACAGGTTGTAACTTTAAGCATTGGGGAGAGGGGGCAGGAGGGGGATGGGGAGAGGCTGCTGTTAAGGGTAGTCGGCAGCTGTCTCACAGTTCCAGACACCTGCAGCAGCCACCGCCAGCCCACAGCTGCTACCTGAACCTCCCATTTCCACAGCGCACACTGCACAAACCACTGCAATAGGGACCCAGAGGGTGGCAGCCTGCTCACCCGCAGTGAGCACAGTGCCCTGGACACATTGATCCATGCCACCCATTATTTCCCTGTCACGCTCTGACTACCCAGTCACCTACTATTTCCCTGTCACCCACTGCCATTCCTGATCACCCCTGCTTCTCCTTTCACCCAATGCCTACCCAGTCACCAACTCCAACTAATTCCCTGTCTCTCTCTGCCTGTCATTCTCTGCCTCTCTCTGTCACCCATTACCTCATCCTCTGACTCTCCTCTGCTTCACTGTCTCCCTATCATCCTCTCTCTCCGGTAGCCTTCTGCCTCTCCAAGGCATCACACTCCTAGTCACCCTCTGTTTCTCCCTATCACTTGCTGCCTTTCCCCCATCACCTTCTCCTTGTTACTTACTGCCTTTTCACGTTACCCTTTTTTGTCGCCCACTGCCTCACCGTCACACCTCTCTCCTGTCACCCACTGCTCTTCCCGTCATCCTGTCACCCACTTCCTCCCCCTGTCACCCATTCCATAGCGTCACCCACTGCCTCCCCGTCACCTATTCCCTAATGTCACTCACTGGAACCCTCTGCCTCTCCTTGTCACTCACTGCCTTTTCATCTGCAACCATCTCTTCTCGTTACCCAATGCCTCACCCACTTCCACTCCCCAGCATCACTATCTCCCCATCACCTTCCCTCTCCTGAAACCTTCTGCTTATCCAAGGCATCACCTTTTTCCCTTCATACAGATACAGCGTTCCATTTGAGGCCACACCCATTGTTGCAAGGTCACACCCACTTCACCTGGAGCGCACGCAACTTTTGTCGCACACAAATAACCCCCCCCCCTCACACACACACACACACATTTCCCCTGTCATGGTGCCCCCCTGTCATTTTGTTCTAGATCCACCCCTGCTTATAAGTGTGCATAGTGCTTCATACTGTACAAAGCAAAAATGGGCAACACTTACTGTATGACATGAAAAACATGAATAAACAACATAATTTTAGTTGGGGGGGTTTATATATAATTTTTTTAATTTTTGACCATAAACAGGAGCAAGCAGGAAGGCGTTCCAGGGCGGCAACTTACCATTTTCTGGGAGTGGTGAGTCCAACGCAGGCGTTTGGAGGGTGGATGTCTGACATCAGTTCCGGGACCTGCATCGCTGGATCGATCGCACAGGGTAAGTAACTCTTACCCTGGTCTTCTTTTACAGGAAACTTATTTTGTATAGCAGGGCTGCACAAGCATTCGCAGCCCTGCTATGCAGAAATAAACTCCCCCATAGGCGGCGTCTAGTTGATCGCACGAGCAGCAAAAAGTTGCTATGTGCGATCAACTCGGAATGACCCCCATTGTGCAGGTGTTTCGGAGTAGATTTACTAAAGCTTCTAAAACAGACAAGTGTTAGTGCTGCCCATATAAAGCAATCAGATTCTATCATTTTATAGAATGCAATAGAGGTAGGATAGCTGGACTTTGACTGGTTGCAATGGACATCACCAATTTTTATTTTTGGAAAGTTTAAGAAATCTACCCGATGGTGTGCGAAAAAAAAGGCACATCAGTTTGTACAAGAGTCAATGAAGATAACAGCCCTTTCAGTAATTCCACCCAAATACAACACAAAGAGCCATCAAGCAAACAATTGTGTCTTATTAGAATATTGATGGACTGTCACTTTCATGGGCTCTTGTACGGTATCCGGTCTCTAGGTCGACCACACTTAGGTCGGCATGCATTATGTTGACCAGACATGCATTAGGTCGACATGGGTACTAGGTCGACGTGTTCTAAGTCGACATGACAAAAGGTCGACATGAGTTTTTCACACTTTACAATCCAAATGGACTACAATTGGGAATGGTAACCTTCGAAGCATGGCGAGCGAAGTGAGCCATGTGTGGGGACACGGTGCACTAATTGGGGCTCCCGATCACTCTATGAAGAAAACGACATTTTTAAAAAAACTCATGTCGACTTTTTGTCATGTCGACCTAATGCTTGTGTTGACCTATTTTGGGTGTCGACCTAGTTACTGTCGACCAATAGTGGTTGGCCTAGACACTGTCACCCTAAGTCTGGTCGACCCTATGATCCACACCTTCTTGTACACACTTATATAGTGAAGCACCAATGCTTATACCTTTGGTTTACAGATATCTGTATTTCTGGATTGCTGGAACCTATTCAGCATCAGCGTGGAGCCATTAGGAAGTAATACTGTTTCTTTATATTATACTGGGCCTGATTCAGAGGTGGATGCAAAATCATCCTCTACTGAGATTTTTTCCCCCCATATTCCGGCTGAAGTAATATGCAAACGCTAGTTTCAGCCTTGCCCTTGCTAACTTAAGACACCCTCTTTCAGTGGCCATGGATGGTGTAAATCTGCCGGCGGTTGTAAATACTTCATCATCGGCACATCATAGCTCTCACCATTGACAATTGCAGGAGCCTATGGCAGGTGCAGTGTCTCCTTATCTACTCCAGCTAAACATGGCCTCTATGACTACAGTACTGTATCTGAGAATGCAGCCGCATGCACTGACAATGCCCATGACCCTCCCGTCACACGCCCATGAGATGGCCTTTGTTTGCATTCACTTCAGGCCTCCCCCCAGTCTCCACACAGAAACACCCATGGTTTTGCCTCGCCAATCCTAATGCCAGCAATCCTGTGCACAACAGCGCAAGAAGTTGTACAGTCCAGTAAACCCATGCGCAGAGCTAATAATCGATCCACTACGCTAACATCGGCATTGCATCCACTTCTGAATCAGGCCTACTATCTTGTTCCTCAATATGAAGTGCCACCTTGGGGGCTGAATCAGGTGGTTACTGTGTTGTGCATGGGTCGCTTTGACCTTGTCTTCTTGCACTTAGGCCCTCATTCCGAGTTGATCGCTCGCTAGCTGCTTTTAGCAGCAGTGCAAACGCTAGGCCGCCACCCTCTGGGAGTGTATCTTAGCTTATCAGAAGTGCGAACGAAAGGTTAGCAGAACTGCTCAAAAAAATTTTCATGCCGTTTCTGAGTAGCTCCAGACCTACTCCTACCTTGCGATCATTTCAGTCTGTTTAGTTCCTGCTTTGACGTCACAAACACGCCCTGCGTTTGGCCAGCCACTCCCCCGTTTCCCCAGGCACGCCTGCGTTTTTACCTGACACGCCTGCGGTTTTTAGCACACTCCCGGAAAATGGTCAGTTACCTCCCAGAAACACCCACTTCCTATCAATCACTCACCAATCAGCCGTGCGACTGAAAAGCGCCGCTAGACCTTGTGTAAAACTGCATAGTTTTGTGTGAAAGAGCTTTGTGCGTGCGCACTGCGGCACATACGCATGCGCAGAAATGCCGATTTTTTTTGCCTGAACGCTGCGCTGCGACCGAAAGCAGCTAGCGATCAACTCGGAATGAGGGCCTTAATGTCACCTTTCTGCATTAGTGTCTGCATTGGTTTATAAAAACAAATGCAAATGCTTAAAAGTACTGAAGGCATATGATGGCACAATGCAGGGAGGACAAAATTTGCCACCGAACCCCTGCATTCTGACAGTTTCATAAATTACCCCCAATATCTTTTAGCAAGTTACCCAGTGTTGGAAATATTTAATAACCCAAGACACCCTGGACAGTCAGTACTGTGAACTGTTTATACTCAAGTATCCAATGGTTTTAATATCCACAAAAATATTATTCTATTATAATCTAAATATTAAAATGTTACAGAACCTGGGCAATAAGTGTAACTCTTCCAGGCCTGTCCTCAGATGCATTCAGATGTGAATTTGTCTGACACACAGCCAGCTTGTGACACATTTCATCAGTGATGGATGCATCCGACCACCTGCCCACTCCGCCATACTCCCTCCAAGCACAATAGTTCTATCACTTAACTGAAGGCAGCTGGCAGTGTATAAATCTCTCAGCACCCAGAAACATGGGACGATTTCCTCTGCTGAACTTGCATTGCCTGTTCTATTCCAAAACTACAGTCTTTTTCTTGTTTATTTGTCATTATGTTTAGTTAGCTAAATACTGTCACAACAAATGTAAGAGGTGCGGCGGTGCGTGTGGTGGTGCCTGCTGCCGTGCAGGTGTAGTTTCGGTACTCACCAGGCGCCGCTCTCTCTCACCTTCAGGTACCGGAACCTTCAACGGACCTGGCAATCTTCAGTCGGATCCGGACACGGCGATTCCCTCTCGGAGCTGACCGACGACCGAGCTGAGGAGAAAATAGGTTACCTTAAGGGGGGTATCAACCCTTCTTCCACCGGAAAAGGGGATACCCCAAGGGTGAGGGCGACCTTCACCGGTTGGGTGAAAGGTCATCACTGGCACAAAGCCTCAGCCACCCAGATTTCACACACTCGCGCTCTCGCACGTAGTGTGATGAAGGGGATTCTCACGTCCGTGAGCAATCCCGATTCCGGCGCTCGGGGACAGACAAGGGACAAACGCACACAGATGCTACTCACCGTTACAAGTCTTGCACTCCGATCTTCTCCACTTACAGGTCCCTGTAAGGAGGTAAAGAGAAAACAGCCGTGCAGGGCCAAGAACTACCCTAGTGTGCGTTCGCTACACTAGCTACATAAACAGAGCCCTCAAACTAGCTCGTGTGGGTGGTGCAACACAACTATGCACAAACTTAAAACAAACAGACACTTTGCCCTGCACGGTAACAACATACATCACAATATCGGAATACAAGATCCCACGGTGCTGTCCCTTTAAATCCCTACCTACCGCTGGAAGGGGGTGGGCGCCACACAGCCTGCCCACCTGAACACTTCAGGGTGGCCCGGGCCTAGTGCCCAGTGCCACCTTTATTCACCTTGGGGGGCACTTACTCACTGGGCCTAGCGCCCCCTGACTGCGCACAGGCCGGAGGCCTGACTTCACCCACGGGCCTAGCGCCCGCCTAACTTGTTGCCCGTTGGGTGACCTGGGCCTAGTGCCCAGGGTCACCTTATGTTCCTAGTGGCTGCCAACTGGACTAGGGCCTAATGCCCTCTAATGCCCCCACAGGCCTATTGCCTGGATTGCTGCTCGGGCCTAATGCCCGCCTACCGCGCCATTTGGGTGGCTTGGGCCTAACGCCCAAACCACCAACCTGATGGTGACCCCCCAAACCTTTAGCAGGGCCACGGGCTGGGTGGAACCCCGACTGCGCATGGCCACGGACCTGGAGGGCCCGACTAAAGGTGCCCGAAGGCCGGAAGGGCCTGATTGTGCCCGCGGGCCGGGAGGGCCCGACTGATTGCCCACAGGCCGGGAGGGCCTGACTCTGCCCACGGGCCTAATGCCCGAACACCCAGTGGTCTAGGGAGGAGAGAGAGGGTACAGGGGCACCTGATAAGGGCCTACCTGACCCGGTGGGAGAGGCACCAGGGGGGAGCTTCGTCAGCTTTCTTCCTTCCCACCCCTGGTGGCCTCTCCGGCGCTCCCCTTCACTCTTCGGCCGATGGCCCGTCCTGGCCAGCGCCGCCGCCATCGCCTCGCCACGTCCAGCCGGTGCTGGACATCTTCTTCCCGGAGCCTGGAGTCTTCTGGCCTCTTCCACGGCCACCGGAGCTCTTCAGCGCTCTTCCACGCGCCCTCCGTCCTTGGCTCCCGCCCGGCGTCCTCTGTTTGCTCCGCGCTCCCGCGCGCGGTCTTCTCCTTCGGCTCTCGCCCGGCGTCTGACGTCAGACACCGGGGGCGGGGCCTGTGACGCGTCGAGCGCCGATTGGCTCGCCGCGCCCGCTTCTGATTGGCCGGCGATTGGCTCGTGGACGGCGCCGGATTCGAAAAGCCGCGGGCGGCGCTTCTGATTGGCGGCCAGAATGGCGCCAAGTTTAAAGCGCCGCCGCCGCCCGCTACCCGCAGCCGCCGTCAGCCTGGTGCAGGGAAACATCCGATCCCTGCACCAGACACCCGCCGCCGCACACCCAGCGCTGGGGACAGACAAGCTGCCCCAGCGCTGTCCACCCTCGCGCTCTGCAGGGGACACAGATCCCCTGCACACTGTTGTAGTGATGTGCCCTGGGACACAGGGCACATCTCCACACATATACCACCAAAAGGAGAAATGGTAAGGGTGCACGAATGTAGATTCACAATGTAACCAATGACAATTACACTTCCGTTCACTGGTTACTTCCCTGTGTTCACATCCATGGTGGTAAATACAAAATGTTTAACACTATGGAGGAAAACTAGAGATAAATAAACCTAGCACAGGTCATGTGATGCTCATTTATTAGGAAGGACACTTCTCTGCACCCCTCCTGTAAGGCTATTTCGTCTCATTATGCTTTCCTCAGGTTCCCCCTGGATTATAGCACTCTCAACAGTCAGATGACACTGCGTCTTTTTCCAGTCTTGCGTTTGTGACTTTATACTAATACCAATGCAAGCCATAGGCGTTTCTATAATGTGGGCCGAGGGTGCGGTGCACACGGGTTCCTGGGTCCAGGGGGGCCCACACCGCACACTCTGCACCCATATATTATACTTCCCCCTATGGAGTCCTGCTACTGCATCTCTGCAAATCACTTGGAAAATGGCCGCCGCTGCCATTTCCGAGGGATTTGTGCATACGCACTGGACATGTCCCCAGGAACAAGGTGCAGGTGCCATGTTCCTGGAAACCTGTGCATGTGCAGTAGACTCTGGCATTATGCCAGAGTACACTTGCTGCCGGAGAGGAGGGGGCACGCAATGGAGGCTGCATGCGGGTCCCCTCTTCTCTTAAATGCAAGCCCTTCCCTGGTGTACAGCCACACGTCTGAATGTGCAAGGGCAAAAACACCCACCGCTTGGTGCATCTTTAAATGCAACCATTAGTCACACCACTGGAACTTGCACCAGCCCCATGCTAACTGCAAACTGTCTATCAGAGTATAGTCTCCAACGTAAGTGATTGTGCATCCTAGTTCACAACCACGTAATTGACATGCATGCAACAATTCCTACTGGAGGCACTACAGTGTGGCATAGGGCAGATGTACTAAGCCTTGGAGAGCAATAAAGTGGAGAGATAAACTACCAACCAAGAAGCTTCTGTCATTTCTCTAACACAGACTGTAAGATGGCAGTTAAGAGCTGATTGGCTGGTACTTTATCTCCATCCACTTTATCTCTTTTTTCCGAGGCTTAATACATAGGGGTCTTCGTTCCTCAGTTACTTAACTGCATCTGACATCGTCATTGCGTCTGACTGCTCAGGCCCATAGAGAGCAGTAGCTTACTAAAACTGAAATTACATTATTGAGTCAACAAACTTTGTGAGGATATGCTGAGCCTTGTAGTTCAACTGAGTAACCAAAATGTCCTTCTCTCTGATTTAATACAGATTAATGCATAAAACACTTATATCTAGAACACAGCAGCTTGAACAGTGTAAAAAGCAGAGCTAAAGCCGGCCTCACTGGCACTAATGCTGCCACATTGGCAGAGTATCTCCTTTAGTGAAAAAAGGAATGACATTACCTATAATGACTATGGCCAGCAGATGACAGCTGCCATCCTGTCTGCCACACTAGCAGGCATGCATAGTGATGCAAAATGTTCACTAACGAGTGTGGGCACATTGGATGTGGACAGTGGCACTTGTGGCAAGAGCCAAATGGGAGCACCTGTCCATGCAAGGGCAGTATAAAAGCATTAAAACCACAAAACATTGTTTACAGTTTTGGATGCAATTTATAGCTTAATTTATACCAAGACAAGATTATGCCATATAGTCAAAGTCATACAGCCCTGCTTTCTGCACCTTTTCATTTACTCATAAAATAAATGGATCTTGTCTACTTTTCCTAAACTACTGGTGCTCCTTGGTGATTATACAGAGGCATAAGCAGAGGAATTATTATCAGATGCCTTCTCTTACAATCACTGTGGCAACACTGCTAAACGATTTAATAAAGAAGGGCAAAGCAAGAACCAGTTTGAGAATTTGGGACCTTTGCGGTCAGCGGTAGACCACAAGAGTGACCCCACATAACCTCGCGGTCTACCGCTGACCGCAAAGTTCCCACCATTGGATATAATGGAGCGCCTATGCGCTACATTGTATCTCGAGTGCGCCGCCTGACTGACAGTTCAGGCGCGCACAGCCAATCATTAGAGTGCCATGACGTGGCGCTCCCTGATTGGCTGAAGGGACCCTCTTTGACAGCAGTCACGGGGGGTCCCGCCAGTTGGGGAAAGGGGTCCCATGTGTAAACATGGGACCCCTTTCAGTGCGTGGTTCAGGTTCTTTGTTGTTTTTTTACCAAGTACATGGATTACAAACAAAGCAGAGAACTGATCTACACAGGATTATTGTGAGTATAATTTTATTTACAGGTACCCCGTGGATTCTACGTGGAGAAGGGGACCGACTCTTCGTGTCAACATAGCTAAGTATGTGTGTATGTAGGTGTGCATGTATGTAATAAAGTTGTACTGTCACGGTGTGCGTTGTTTTTTTGGGGGGGGTATTTTTTTGTAGTAGAACTACAGGTACCAGTGGGCCCATTCCCCCCTGCATGCTGGTACTTGTGGTTCTCCAAATACCAGCTTGTGGGGGAGGCTTGCTGGGACTTGTGGTTCTGCTGCAAAAAACAATATTCTTTTTTTGTCACAACAGGCTATCAGCCCCCCATCCACCGCCCTTGGATTCATCCCTGGCCCTTGGGTGGCTGGAGGGGGGGGCACCCCTTGATTTAACCAAGTAGATAATCCCTTCTAATATAAATAGATATGCTATTAGCAATAAAAAAAGCACCAAAAAATACATGTTTTAAAAAAAAAATATTAGATCATGACAGAAAAATGAGGCGGAATGAAATTGATGAAATGACTGTTGAAATGCACTGTTGTCGAATCGACATTCTTCAATTGAATATACTTTTGTTGAAAAGCCGCATTTTAACATTGCAGACATGTCGCATTGAAAAAATGTCAAATTGCAAAAAGTCGAAAAATGAAACGGCAGGTTTTTTGTTGAAAAGTACTGTATTGAATTGTCGAATCAAATTCGACAGGTTTTTTGTGTCGAAAATGACCCGTTTTTCGACAATTTCGGCAATTCGACCGCAATTGAATATACCCCATTGTATTTTCTATTAGTCATAGCCAAGGAAATGCTGCAGTATTTAAAATAAGTAAATGCATTTATTGGCCAAAGGAAATATTGCAGTATTGATTACCTATTGTAGTATTGCTAACCTTGTCATATATCCGTATTGTTTTATTTGTGTCAAATTACAATTTGCATGTCATTTGTATGCTGATCATTATTTTCTGCATACTATTCCCTGTACCTGTGTCCTCTTACCCTAGTTTAATAAATTTGCTAAATTATTCTATTTGAGAAGGTTATCACCTTATGTCATTTTAGAATGGACAAGCTCATGTCATTGTCAGAGAGAGAAAGGGATTACCCACTGGAGCTGCCATCTCTACTGTAAGGTACCATCTAGACCGAACTTATCTGTACCAACACCTGGGGTACCACAGTGACACTTCACATCTACAAATATTGACTTTTCAATTGAAGCAGGGCCACTAGTCCTGAAATATATTCACCAGCTGCTTAGTACTGCTGTTGACACTTAAGAAGAACTAGTCAGCATCACTGGGTTGCATGGTAGTATCAGCATGATACAGTTGTGCTCATAAGTTTACATACCCTAGCAGAATTTGTGATTTTCTGGCCATTTGTCAGAGAATATGAATGATAACTCACAAACTTTTCTTTCACTCATGGTTAGTGGTTGGGTGAAGCCATTTATTGTCAAACAACTGTGTTTACTCTTTTTAAATCATAATGACAACAGAAACTACCCAAATGACCCTGATCAAAAGTTTACATACCCTGGAGATTTTGGCCTGATAACATGCACACAAGTTGACACAAACGGGTTTGAATGGCTACTAAAGGTAACAACCTCACCAGGGATCTGTTTGCTTGTAATCAGTGTGTGTGTATAAAAGGTCAGTGAGTTTCTGGACTCCTGAAAGACCCTTGCATCTTTCATCCAGTGCTGCACTGACGTGTCTGGATTCTGAGTCATGGGGAAAGCAAAAGAATTGTTAAAGGATCTGCGGAAAAAGGTAATTGAACTGTATAAAACAGGAAAGGGATATAAAAAGATATCCAAGCAATTGAGAATGCCAATCAGCAGTGTTCAAACTCTAATTAAGAAGTGGAAAATGAGGGATTCTGTGGAAACCAAATCACGGTCAGGTAGACCAACAAAAATTCCAGCCACAACTGCCAGGAAAATTGTTCGGGATGCAAAGAAAAATCCACAAATAACTTCAGCTGAAATACAGGACTGAAAAGTGTTGTGGTTGTTTCAAGGTGCACAATAAGGAGGCATTTGAAGAAAAATGGGCTGCATGGTCGAGCCACCAGAAGAAAGCCATTACTACGCAAATACCACAAAGCATCCCGCTTACAATACTCCAAACAGCACAGAGACAAGCCTCAAAACTTCTGGAACAAAGTCATTTGGAGTGATGAGACCAAAATTGAACTTTTTGTCCACAACCATAAACGTTACATTTGGAGAAGAGTCAACAAGGCCTATGATGAAAGGTACACCATTCCTACTGTGAAACACGGAGGTGGATCGCTGATGTTTTAGAGATGTGTGAGCTACAAAGGCACTGGAAACTTGGTCAAAATTGATGGCAAGATGAATGCAGCATGTTATCAGAAAATACTGGAGGAAAATTTGCACTCATCAGCCCGGAATGTGCGCATGGGACGTACTTGGACGTTGCAACATGACAATGATCCGAAACACAAGGCCAAGTCGACCTGTCATTGGCTACAGCAGAATAAAGTGAAGGTTCTGGAGTGGCCATCTCAGTCTCCTGACCTCAATATCATTGAGCCAGCTTAAGAATTTACAGGAACTGGAGGCTTTTTGCCAAGAAGAATGGGCAGCTTTACCATCTGAGAAAATAAAGAGCCCCATCCACCAGCTACCACAAAAGACTTCAAGCTGTCATTGATGGTAAAGGGGGCAATACACGGTATTAAGAACTGGGGTATGTAAACTTTTGATCAGGGTCATTTGGGTAGTTTCTGTTGTCATTATGATTTAAAAAGAGTAAACACAGTTGTTTGACAATAAATGGCTTCACCCAACCACTAACCATGAGTGAAAGAAGAGTTTGTGAGTTATCATTCATATTCTCTGACAAATGGCCAGAAAATCACAAATTCTGCTAGGGTATGTAAACTTATGAGCACAACTGTATATGCAGTGCTAATTTACTCCATGAGACATGCTGTATTCTACTGGTTCTCCAAAGGCATTGACAGGGGGTACCAGCAGTTGCTTATTACAAGAAATAATGCTTTGTGTGGCGGACAGCTGCTAATTGCAGCACTACCAGGGCAGAAATGCTGAAAATGAGGAACGGGCACAATTTTTCCTCTGACATGCGCTAGACTGAACCCCCTCCTGATTCACTCCTTATAGCTGGAGGGCATCCTAACACTGTAGCACATCAGGCATGGCTAGACACGTTTCAGCCACCAAGTCAACAAGAAAATGTACCCTATTGACCAGATAGCTGTAGGGTTTTTTAGAGACCAGATAAAACTTGTATCAAGACAGAATGCCAGGAACTGAAATGATGCTAGCTAGAAGAGACACAGGTTTGGTGTCCTGAGCCTCAAGACACCATTGGACAGAATGGAGCTCACTAATTCTTCCTTACTCTGCCTGAAGTTTCACCAGCTTCACCAGCTATTAATAGCAAATGTTGCTTCAGTACAAAGACCATCGCCAGTTTATTGATATTACAACCAACTGAAACAGCCACATATATTTAAATGCATTTGGACAGAAAGGAACTTACATCTTTTTGCATATAATTCATATTTTTCATTTACTTTTCTTCATTTTGAAAATAATTTATAGACAATCATTCAGTTATTAAATCCATTTTACAAGATTTCTTTGTGTTTTTCGTTATCTCATACTTCATATTATTAACATTCATTTCCAGGGTCAGTGCAAGGCTGGTGGGGGCCCTGGGGCAACGATGTTATGGGGGGCCCCCACTAGTAAAGTAAAAACCCTGAGCAACCCCTGCCCCCATTAACTAACACACACACACACACACACGCGCGCGCGCACACACACACGCACACTAACTGACAGCGCACCGCATCAGCAGCACACCCTGTCGGCTCACACAAACAGCTGGCTCAGAGTCAGTGTCTTGCATGACTGACTGCTGTACACAGGGCCCGGGGAGCTCATCAGTGGCCGCCGCTGGATGGGGACTAATCTGCTCTGCTTCATACAGCAGAGTGTGGTAGTCCCTAATGTGTGGGGACCCTGGGACGACTGCCCCTGTCGCCCCTCCCTTAATCCAGCCCTGTTCATTTCATATGCTGTCATCCTTTGCACAGGACAGAAATTAACTGCTACTGCAAGAGTTTTCACGTCTTTTGTTATATATTTATTTACACATTTATTTATTTCACTTTCATAATTTGTTAGTAATATTCTCATTATTCATTCAATTGTTGAATCTCTCAATAATTCTCTTTCATATTTTATATTATTTATATCCACTTTACATATATCCTATTACTAAACTAGGCAGTAAGGATGGTGTACGAGAATTGTATTAATAAAAGAATATCAATCAGGCGTTCAAGACTGGGCTGGTTCTCTAAGCTGCTGTTAAGTGGGGCATTAGCCAGTCACCCCGACTGACAAAACAGAAACATATATGAAAAAACAGTGCTTCACAAAAACATGTTAATACCAGGTGTAGTTAAAAAACATGTCATTCATCTAATAAAACACATAATTTATGACAAATTCATGACAACATCACAATACTAGTACAGTTAAAGAGAGCCTGATAGCCAATCACCCGACCCACCTTCCTAGCTTTTAAGGGGGGGGAGGGGGTGGCGAGATGGCAAGTCAATGTGTGTAAATGCTGGCATACACAATCAATAATTACCAGCTCTCTTGTGGTGTTAGCCGGGTATTCCATGTTTCCACTGCACGGCTGGACAATGCCCTGGTCAGATGATTGGCCCCTTACGCGTTTCGCTGTCATCTGGCAGCTTTATCAAAGGTCCCTTTGATTGATAAAGCTGTTGTCTAGCTGTGCAGTGGATACATTTCAAAGTCACTCCAAGCTTTGGGAGATCCAAGCACCTGCTATTGTGGACATTAACACAGGGAGAACCACCGCTACCTTTTGCGCAGGATAAAGAGAGTAATCTGGACCCTCGCTAGGTGGAATACCCGGCTAACACCACAAGGGAGCTGGTAATTATTGATCTCCAAATTGGATGTTGCAGTAACATCTTAATCTTAGGAGGACTATTTGCTGAGCAGCACACATTGTATATACTGGCAATTACACACATTGACTTGCCCCCCCCCCCTAAAAAGTTAGGAAGTTGGGTCTTTTTAATTGTATTGTGATGTTGTCATGAATTCGTCACAAATGATGTGTTTTATTAAATGACTGACATGTTTTTTTAACTACACCTGGTATTAAGATGTTGTTGTGTAGCGCTGTTTTTTCATATATGTTTTTGTTTAGTAAGGATGGTGTAATGGTTAGCATTACTGCCTCTAAGCACTGAGATCATGAGATTAATTCCCACCATGATCCTAAAGGCCCTCATCCACTAGTGCGATATGGGCACTTTATATTAAATTGTGACGAATTGCTGAGACGGTTTGGATGAAAAGTGTCACATTGCATGTCCTTTTCGTGCGATTGCGATGCGAGGCGTGTTACCATGCGCATCACATTTGAGTTGGAGATCATATGGGCTGACCATAATATTTAATATTTATGGCAATCGCATGGAAATAGGTGCAATACGTTAGATTGCATGCGATAATTCAGATGTAAAAAATACACTCAAGTAGCAAATTGCAATCGCAGGGCTCCCGGGAAGCTGCCGGCCAGATCGCAGGAAAAAAGTATCTAACTCATTACTGAGATAAATCTCGCTAGTGGATGGGGGCCTTTACTGTTTGGAGTTTGTATATTCTTCCCCGTGCTTGTGTGGGTTTGAGCTGGGTACTCCGTTTTCCTCCCACACTAAAAAAATATACTGGTAGGTTAATTGGCTCCTGACAAAGCTTAACCCTAGTGTGCTTGTACTTGTGTTTATGGCAGACTAGATGGGCCAAGTGGTTCTTATCTGCCACCACATTACAACCTCTTGCCACTACCAGTTCCCATATAACAATTTTGAATTTAAAAAGACTTGTAACATGGGGTTGGTATCTATATACCGGCGCCCGTCATCCCGGCGGTCAGAATCCCGACTCCGGAATACCGTACCTTGTGTGCTCGCTGCGGACACAGTGGTGTGCTACGCACGCCATGCTATTTATTCTCCAGGGGTGTCGTGGACACCCCAAGAGGGGGAAAAGGTGTCGGTATCCCGGCGCCGGTATGCTGAGTGCTGGGATCCCAACAGCCATGATATTGAATGCCTCCCGTAACTTGCTACTGTACTTACAGTACGTTGGCAGAACCTATGGTGTTGATAGGTGTCAGCGGTGTGCAAAGAAGGTCAGTACACAGGGCAGATAACTTAACCATGCTTATTAATTCAGAACCTGGCAGTTAACATGATACATTGTAAAATAGGGTTTTTGCAGATATGCCCATACAGCCATTAGAAACAGATCCAGCCAGGAGCGTAAAGGGTTAATGCAAGTTGTGTTCGTAGATGGAATGGATTCAATGGTGGCAGTGGTCCTTTACAGTGAGTGGTGGTAACACAGTGGGGTTTATAGTGCTTCTGCTGTGTGGAACAGTCCCTGGTACAGCAAGATGCTCAGGAGTACATCCTATTCCAATGGAGGACAGAGAGAAAAGACGCGTGGAGACACCACATGCGCAATGGCGCACTTGAGTTAAAAGTCACACTGTGACGTCAGCGTATCTCAGTCTCAGGTACGTAGTCCTGGACCCACCAGTGAGAGAGAAACTGTGTGGAACCCACTGCTCTCCTAACAAATTACATTTGGTTGAACTTGTCAAACTTCCACACTAATATATTCTATCTATTTATCTATCTATCTATCTATCTATCTATCTATCTATCATCTATCTTGTATATATATTCTTTTGCATTTTTAGCAAGTGCATCTCTCCCCTTTTGTTAGCTATTAAAATATATTACTTTTATTTTATTGACTTTAATACGCATATAATTAGTTTATTTGGTTATTTTACTAACAATTCTATATTCCTGTACAGTATGTCATCTGCACATGCCGGATGCATTATTAGTGTGCAAGAAGCACATATTGGGCCTAATTGCACGCACACACGCAATGCCGAGGTTTGCGCAGTTGTGCTACTGCGCATGTGCACAATATCCTATAAACCCCTATGGTACATGCATTACCCCGAGAGTATGCACAAATGTGCTATAGTGTACAGGCGAGTCGGTACCTGAACTGCAAAGGCAAAGTGATGGGTGGTCCCGGGCAGTGTCTAGAAGGTGGCCTGAAGGAAATGCATCAGTCTTAGGGGCATTATGGGAGTGTCACGGGCATGTCATGCAGGTGGCCTGCATTGTCAGATGCAGAGCCGCTCCCACATCCATGTTCAGATGGAGACACTGCACCTGCCATAGAGCTGTTGCATGTGTCAATGCTGGAAATTATGGTGTGTCTATGGTGGACTGCTTGGAACCATCAGCGGTGCTACTGTGTACAGGAGAGCAGGAAATGGGTGTCTCAGTGCTTGCACATTGCAGAAAACACTAGTGCACAAGAGGAAAGCTGAAACGAGCATTTGTATATTATTGCACTTGTGTATCCGTCAACAAGCGCTTAAGATGACACAGCAGCGTCCATCTTGGAATCAGGCCCACTGTACTATGCTGGGCAGGTTTACTAGGCACTGCAGGCACATGTAGGGCCATGCTTACTAAATACCAGGCATTGCTTATACATTACATGTTAGGCACTCTTTGATTAATGTGTTGTACACTACTACTGCACACCTGTGATGGTGGAATTTTAGGCACCCATTGAATTAGCATAATTGCATGGACACATGCAATATACCCTACAAGAGGACTACCCTGAAGAAATAGGGGTATTTGAGAGCTATTACCTATAATACCCACATGTGCTTCCTATATATTGACCTAAGGAGGATTTTAATATACGGAATATCAATTTCTGTTGGTCCAAGTGATCACAATAATCATACAATACCCTATGAAGGACAATTGCGTGATCTCAAACACACATAGGGACCCCAGACTACCTGTTCTTACTATTTGTATTGTTTGTCTCTTTGAATACACTGATATTTATTAATAACTACTAATTAAAAGTTATGTTTTATTCCTAGCTAATCTAATCTACTGTTTATTCTTGGAGTGCACCCAAAAAAAGAGTCTTCTTTTTCTCTTCGCTTTGTAGTCCATTTATACCTACTGACTCTGGGCGCAGCACCAACTCAACAGCATTAGGGGGCATCCCCGTTTACTGTCATATTTGGTTCTCCTTTGATCATTTAGAATCTACTGACTTGTGCGGAATCATACAATTTATATTAGTATACTGGAGTAAGACAGAAAAGGCTCTGCCTCACTTATCTTAGCTGACTGCTCATCACTGCCATAGTTTCCTGCGCCAAGGAGCAATTCCGTCAGTGTTGGGCTCAAAAAGCCACAGGCATTCCTGGTGCACCAGCTACTCTCTGGCCGTCCCCGTATCCACCACACTGTGAGTCACATCCTTTCAGTGCTGCCTCCTCCTTGTATCCCATTTCACCTCCCCTACTTTCTTCCTTCCTGGGGACCCTCTTACATTCCCTGCGCTTTATCTGAGCTCTCCCAAATCCCCCCCCCCCCCCACCCTTTCCCAACTTATTCTTCTACTGCCTGCCACACTGCTATTGCGTCTCTGGTTTGTGTCCCTCACTGTTTTCTGCTCTATCTCTTGGTGCTCTCTCTCCCCCTGGCCCCCTCTATTTCTGCTTTCCACACTGCCTATCCCATTGCTATAGCAGCTCTGGTTTGCAACCCTACTGACCACTGCCCCCCCTCTCTCTCTCTCCCTGCATTCTTCCCCTACTCTCTACATGCCCACCACCTGGCATCTTACCTCCCATCTACTGACTGCTCACTTGACACTACACCTATTTCCACCACTGCCACTGCACTGTCACCAGCCCTCACCTATCATTTCTGTCTGCAGGTCTATCTCTTCTTTCTCATTACCTTTCTACCTAATCTAGGGACCTCCCTCTTTCTCTCCAAGCTCTTCAAATGCTGATTTCATATTTATCCGTGTATTTTTTTTTTATTTTTTATTATTTCTTTTTATATATTTTTTATTAATCTTTATTCATTTTCTATTTATTTTTAATTCAGTCTCATTTTTTCAAATGGGGGCAGGTGATAAATTGTGGCATAATGCATATAAGAGCACTACTAATGTGTGGCATAATGTGCATAAGGGCCCTACTAATGTGTGGTATACTGAGTATAAGGGCACTACTAATGTGTGGTATACTGAGTATAAGGGCACTACTAATGTGTGGTATACTGAGTATAAGGGCACCACTAATGTATGGAATAATGTGTATAAGGGTACTACTAATGTGTGGTATAATGGCACTACCAGGGTTGGACTGGCCTACAGGGGTACATGGGAATCCCCCGGAGGACCCCACTGTCTGGAGGGCCACACCCGCCTCAAAGGATCAAGTTCCAAATGTGCTGTTGAATTATGTATTATAGTGCACAGGACTGTGGTGTATTTTCTACAGTACATTGCTGTAACTAATCTGGTACATTATCATGCATGCAGCAGCAGTATGTACTATATATATTTATCTAGGGGCCCAGACCATGCAGTCACTAATGATTTGCCAAGTCTCTAAGCATGGGCCACTACCCAGTAAGCCCTTCATGCCCCAGTCCAACACTTGGCACTATTAATGTGTGACATAATGTATTTATTTAAGGGGCATTACTGTGGAATAATTTGTATAAGGACACTACTAATGTGTGGCAAAATGTGTAAGGGAATAATGGGGCAGATGTAGTAACCTGGAGAAGGCATAAGGAAGTGATAAACCAGTGATAAGTGCAAGGTGATAAAGGCACCAGCCAGTCAGCTCCTAACAGTTAATTTACATATTGGAGCTGATTGGCTGGTTCGTTTATCACCTTGCACATATCACTGGTTTATCACTTCCTTATGCCTTCTCCAGGTTAATACATCTGCCCCAATGTGTGAGAGGCATTACTGTGTGGTATTATGTATACAAAGAACACCACTACTGTGTGGAATTATGTGTATAAGAAGCATTCCTACTAGGGGCATAATGTGAATAAGGGGTATTACTGTGTGGTGTAATGTGAACAACGGATACTACTGTGTGATGTAACGTGAAAAAGGGGCAGTACGGTGTGGTGTAATGTGAATAAGGGGCACTTCTGGGTGGCGTAATGTGAATAAGTGCTACTACTGTGCGGTGCGTGTAACGCAAATAAGGTTGCACTACTGTGTGGCATCATTTGAATTGTGGGTACCATTGTGGGGCCACACCCCATCCCTGCGATACCATGCCCCTTTTTGGAATGTGCGAATTTGGTGCACACTGTCCCTGTTGGGAGGGTGTGGGGGTGCACCAATGCTCACTCAGGACTAAAATATCTAGTTATGGCTCTGATGTCCTACTTCCTTCTCCCTCTTTGTGCACAGCCCTGCTTCCTCCTACCCCTAATTTTCTATTTATATGGATTCTGCAAGGAATATGTGGGAGTTTATTGGTGAGTATATGACATATACACAGCAGCTATACCCCTGGGGCACTGCAGTATATCTGAGAGTTGCCGTCTTAAGGTCCCCATCCACTAGTGAGGCTTATCAGAACTGAAAGTCGGATCCGAATTTCCCCCGACCTTCCCGGCAGCTTCCTGGGAGTCCTGCGATTATGATTTGCAACTGAATGTTTTTTTTTTTTTACATCAGATGAATCGCATCCACTTGTGTACAAATGCATTCCGGTGTGCACCTTTTCCTCCGATTGCGATAAATAATCATGACAGCCATGGCGAGCTGCGACTCCAATCCGAGGAGCACAGGAACGCGCCTCAGATTGGAGTCAGAAGAAAATGACATGCGATGTGACACTTTTCATCCAATCCATCAAACAGAATGTTCAGAATCGGATGAAAATTGGTGGATGGGGTCCTTTACTGTGGTGTCATTGTTGGTACAATGGGTGTAATAGTATGGCCAAGAGAAGACCAAATCAGACTACAGATGTACTGTATACTCATACATTATTGCTCTAGTTGCACCAAGTAGCGCCTCTTGTGCTCCAGGTCCCATGCATCTTTTTACCTGGAAATACGTCTTAGTTGTCTTAGCAATGCAGTGCAAAAATAACGCACCAGGAGACTGTGCTGATTAATTTTATATGCAACACTTGTATATCTGTGTACAACTGAGTCTGAATCTGTATACAAAGTGCTACGATGCAACGCTAAATTCTGTTGTGCTACATACAGTATAGTATACAGACTCAGCCGCACACAGATACTGTACACAGACTCAGCCACACACAGCTATGCAAGTGTTGTATATCACATTAATCAGCACAGTCTCCTGGTGGGTCCTAGTCACATTGCATTGTGATTAAGACACATTTTGGGTCACTAGCAGACTCACACATGACCCGGCGGCTCACTCACACCAGGCGTCTCGCATCATATTGAGGCTAGTTATGATGCTACTTTTATGATACTACTATCAGGGCCGAAACTAGGATTTTTGTCACCCGGGGCAAGGTAGTCATTTGACACCCCCCTAGCCCCCCCCCCCCCCCCCCCCCAATAAAAAAAAAGATTTATTTTTTTTACCAGAAATAAATAAAAAAATAAAAAAAATAAACATTTTAAAATAAATAAATGAATAAAAATATTATATATATATATATATATATATATATCTCTTTCAGAACTTTTTTACTTGAAAAATTGCCTTTTCTAACATAAATTTCATATCCAGGAAAAAGTGTCCCCATTTTACACAGTACGACAGGCAAGTGTCCCCATTTTACACATTGCGGCAGACAGGTGACCCCATTTTACACATTGCGGCAGACAGGTGTCCCCATTTTACACATTGCGGCAGGAAAAAGTGTCCCCATTTTACACATTGCGGCAGGCACGTGTCCCCATTTTACACAGTACGCTGGCAAGTGTCCCCATGTTACACATTGCGGCAGACACGTGTCCCCATTTTACACAGTACGACAGGCAAGTGTCCCCATTTTACACATTGCGGCAGACAGGTGACCCCATTTTACACATTGCGGCAGACAGGTGTCCCCATTTTACACATTGCGGCAGGAAAAAGTGTCCCCATTTTACACATTGCGGCAGGCACGTGTCCCCATTTTACACAGTACGACAGGCAAATGTCCCCATTTTACACATTGCGGCAGGAAAAAGTGTCCCCATTTTACACATTGCGGCAGGAAAAAGTGTCCCCATTTTACACATTGCGGCAGGAAAAAGTGTCCCCATCTTACACATTGCGGCAGACAGGTCCCCATTTTACACATTCCGGCAGGTGGTGGGGAGAGGGAGGGAGAGAGAGAGAGAGAGGGAGGGAGAGGGGCTGACTTACATTTGAAGCGGTTCTCGCCGCTCTTCAGCCGCCTCTCCCTCCTCGTCTGCGTGGCTCCCCCTTCTCCCTCCTCCCGAGTGCCCAGCTCGGGGGGCGGGGTTTCGTGGAATGACGCGTTTGCGTCGTGACGTCACGACGCAATCGCGTCATTCCGCGAAACCCCGCCCCCCCCGAGCTGGGCACTCGGGAGGAGGGAGAAGGGGGTTTCAAAGTACAAAGAAGTGCCGCGGCGGGCGCCCCGTGCGGTTGCACGGCTCGCCCGCCGCAAGAAACTGCACTGGCGCATAGGGAGAGGGTGTTAGGGGGTCTCGGCGCCCCCTCCAATCCGGCGCCCAGGTCGCCTGCCCCCCTAGCCCCCCCCCTAGTTTCGGCCCTGGTACTACTATGACTGATCAGTTTTTAGTCAATAAATTGGTTAAGGGAGTTGGAGCTAGGCATATGGGTCTATATTTGTTTGGTGCTAAGGAATTCCTGGCATCTTCCAAAACTAAGATTTTAAATTACAATCTTTAGAACCACTACTGTACATGTCGGTCATGCTGTGCAATTGAGAATAAGATGTAAAGCTGATTTTATTCCTTCAATCATTTCTTACTTAAAGTAGAAATACCTTACTTCTAAAATGTAACACATTCTAAAATGTAACACTCCTGAGTATGATCCCAGTTGTCAATCATCTCGGATACTGGCCTCCAACCACTGGGGTACATGACCTCAAGTATTACACTATAATTAGGGTTTCCAATGAGGGTCAACTACAGATCTTTTAATTCATTCACTCACTATTAACACCATCATGCCCTTTAATAACACATTGACTTCACTTTTTGGATACTGTCTTTGAAACTCTTAGTTGCTTGGATCACTTGCACTTGGGGGCTAATTCAGACCTGATCGCTGCTGTCTTAGCCATGCGATCGCCTCTGCCTGATTCACAGGCAGAGGCGGTCGCTGGGCGGGAGGAGGCGGGCCGGCGGCGTTTGGCCGCCATTTAGGGGACGCGGTCCGGGCAGCACAGGCATGCCCGGGCCGTAAGAGGGGCGGGACGCGGTGGCTGAGTGATGTCACATGCAGCCGCTGAGACCCGGCAAAGACGAGTAGCTCCCTGCCAGCGCGCAGGAGCTGCACTGGCTGGGAGCTACTCCTAAAGTACCAAAGCATCGCCGCTGTGTGAAGCTTTTTTACTTGTGCGGGGGAGGGGGGGTTAGGCCTGACATGCGTGGCGGACTAGCCCTGTGGTGGGCATCCCCTCACATGTCAGGGAAGCCAGAGCCGACCCTAGGCATAGGCAAACTAGGCAAATGCCTAGGGCATTTGGTATCCCTAGGGGCAAAAGCAGCTTCTGCTGATTAAAGTAATATGTAGCATGCCTATATTCTGTGTGTAGCATTTCGTATGCAGATACAGCCACAGTCGCACATAGAATATAGGCATGATACATATAATTTTTATCAGCAGAAGCTGCTTGTGCATTATAGCCAGATAGTAATGCAAATAAGTCACATTTTCATCAAAAACATTAGCAGAGCTGCCAGCTGACTCACGCCAGTCATCTTCAGCTGCATGATGGGTTGGTTGTGCTGTAGTGTTCGACATGTGTAAGGGGCATTATGTGTGTCATGTGTATAAATGCATTAATAATGTGTTGCAAATGTGTAAGGGACATTATGTGTGTCATTATGTGTATAAGGCATTAATAATGTGCGGCATATGTATAAGGTGCATTATGTTTATAAGGACATTAAATATGTGTCTCATATGTGTTAGGGACATTACTGTGTGGTATTATGTGTATAAATGCATTACTAATGTGTGACATTATGTGTATAAGGTGCTTTACTGTGTGGTATAATGTATAGAAAGGGCACTACTGTGTGGTCTAATGTGAATAAAGAGCTATATGGTGTGGTGTAATGTGAATAAAGGGCAATGCAGTGTGATGTAATGTGAACAAGGGGCACTACTGTGAGGAGTAACGTTTCTAAGGCAAAGTGGTACTACTGTGTGATGTAACGTGAATAAGGGACACTATCGCATGATATAACGTGAATAAAGAGCACTATGGTGTGGTGTAATGTGAATAAAGGGCAATATAGTGTGATGTAATTTGAATAAGGAGCACTAATGTGAGGAGTAACGTTTATAAGGTAAAGTTGTACTACTGTGTGATGTAACGTGAATAAGGGACACTATCGCATGATATAACGTGAATAAAGAGCACTATGGTGTGGTGTAATGTGAATAAAGGGCAATATAGTGTGATGTAATTTGAATAAGGAGCACTAATGTGAGGAGTAACGTATATAAGGTAAAGTTGTGCTACTGTGTGATGTAACGTGAATTAGGGACACTATCGCATGATAAAATATGAATAAAGTTGCAGTACTGTGTGGTGTAATTTGAATTGGGGGTACAATTGTGTGGCCATGCCCCTTCCCAGCAAGAACACGCACCTTATTTGGGCTGTGCGCTGAATGTACACACTATTCCTCTTTAAAACATAGGGGGTAGGAACACCAATATAAGGACTGCTATGGGTGAGGGGTGATGGTGCTGGAAAAGAGGCGCAGGGTCAGAGGCGGAACTAGCGGTGCTGCTAGGAGGCACCAGCCAAAATCTTCCCTAGGGCATCATATTGGTTAGGGACGGCTCTGAGGGAAGCTGATTGTAGCTGTGCTAAATTTAGCACATCTATGATCAGGTCTGAATCACCCCCTTGGTCATATCATGTGGCCTGAGCCTTCACCTGGATTTAAGACACCCAATTCTGACTGTCTATGTCTATAAGCCCAGTCTTGGAGAAGCATAGAGCCACATTATGGGTTGGATTCATTAATATCAAGGAGGCTAGAAAACTGAAAGCCAAGGAGATAATACTGGATTTAGAATTCCATACATCAAGTTTTTCTTTTTGGCTGGTAAAATGAGTAACATAACACCATCCAGTAATATAAATGTGTGCAAATTAGCAAAGAAAGTAAATTCTCTAGACATATGTTTTGTTATTGCTGGGAAATATATCTCTTCAATCTTGAAATTGGCTGTTTTGCAGAATATAGAAATAATATAGACGTATGATTACTCTGTGACCAGATACAGTTATCCCAAGAGCGGTGTGATGTAGACTGGGGTAGCTGCAGGCCCTGTAGTGATAGTACAGTTAGATAGAAACAGTGAGGAAGGAACCCATACTGCGCTGCTGGGAATTATATTGAAGGGGTTTATGGAATCCCCTGATGAGAACTCACAGTTTATATTCCATTCTGTTCAGGTGCTGCAGTTGTAACACTTTGTTTGTATTCTCTTGTTGTCAAAGAAGCACTGCTCTCCCAAAGATGAAAGTCATAGCAATACTGATTCTTGTTACCCACTTGAGAGCCAGGTGTTTAATGAAGGTCTCTCTAGATCGACGGAGGAACAATCAATACATTTCTTACACTGCCGTCATCCTATATAAAGAGGTCACGTGACATGGATATACATTGGGTGCTGTCAGCACATAGGTGGGTAGTCAGAGATGCACACAATGTTAAAAAAAATCACAAATGGCTATGTATTGGCTGTCTGCTCATGCGCTATGGCCACATAGCGCATGCACAGGCTTTTTTTACTATGTGATCGCTTCCCAGATGGATGCAGTCGCATAGTGATTGACAGGTGGCAGACGGTCAGGGGAGGCGTTGGAGGGGAGTGGTGAAGTAAACGCAGGTGTGTCATGGCCATTTTCCTGCAACGGCTAACATGGCGGCAGTACTCCTGTATATGCAGCCTGGCTGCATATACAGGGGTCATCCTCTATTTTCTGCCAAGCCATGCATTCGCAATTGAATTGTGAATGCATGGCTGGGCGTGCTACACATGCTGTGTGGCCTTACCCTGTGCTGGGAGACCCCCAGCATGCGCCCCCATAGTCTGTATGTTGATTACTATTCCCTATGAAGAGGCAATATAAGAGAAGTGCCACTTGGAGACAACAATAATCTATTGCATTGATATATAGAATGAATGGTGCCTTACTGAAAACAGGATAGAAACCTGAGTTACTGAGAAGATAATTGAGCAATATAATTAAATTATGGTTAGCATCATCATCAAATTCTGCAGCACCAGTCAGTCAACATACAAATAGTTAACCCTATGACTGATTCATGTGCCTCCATTCAGCAGTCACTTTGTAACCAAGCCACATGTCATGGACATACTGCATACATGAATGCATATCACTCTCTCTTCTCACCAGATGGCTTTTCCACAGCCACTTTCTGATTGGTTTTTGTTGCTTTAAATGGCTACTGTAATATGAAATCATTGCTGGATACAGTGTTTCACACCAATTATACTATGCCAATTCTTGATTCTGATTGTGCCTTCTTGTTGTTACCTCTACCTACATTGCGTCTGGAAAGTATTCACAGTGCTTCACTTTTTCCACATTTTGTTATTTTACAGCCTTATTCCAAAATGGAATAAATACATTTTTTCCCTCAAAATTCTACACACAATACCTCATAATAACAACGTGAAAAAAGTGTTTGAGATTTTTGCAAATTTATTAAAAATAAAAAAAATAAGAAATCACATGTATATAAGTATGCACAGCCTTTGCTCAATACTTTGTTGATGCACCTTTGGCAGCAATTACAGCCTCAAGTCTTTTTGACTATGATGCCAAAAGCTTGGCACACCTACCTGTATCTTTGGGCATTTTCAACCATTCTTCTTTGCAGCACCTCTCAAGCTCCATCAGGTTGGATGGGAATCGTTGGTGCACAGCCATTTTCAGATCTCTCCAGAGATATTCAATCGGAATCAAGTCTGGGCTCTGGATGGGCCACTCAAGGACAATCACAGAGTTGTCCTGAAGCCACTCCTTTGATATATTGGCTGTGTGCTTAGGGTCATTGTCCTGCTGAAAGATGATCTGTTGCCCAGTCTGAGGTCAAGAGAGCTCTGGAGCAGGTTTTCATCCAAGATATCTCTGTACATTGCTGCATTCATCTTTCCCTCTATCCTGACTAGTCTCCCAGTTCCTGCCACTGAAAAACATCCCCACAGCATGATGCTGCCACCACCATGCTTCACAGTAGGGATGGTATTGGCCTGGTAATGAGCGGTGCCTGGTTTCCTCCAAACATGACACCTGACATTCATGCCAAAGAGTTCAACTTTTGTTTCATCAGACCAGAGAATTTTGTTTCTCATGGTCTGGGAGTCCTTCAGGTGCATTTTGGCAAACTACAGGTGGGCTGGCATGTGCTTTTTTACTAAGGAGTTGCTTCAGTCTGACCACTCTACCATACAGGCCTGATTGGTGGATTTCTGCAGAGATGGTTGTCCTTCTGGAAGGTTCTCCTCTCTCCACAGAGGAATGCTGTAGCTCTGACAGAGTGACCATCGGGTTCTTGGTCACCTTCCTGATTAGGGCCCTACTACCCCGATCGCTCAGTTTAGACGGCCAGCTCCATTTACGGATGATGGAGGCCACTGTGCTCATTGATACCTTCAAAGCAGCAGATATTTTTCTGTAGCCATCCCCAGATTTGTGCCTGTCTCGGAGGTCTACAGACAATACCTTTGACTTTGACTTGACTGCTTGGTTTGTGCTCAGACATGCACTGTCAAGTGTGGGACCTTATATTAGACAGGTGTGTGCCTTTCCAAATCATGTCCAATCAACTGAATTTACCACAGGTGGACTCCAATTAATCTGTAGGAACAGCTCAAGGATGATCACTGGAAACAGGATGCACCTGAGCTCAATTTTGAGCTTCATGGCAAAGGCAGTGAATACTTATGTATATGTGATTTCTTAGTTTTTTTATTTTTAATAAATTTGCAAAAATCTAAAAAAAAAAACTTTTTCACGTTGTCATTATGGCATATTGTGTGTAGATTTTGGAGGGAAAAAATGAATTTATTCCATTTTGGAATAAGGCTGTAGCATAAAAAAATTTGGAAAAAGTGAAGCGATGTGAATACCTTCCGGCAGGGCTGGCTCCAGGCACATTCCTTAGGAGCAGCTGCGCAGGGCACCAACTCCTAAAGGTGGCTGTTAGCCGGCCACAATTTTAAATAAGCCGCCAGTCCGTCACCCAATCAGAGCTCGTGGACAGGAGGCGGCAGCTGCTGCCGGACCGTGAGCTTTGACTGGCTGACGGACTGGCAGCTGATTTCAGGCAAGGAGAAACCAGAGACGGGACTGAGGGACAGGAGAGGCTCACGCTGCGCTCTCCTCCCCTCACGACAGCAGCGGGAGCAGCA
This sequence comes from Pseudophryne corroboree, assembly GCF_028390025.1. Lineage (NCBI taxonomy): Eukaryota > Metazoa > Chordata > Amphibia > Anura > Myobatrachidae > Pseudophryne > Pseudophryne corroboree. The sequence continues at coordinate 284,948,055 of NC_086446.1, forward strand.
GGACAAGGCCGGCGGCAGTGAGCAGCACTACAGGGGGCACATGTATCTGGCACTCTGGGGGCACATGTATCTGGCACTCTGGGGAGCACATGTATCTGGCACTCTGGGGGCATGTGTATCTGGCACTCTGGGGGGCATGTGTATCTGGCACTCTGGGGGAATGTGTATCTGGCTCTTTTGGGGGCATATGTATCTGGCACTCTGGTGGGCACATGTATCTGGCACTGTGGGGGCACGTTTATCTGGCACTGTGGGAGGCACGTGTATCTAGCACTCTGGGGGCACGTGTATCTGGCTCTGTGGGGACACATATATCTGACAATGTGGGGGCATATTATGTGTATCTGGCAGTGTGGGGACTTGTGTATCTGATAATGTGGGGGTATATTATGTGTATCTGGCACTTTGGGGCACATGTGTGTCTGACAATGTGGGGGCATATTACAGTATGTGTATATGGCACTGTGGGGGCATATTATGTGTATCTGGCACTGTGGGGCCATGTAATGTGTATCTGGCACTGTGTGGGGGGGGGGGGGGCATATTATGTGTGTCTGGCACTGTGGGGGAATATTATGTGTATCTGGCACTGTGGGGTCATATAATGTGTATCTGGCACTGTGGGGGCATATAATGTGTATCTGGCACTGTGGGGGCATATAATGTGTATCTGGCACTGTCAGTGCTGAAAGTACCATTAAGAAATATGGTGGTGGTACTCAGTACCACCAGCCCACCACTGGGGCATAATTTATAAGGGGCATTTTTGTGTGTGGGACATAAAATGGTGTCAGTGACATAACTGTGTGTGTCATCATAATATGTAATAGGCATTACTACCACCAACGCCTGCAGCCTGCACAGCGTGGACACTGAACTACCTGTCTGATTAAGTAACAGCCCTTCTGCTCTTCTAACACATTGCTTTCTGTTCCTCATTTATACAATCTACAACCACTGTGTAACCATCTCAGCTTTTCCGTTCCTTTCATTATTTCTTAAAATCCTGTTTGCACTGTCTTTACTTTCACCGCACCCTACCTTCTCCTTGTTCATTCGATATTACACCCGCTCCATTCTATGTTATTCTTCAGAACAACACTAACTCATTAACTCCTTTGGCCTAATGGTATAAACAAACACATGCTATTTTGACATCACAAACCACCAATGTGCCTCATTATACTTATGCTCAGCAGGGATGTGCAAAAGTGGGATGCAGTTAAAATGCCTCCAGGCAGAATCCAATGTCCAAAATATGGAGCCACGCTAATTGTGGCTCCGCCTGTGCCTGTGCGCGCCCGGTGAGGTGGACTGCTGGAAGCGAACAGGGCGCACGTGCGTCGTAGACATACACGCGTCCCAATCAAAGTGAATGGGAGTGTCTGTACGCTCAGCAGCAAGCCAAAGTGCAGCCACGCCTCTCACCCCCATCTGCGATGTAGCCACGCTCAATGAGCATGGCTCCATCTGTACCGACACTGGAATCCCGCCTGGCGGACAGAATCTCGATGTTCAAATGCTGACATAGATGGGATTTCCGTTGTCAAAATACAGACCCCGAGAAACCCGATCGTCCTCTAAGCTGGGCACGCTTGCGTCCTTCCACGGGGAGGGGGAGGTTAGGTTTAGGCAATATTACGGGGGTTTAGGGTGTAGGGATGGAAAGGTTAGGGCTAGGTTCCAGAGAGGGGGGGTTAGGCACCTAGAATGGAAGGTAAGGGTTAGGCACCAAGAGGGGATCGTTAGCTTTAGGCAGCGGGGAAGGGAGGGATATGGTAAGGCATCCCAAGGGAGGTTTAGGGTTAGGCACCCCCGAAGAGGTTTAGGCTTAGACACCCACATGGGAGGGTTAGGGTTAGTGTAGGGGACAGTGGAAGATTAGGTTGCAAACTACTGGCCTGTCGGGATTTTAAGGGACGGGATGCCAATGTCGGTATACTAACCATCTGCATCCAATCCATCGGCTTTACATACTGAACCCGTAGAAGCAATTATTGAGTCAGAAGCCAGGAGCAACAGCCATCACCTGTAAATAAAAAGAGAATTGGAGAAAATAAAATCATATACATATATATGTTTGTGTTTAGAATGTGTTGGTTTGTGTTTGGTCCAACAAAATGTAAGTGTAAACAATAGCCATCCTTCTGGCATTTGTTCCAACTCAAACTTATCACGGAGGCAGCGGTGGAATTACCGGCCGTGCAGCTGGTGCATTGTACAGGGGCCCGCGATGATGAAGGGGCCCACAGACCGTAATATTAACTGTACTAATAATGAGTCTGTGACTCATTACACTACACTGGAAGGCCAGTCGTTGCAAACAGGTACCCAAGGAGGCAGCAGTCCGAACAGAGGAGAGAAGGCAACAGGTCACCTGACCTTATGGAGCAGCTACTGCGGGACCAGACATGCCCCCTTCTTCCACTCTACCCTGCTCCCTAGCTTCCATAGGACTAAGACTGCCCCTTTCGTCCCCCATCCTGCCACCTTTTTCCCTGCTGCCTCGCTTCCATAGTGACAGGCCCGTATCCTCAATTCCCTCGGATCGACACCTACTTCCCCCCGTGATGTGCGGTGGGGTGAAGCAGGTGAGGCAGAGCCTTTCCTGTCATACTAACATTCGTGGCAGAGTTTTGACTGCATAAAGTATATGAAAAATACAAAGAATATGTTTGAAATATCTTCTTTGCATTATTCTAATAATTTTTATAGTCAAAACTCTGGAGTAAAAATCCTATGGCAGGTGAGGCAGTGCCTCCCTGCTTATCTTTTCCGCACATCTCTGATCAAAACTCACCAAATTTCCAGGAGTTTATACTGCTGCACCTGTGTATAATGCCCAGATGTACGCTTTGGTCCATATATTGCATGTAAATCTGGCTCTGGTGCTAGCAGTGCCTCCTGAGCTATTTAGCTCACCGCACGTCCCTGACTTCCCCTCTACCTTGCTCCCAAGTGTCTGTAGAGCCTGGCCCACCCCTTTCTTCCCCTCGGTCCAACTCCAAGTGAAAATATGGCCTGGTAGTGACATGAGGGGCCCCTGTGTGCATACCCCCGGTACTCACAGGGCAGCGGGAACTGTTGGTCACACATAGGGATGCGTGTGTCTCTTTCTATCTCTACAGAAACAGCACCGAGCTACTGCCTGTTCTCCCCTGTCCCTTGTCTGTCCTGTTCAATGGGTCATACAGCACGCGCCTCTGCATCCAGGGACAAACACAACTGTTCATAGGGCCAAGGCCATCCCCTTCATTCCCTTACCCCGACCCCTTCTTCCCATCTGCCTTGCTCCCTTGTGTCCATAAAGCCAGTCCCAACCCCTTATTCCCCTCATCCTGCATCCTTTTTTCCCTCTGCCCTGCTCTTTTTCAACCTGGGGACAAGGTGTGCCCTCTTTCCACTCCACCCAGCCACCACCATTATTCTCTGGAGCCCCATTTGACAGAGGACCTCATGGTAAGTTCATGTGGAGGGATGAACTGGGATGTTTTAATGTTATTGGGAGAGAAGTACTAAGCCTTTGAGAGAGATAAAGTGGAGGAAGATAAAGTACCAAGCAATCAGCTCCTAACTGCCATCAGTATCGCTGTGGGGGGAGGAGCAGATACAAATAATCTGGGCCCGGGCCTGATGAAGGGGCCCAGCTCACCTGTTCACCCCCCCAACTTACCTGTCAGCTCACTGTTAGTGTCCCCTGCCTGGGCTACAGTGTGTAGAGAGGCTGCTGTCGCTTAGCAACAGCAGTAGCCTCCTCTGTCTGTGCAGGGGGGTAGTGACGCACTGATTGCACCCCCATCTTGATATGCTCCTGGCTTGGGTGCACAATGTTGCCCCCCTATAGACCGCACGGTGCCACTTCGCTGGGACATAAAAACAATTTAATTTTTTTTGTAAGTAAGCAAAGTCATGCCCACTTAAATTGGGACACGCCCCCACATTACAATAGGGTCTCCTAAAGAAGCACCATGAAAAGTTTTTGGAAGGAGGTATGGCCAAGCCCCCTTACATTAGGATGCACACCCCATTACCACTAGCTTTACAACACGGCCATGTTACACGCTCTGGTTGTAAAATGACAGTTAGGAGCTGGTTAGTTGTTTGTTTCTGGTTGCTTGTTTATTTCTCTACATGTTGTCTCTCTCTAAGGCTTAGTACATATCCCTCTTGTGGTGGAATTCAGTTGTGCCTGGGCGTAAAAAAAATAGGCAATTATCTTGATTTTTGCAGCCCATTTTTTTCACAAGAAAATGTACCTATATTCAGGCAAAACTAGATGAATCCGACTTAAGTTTCCAGATCAATGTGTTTTTGCGCCTGTGATCAAGGAACATGTCAGATATCATGTGAAATAAAGATCTCCGATAGTGCTACCTTTCAGTGTTTATTGGGTAACCCCAGAGGATCAATTAACTTGAATGGTCCCTTAAGTTTTTAACCAAGTTGAAAATACAAATGTTGTGTGTCTACATCTTCACTATATACTGTATAAATCCAGCCTATTCTCATTGTGTGCTATTTAGTGGTCATTGGATTCTAAGCCTTGGACAGTGATAAAGTGGAGAGAGATAAACTACCAACCAATCGGCTCCTAACTGTCAGTTTTTCAAACACAGCCTGCAACATGGCAGTTAGGAGCCGATTGGCTGGTGTTTTATTTCTCTTCACTTTACCACTCTCCAATGCTTAGTACATCTCTCCCTCTGTCTCTCCGTTTATTGAGCCAAACTGCTCTGTTTGTGTTCCATGAAATCTCCTTCAGTTATATTTAGAAACTAGTAACTGAATCCCGATGTCAAAAAGAGGACACAAAAGTTACCCTTAAGCAGTGGAGACACCACAAAGCCAAGGACCATATCGATCCAGAGACTAAAACAGTGAGTGAGATGGATATTTATAGCTTTTGGACACGTGTCGCTTACTGTCAGACACTGCTCGCCCATCAATGGGATGATATGAAGTGATATTTAACAGTCAAGACCTTTGGCTAATGTCAGTTACAGATATATAGTGGCACAAACTTACCACAGACTTGCTTTTGCTGGAACATGTTTAAAAAGTAAGATAGAAGGAAAAGTCTTCTTAATCTTAGAAGAGGGTAAAATGAAAGATTTTAAAGTACACTTTTGGAATGTATTTAACCACATTTCTATAATATAGATTATAATGCACTAGCTTATGCAAACATATCTACAGTTTTTACTATAATATTTAAGACAATATATTTTGTTTTAGCTTTAAAGCTTCCTTCTGTTGTTTTCATACATGCATTTTTATAATCAGACGGTGTTGTTTACTTCCCTTACACTAGCAACTGACACAAAGCTGGTCTCCGGACACAAGTACATAAAAAGCAAAAAACACTGAAAAGTCACTTTGCAGGGCAGCAAACAAGAAACAGAGCCTTCTGATAATATAGTACTATGTATGGGGGAAGGATACAGCAGTCTATTTAGTAAAAGGTAGATGAGGACATGTAGAATTACATAAATGATCTAATGGAGGACAACTAATTTAAAAGAGATGACCAAGTTATTTAATTATATTATTTAATTAATTAATTAAAACATGATGGCTGGGATGTAATGGGACCTGAGTCTGAGCCGAGTTTGTAAAATGTCAGATTTTGACACACCAGTCAGACATTTTGCAAGCTCGGACAATGTAATAGCGTCTGAGTTCATGAAAAGTCGGATGTTTTCTACTCCGAACAAGAGCGCCCGGTAAAAAGTAAGATCCAGATGTTTTCCCCGTGTTAAACATACAACTCGGCCGATGTAATGGAGTCTGAGTTTGCAAATCTCTCACAAAACTGCTCTACAAAGTTGTACATAAATAGAGCGTTTTAGGGGGTTAATTGTATTTGTCAATGTTGAAAATCAATTACATATACACAATTACAACATATTTACATCAAATAAACATTTTTTAAAAGTATTTCTAACCTTAAAATCAAAAATAAATACTTTGACCTCTCTAAATAGTCCATGAACTGTACTGGACATGTAGTTTTTGCAAATTTTGCCCCAGAAAATGTATCTTATTCACAAAGGGATGTATTAGGAAGCACAAGCAGATCCTGCTACTTAAACTGATATGTGGCATGTCTGTATTTCTTTGAGTAATTGTGGCTGTATCTGCATATGAAATGTTATGTTACAGTTTTTTCCTGCCAAATACTGTAACATAATTTGGTATGCCACAAGCAGGGCCGGCGACAGGGGGGGTCAAATGGGACATCTGTACCCGGCCCCAAGGTTCAGAGGGGCCCCTAGGATACATTGCTTAGTGCCCATTACGGATGTGGGATAAGGTGGGGGAGCTGGGAATGCAGCATGGTGTAAATGGGGAGAGACATACTGGTGGGATGTATGGGAGGACGGAGAGAGGGAGACACAGACTGTGGTGTGTGTGGGGGAGGAAGAAAAGATATACATATTTATATACAGTATGTGTATTAATAAATTTTAAATTCATTTATTAACAGTTTCTTAATAACAGTTTCTTATATAGAGCAGCAAATTCCGTTACACACACAAACACACACACACACACACACACACACATATAATTTGAGGGGGGCCAGAGATATCACTGTACCGGGCCCCAAGATTTCTGTTGCCGGCCCTGGCCGCAAGTACATACAGAATATAGCCATGCCGCATATAGCCATATAATTTGGTGAGTTTTGATCAGAGATGTGCAAAGGTAGGCCATAGACTTTTTGCTCGAGAATTTTGACTATAAAAATTATTAGAATAATACTAAGAATATATTACTAATATAATCTTTGTATTTCTCATGCTTTATATAGTCAAAGCTTTGGTTTACATGTAAGTATGATAGGAAAGGCTCTGCCTCACCGCACATCACTGTTCTCCGGTACTCTTTGCAATCTGTAGCCCATAGGCTACAACGGCAATCTGGAGTTTGGTAAAACTGGCAATTAAGAATTCCCTATAGGTTTCTATGGATGCTGCTATGTTTGTTTGTTTGTTTGTTTGTTTGTTTGTTTGTTTATTTGTTTGTTTGTTTGTTAGTTAGTTTATTTTTTGGGTTGAGTCTTGAGCATATGCTCCTGAGGAAGCTGGCGGTGATCTAGACCAGCGAAACGCGTTGAGCTCTTTTCCCCTCTGACCACGGGCACTGCATCTGCTCTTTTTAACCATCTGGCAAAATACTGGACTTCTAAACCTCCAAGGATCTTCACCAGTGTCATCCATTTGGAATCTCTGAATCTTCCCCTGCTGCTACTGGACCTCGATCTGCAATTGAGAACCAAGGGGATTTCTTCCTGAGACCATGGTAATATCCATTTCTCAAATTCATTGAGGACACTCTGGAGGACTGAGTCCTAGCCAGTATACCAGCACATCTTGCCCTAAAATTGAAGTGGTCACATGATAATTTGAGAGACTCTCAATTCCTATTTAACATATTACCCTTTGATTATTAGATTATTACATTTGATGTAATCATTTTTAGACTATTTTTAATAAATGTATGAATAATTTTTTATTGATAAATTTGTTTTCATTCATTATTTGAAATTCAGCCGGCGCCAGTGTCCTTCTTCTTTTTTTTTCTTTTTTTTACACATTGCGTCTCACAGCGCTTCTAGTGATAATGGCACCTAATGAACTTTGTTTTTTAATATAGTTTTATTTACATTTTTAAACACAGTGTCTATCCTGAACACACAACACAGTGCTTCAGTCCACAGTGCCCTATTAAGTTATAATACAGAGCTCCTACTGGCTTTTTTTATTCAGCATGGATTGCAAAAGCAAAATCTTTCTCTAATGGGCAAAACCATGGTGGTCCTTCCGAGTTGATCGCTAGCTGCCGTTATTCACAGCGCAGCGATCAGGCTAAAAATCGGCATTGCTGCGCATGCGTATGGTGCGCTATGCGCACGCGCATCGTACTTTCACAAAAGCCAACGTAGTTTCACACAAGGTCTAGCGACGCTTTTCAGTCGCACTGCTGACCACAGAGTGATTGACAGGAAGTGGGTGTTTCTGGGAGGTAACTGACCGTTTTCGGGGAGTGTGTGTAAAAACGCAGGCGTGACAGATACAAACGCGGGCATGCCTGGAAAAACGCAGGCGTGGCTGGCCGAACGTAGGGCGTGTGTGTGACGTCAAAACAGGAACTAAATAGTCTGAAGTGATCACTAGCTAGGAGTAGGTCTGGAGCAACTCTGAAATTGCACAAAATTATTTTGTAGCCGCTATGCGATCCTTTTGTACGCACTTCTGCTAAGCTAAGATACACTACCAGAGGGCAGCGGCTTAGCGTTTGCACTGCTGCTAAAAGCAGCTAGCGAGCGAACAACTCGGAATGAGGGCCCATGGCGGGGGCATGCCAGCGCGAACGGGGGGGGGTGACGGGGCGGCTGCGTGATGTCACACACAGCCACCGCGATCAAAAAGATGGCGGCGGGCCTCCTGCGGGTGCAGCAAAGCTACGCTGCCAGGAGGCAACCCTAATTTCTGCCGATGAAGCAGAAATTGCGATGGGATCACAATTACTGCATCATCAAGGGGGTGGGCGGCGGTCAGCATGTTGGACGGCCTTTCCCTGCAATGGGCGGCCCCCAGCATGCGTTCACAAGGATTGCAAATTCTGCTAATTAGCAGAATTTGCCATCCTTACTGAATTAGGCCCATGGTTTTTAGAGATGAGCGCCTGAAATTTTTCGGGTTTTGTGTTTTGGTTTTGGGTTCGGTTCCGCGGCCGTGTTTTGGGTTCGAACGCGTTTTGGCAAAACCTCACCGAATTTTTTTTGTCGGATTCGGGTGTGTTTTGGATTCGGGTGTTTTTTTCAAAAAACACTAAAAAACAGCTTAAATCATAGAATTTGGGGGTCATTTTGATCCCAAAGTATTATTAACCTCAAAAACCATAATTTACACTCATTTTCAGTCTATTCTGAATACCTCACACCTCACAATATTATTTTTAGTCCTAAAATTTGCACCGAGGTCGCTGTGTGAGTAAGATAAGCGACCCTAGTGGCCGACACAAACACCGGGCCCATCTAGGAGTGGCACTGCAGTGTCACGCAGGATGTCCCTTCCAAAAAACCCTCCCCAAACAGCACATGACGCAAAGAAAAAAAGAGGCGCAATGAGGTAGCTGTGTGAGTAAGATTAGCGACCCTAGTGGCCGACACAAACACCGGGCCCATCTAGGAGTGGCACTGCAGTGTCACGCAGGATGTCCCTTCCAAAAAACCTGAACCACTAGCCATGAACATAGGCCAGGGCCTCAGCCGTTCCTTGCCACTCCGTGTGGTAAATGGCATATTGGCAAGTTTACGCTTCTCCTCCGACAATTTTATTTTAGGTTTTGGAGTCCTTTTTTTACTGATATTTGGTGTTTTGGATTTGACATGCTCTGTACTATGACATTGGGCATCGGCCTTGGCAGACGACGTTGCTGGCATTTCATCGTCTCGGCCATGACTAGTGGCAGCAGCTTCAGCACGAGGTGGAAGTGGATCTTGATCTTTCCCTAATTTTGGAACCTCAACATTTTTGTTCTCCATATTTTAATAGGCACAACTAAAAGGCACCTCAGGTAAACAATGGAGATGGATGGATTGGATACTAGTATACAATTATGGACGGGCTGCCGAGTGCCGACACAGAGGTAGCCACAGCCGTGAACTACCGCACTGTACTGTGTCTGCTGCTAATATATAGACTGGTTGATAAAGAGATAGTATACTCGTAACTAGTATGTATGTATAAAGAAAGAAAAAAAAACCACGGTTAGGTGGTATATACAATTATGGACGGGCTGCCGAGTGCCGACACAGAGGTAGCCACAGCCGTGAACTACCGCACTGTACTGTGTCTGCTGCTAATATATCGACTGGTTGATAAAGAGATAGTATACTCGTAACTAGTATGTATGTATAAAGAAAGAAAAAAAAACCACGGTTAGGTCACTGGTATATACAATTATGGACGGGCTGCCGAGTGCCGACACAGAGGTAGCCACAGCCGTGAACTACCGCACTGTACTGTGTCTGCTGCTAATATATAGACTGGTTGATAAAGAGATAGTATACTCGTAACTAGTATGTATGTATAAAGAAAGAAAAAAAAACCACGGTTAGGTGGTATATACAATTATGGACGGGCTGCCGAGTGCCGACACAGAGGTAGCCACAGCCGTGAACTACCGCACTGTACTGTGTCTGCTGATAATATATAGACTGGTTGATAAAGAGATAGTATACTCGTAACTAGTATGTATGTATAAAGAAAGAAAAAAAAACCACGGTTAGGTGGTATATACAATTATGGACGGGCTGCCGAGTGCCGACACAGAGGTAGCCACAGCCGTGAACTACCGCACTGTACTGTGTCTGCTGCTAATATATAGACTGGTTGATAAAGAGATAGTATACTCGTAACTAGTATGTATGTATAAAGAAAGAAAAAAAAACCACGGTTAGGTGGTATATACAATTATGGACGGGCTGCCGAGTGCCGACACAGAGGTAGCCACAGCTGTGAACTACCGCACTGTACTGTGTCTGCTGCTAATATATAGACTGGTTGATAAAGAGATAGTATACTCGTAACTAGTATGTATGTATAAAGAAAGAAAAAAAAACCACGGTTAGGTGGTATATACAATTATGGACGGGCTGCCGAGTGCCGACACAGAGGTAGCCACAGCCGTGAACTACCGCACTGTACTGTGTCTGCTGCTAATATATAGACTGGTTGATAAAGAGATAGTATACTCGTAACTAGTATGTATGTATAAAGAAAGAAAAAAAAACCACGGTTAGGTGGTATATACAATTATGGACGGGCTGCCGAGTGCCGACACAGAGGTAGCCACAGCCGTGAACTACCGCACTGTACTGTGTCTGCTGCTAATATATAGACTGGTTGATAAAGAGATAGTATACTCGTAACTAGTATGTATGTATAAAGAAAGAAAAAAAAACCACGGTTAGGTGGTATATACAATTATGGACGGGCTGCCGAGTGCCGACACAGAGGTAGCCACAGCCGTGAACTACCGCACTGTACTGTGTCTGCTGCTAATATATAGACTGGTTGATAAAGAGATAGTATACTCGTAACTAGTATGTATGTATAAAGAAAGAAAAAAAAACCACGGTTAGGTCACTGGTATATACAATTATGGACGGGCTGCCGAGTGCCGACACAGAGGTAGCCACAGCCGTGAACTACCGCACTGTACTGTGTCTGCTGCTAATATAGACTGGTTGATAAAGAGATAGTATACTACTAATATTATATACTGGTGGTCAGGTCACTGGTCACTAGTCACACTGGCAGTGGCACTCCTGCAGCAAAAGTGTGCACTGTTTAATTTTAATATAATATTATGTACTCCTGGCTCCTGCTATAACCTATAACTGGCACTGCAGTAGTGCTCCCCAGTCTCCCCCACAATTATAAGCTGTGTGAGCTGAGCAGTCAGACAGATATATAATATATATAGATGATGCAGCACACTGGCCTGAGCCTGAGCAGTGCACACAGATATGGTATGTGACTGACTGAGTCACTGTGTGTATCGCTTTTTTCAGGCAGAGAACGGATATATTAAATAAACTGCACTGTGTGTCTGGTGGTCACTCACTATATAATATATTATGTACTCCTGGCTCCTGCTATAACCTATAACTGGCACTGCAGTAGTGCTCCCCAGTCTCCCCCACAATTATAAGCTGTGTGAGCTGAGCAGTCAGACAGATATATATAATATTATATATAGATAATAGATGATGCAGCACACTGGCCTGAGCCTGAGCAGTGCACACAGATATGGTATGTGACTGAGTCACTGTGTGCTGTGTATCGCTTTTTTCAGGCAGAGAACGGATTATAAATAAAACTGGTGGTCACTGGTCACTATCAGCAAAACTCTGCACTGTACACTACTGAGTACTCCTAATGCTCCCCAAAATTAGTAAATCAAGTGTCTAAACGGAGAGGACGCCAGCCACGTCCTCTCCCTATCAATCTCAATGCACGTGTGAAAATGGCGGCGACGCGCGGCTCCTTATATAGAATCCGAGTCTCGCGATAGAATCCGAGCCTCGCGAGAATCCGACAGCGTCATGATGACGTTCGGGCGCGCTCGGGTTAACCGAGCAAGGCGGGAAGATCCGAGTCGCTCGGACCCGTGAAAAAAAACATGAAGTTCTGGCGGGTTCGGATTCAGAGAAACCGAACCCGCTCATCTCTAATGGTTTTGCCCATTAGAGAAAGATTTTGCTTTTGCAATCCATGCTGAATAAAGCCTACAGTGCTACTGGTGTTTTTTTGTTTATTATAAATAATAATAATAATAATTGACACAGTGCACCTTTACTGGCTTTGCCTTTAAGGGCTCCTGTTCAGTCCTAACTTAAGGCATTTAGTATAGTTTTCAATTTGACATGGCTATACCTCCCCTCCTCGGTTTTGTGCTGCCATTTGTAGAATAGAATTACAGCTACAGTATTTGAGTAATAAATCCTTTTCCCTGACACAGTTACTGTGCTGCAGCCCATAGCACCACACCCTAACCCTCAGGTGTCCTGTGTGAGATGGCAGCTGAATCATGAGGGAGGGACTTTAATGCAATCCAAAAAATGCAAAGATAAATTTTGGCTCATTTCTGGATTGGAGTCTGGCGGGTGGGTTTGGTTTCTAGGAAACCAATCGCATTCATCTCTGTTTAAGGGTCTAATTATGTAGAAACATTCAATGAAGAAAATGGGACGGATTTAAAGACGCCCCGAGTTCGGCGGCCGTGCGGGCCAATATCTGACTTATTTTTTAAAGAGGCAATCACTTACAAGGCATGGTTTTGCCTTGTAAGTGATTGTGCCTTTAACAAAACAAAAACTCGGGCATCATTACATCCGGCCCCATGTATCTGAAGCACAAAGTGAAAAATAGAAATATCCTATTCGTGCGACAGCCACTAGCCAGAAGAAACAGGTAATCCGCTGCTTGTAAGTATCAACTTATTGTATTAACATATGGTCTAGTACCCAGGGAAAATGTCAGTGTGATTATGCAGGATTGCTTGTCAGAACTGTAGGGTGAAAGAAGGAAAGATTTAAATAAATTCAATAGCCCTTCATGTAGAAAAAGTTTACAGTCATATAGCCTATATTAAACTACTTTATTCATCAAATACAATCAGCTCACCTTATTTTTTAATTTTCACCCAAAACAAAACATTAGCGATTGTGTCATAATGAAAGCTGCATGTCACAAAGATGGATCACACCACAAGCGGCTGACCTACTGCGGAAAATAAAACACTGTGTTGTGCTCAGTCTGTCTGGCGCTATCAAAAGTAACAAACACATTCATAACGGAGAGAATACATTCACAAAGAGCATGGAAAAGTGTAATTCAAATAGCATTTGTATCATCAACTTTATGCAGTCAAATTGTCGACATTGAGAATATCAACACAGTAATGTCAAAACTTTGTTCATAATGTTGACATGTTCATAATGTCAGCATGCAACATATCAACAATGACAATATATGGACATGTTCAAAATGTTGACATTATGTGAGCCTACATTATGAATATATCAGCGTTAGGGTTTGTGTTAGGCTGTGGTTAGGGTTATGGTTGTGGTTATGGTTAGGCTGCGGTTAGTGTTAGATAATATGGCTGACAATCTCATTGTCAAGTGCATAATGTCGACAAGATTAGTATGTTGTCACTATGTCAGTGTCAACATAGTGAATGTCAACATGTCAGATGGATACTTGCTGACTGTCATGTCAAATGGATACTTGTCGGCGAACCAGGGGGCGTGGCTAGGAAAAAGGGGGCAGACAGGGGGAGTGGAGACACATATGCATAATTGTGTCCCCGTCCCCGCTATTCAATGTCTACATTGCCGGCATTGCAAAGCAGGGAGCGGAGCTAAGATGACGTGCTTCAGCGAGAAATGACATTATTGACCGCCCACTTTTCTCGCTGCAGGGGTAAGTGGAGGGTGCCCTCAAGTTGCTGGAAACTTGTCCCCTTTTCCTAGTGGCCGGAAATGCCAACTGATTTTCTGGAGCCTTCTGGCCATTCCGGGATTGTAGGCAAGTATGGTCAAATGTAGACTTGTAGACCCTGTTCATATTCATAATTTCAACATTCAGGCCATGTACATATTCTTGGGTCCTCATGGTGACTGTCGACTTTATGATTGTCAAACTGGTATAACATACCTTGCACAATTTCCAGCTTTGTAATCAAGTACCTTTAAACCTAGAATAAGAAGTCTGTTTATTTTATTATAACAAATAGCTTTTCTTCAGTATTTTAGCTGGAGACAAACATGCGGTACTTGTACTCAACCGGGCAAAGGTTTGCTGGGGGGGGGGGGAAGGCATTTTACAAATTTTCACCGTCCATTTTCAAAAACTCCCTTCTTAGTGGGTGGCTGCAAATAATTGTCACAGGGATACCTGTATCATCATTGTGTCATTATTTGGTAGAACCTGTTTCACCCATTTAGCATGGCATAGCAAGTCCCTGCAATGGCAGACTATATGAACGGCTACTTTGACGAAGAGGTAGAGTAATAAAGGACCTGTATTCCTACAGTAGTTGCCTCCACTCCCGCACTCCCATTTCAGTCATAAATCTCCTACTGCCTTGCTTTGTAGGTCAAATCTCCCGGATTCTTCAGATTCTTCCAGGCGTGACACTAAGGAGTTTTTTTGCAAGAGTCACTGCAGATTACTCTCATTATCCCCCCTTGTGGGTACCCCTGACAAAAGAGAGAAAAAACAGCACATGATCATACACAGGGTTCTCTTATCTGTGCTGATGTGCACTCATCCATCGTGTGCTGCTGCTAGTGAGTTGTTAGGATTTTTAGTTAGTAATCTTTCATTAGTTAAACACATTTGTTTAATTAGAGTATCTGTGTCTGTAATGATTTGGTTAATGTTGTAATGGTATGGAAAACAGCACATCCAATAAATATAGGTAGTGCCTACAAAATGCAGACATTCCAGGGTTCACAATAAAATAACATTTAATACACCAAAATCACAATTAACTTATATGTTAAGGGATGAATTCACACAAGGTCAAATTGCATTTGGAATTTATTGCATAGGCATCACATTTATCATGTATATTGTGCTGAGTGAGAAGAAACTAAATATCACAGTGAATGTATATTGCAAACAAGAAACCCCGTATTGTAGACAGCAATGTTAGTATCAATACTTGCAATACTTCCCAAAATATACTGTTGCTAATGTTATATAGAAATATCTCCCAACAACAAGCATTTAAGCATAGACATGTAACCCCCACCCCCCTTTAACCCATAAAGGGAATCAAGGTTACCCACCACCCTGTTGTCTGAAGGGTACCCACCCTTAACCTCTCGGTAAAGTGGTACCGTTATTAGTGCCTCCACCCAAGTATTGGAAAGTATTTATGGGCCTACTTGGGAAAGCCTCTACAATGACCTGTTACCAGATAAAACCCTGAATGAGGTGCTATGTGAGAGATATTAGCAAGGCTTAATACACTTACGCTGGAATATAGACCTGCATCTCAGTTCCTGCCAGTAATCTTGCCTTCAACCCTCACGAGTTGTCAGTAACAGTAACAATTTTATTGAGCAATTCAATTACAGTACATACATGCAAAGGTTTAAATATAGATAATCAGGGTGTTCACCCTCTCTCCACGTTTCACTACTATAGTGGTTAACCACAAATTGCATATAGGGGGTCATTCCGAGTTGTTCGCTCGCAAGCTGCTTTTAGCAGCTTTGCACACGCTAAGCCGCCGCCTACTGGGAGTGAATCTTAGCTTATCAAAATTGCGAACGAAAGATTCGCAATATTGCGAAAAGACTTCTCTGTGCAGTTTCTGAATAGCTCGAGACTTACTCTGCCAGTGCGATCAGTTCAGTGCTTGTCGTTCCTGGTTTGACGTCACAAACACACCGAGCGTTCGCCCAGACACTCCTCCGTTTCTCCAGCCACTCCCGTGTTTTTCCCAGAAACGGTAGCGTTTTTTCACACACTCCCATAAAACGGCCAGTTTCCGCCCAGAAACACCCACTTCCTGTCAATCACATTACGATCACCAGAACGAAGAAAAAACCTTGTAATGCCGTGAGTAAAATACCTACCTGCATAGCAAATTTACTTGGCGCAGTCGCACTGCGGACATTGCGCATGCGCATTAGCGACTAATCGCTCCGTTGCGAGAAAAAAATAACGAGCTAACAACTCGGAATGACCCCCATAGTCACAAAGCTTATGAATATTCTAAATCATACTCTAAATTATACTGCAGTATAATAGCTGGTCTCTACATAACTAGTCACTGCTGTATCTAAGTGCACTTGTTGGGGCCCTTTCTTTTACAATCTTGAAGCTGGGACACTTAAGTGGTTTGTGTAAATATATAGACGTTATCCCCATAGGGAAAGATCCAACTGGTCACATCAGCAGTAAGAGTAAAGGTGAGTACACACTAATAGATATACACACTAATAGATATATCTGCAGATCAATTGATCTGCAGATATATCTATGGACGGATCGAGCAGTGTGTTCAGCATACACACTGCCCGATCCGTTGGGGACTGACGTCATGAACTGGGCGGGCGTGTACACAAGCCCGCCCAGTTCAGCTCTCAATCACCGCCGGCCGCCGCAGCATGTGTACTGTCACCGCCGACCGCCCCGTACACACACAGCGACGCGCCAATATATCGGTAGATATATTGGCCGTCGGTGCGATACGTCTGTGAACGACGGAGTTCACAGACGTATCGGCCGTACACACTGGCCGACGGTCCTGCGATATATCAGCCGTTCAGGAACCCCGCCGATATATCGACCAGTGTGTACGGGCCTTTACACTTTACTCCATACTGGCCTCAGTTGGCAAGTTTAAGCAGATGCTCAAGATGGATTAAATTGCTCTGTGAGCTGTTATTCCATAAAAGTCAATCTGTAACTAGGCCAACGTCCAGTTATATATGTCCCATTTGAATAATACGGCAGCAGAATGACAACTAGGCTGTCCAATTATATTTAAAGACTATGTTCATAAATACCTATAAAGAGGCAGAGTTCCCCTCACCTTCTGTAGCATTTAGTGAGGAGTTAGACTTTTAATAACACCGACCGCTTCCAGTAAATAATGTGAGCCTTACCAGAATCAAGTCTCTTGTCCTTAAGCTGTGTTCAGTTATATCAGTGAAGTGCTTCGTTGGTATAATAATAAGCTGTGCAGCTGGTGCTACTGTATGTAGTGAAGGTATGCCATTCACCACTATTACTCCCATCAGTCTATGCCTTTCTCAGTCAACCTTACAGGGCACATAGGGGAAGTACATTGCTGGCAGTCTTGTATGTGCATCTAAATAAGCTTGCCTCCCAATTGTCACTCCCCCGACTTCTACCCTGGGCTGTGTATGCGCAGGCTGTCATTGGATTGGTTAGCTGTCACCATCCAGCTGCACTACAGATTGTAGGCTTCTGAGGCCACGCCCCCTGATAGAAGCTGACTGCAATCTCCCTCAATGTGATTCTGCACATTCTGGCCCCCCTGTGCTGCTGTTGCGTCTGAAGGTGAGGTGTGCAACTACAGACATCAGCCTCCTGTCTTCCTCTTTCTTACGCAAATCGACTGCCTGAGTCTCCAAGCTGCTCCCCCTGCTTACTGCTCTGCCCAAGTATGCTGTGTGTGTGCATGGGGGAGTATCAATATGACATTTGGAAAAATGAAAATATATATATATATATATATATATATATATATACACCCTCCATCATTTTACATATAAAAATCGGTACAAATTAGGAAAGGGCCACACCCCTTTTCCTATACTTTCGTTGGAAGTATGGAGAGCCAAAAATCGGTAAAGACCATTAAAAAATGGTAGGCCATTAAAAAAAGGTACTGTACCTGCCAAAAAGGTACAGTTGGAGGGTATGTATATATATATATATATATCTATCAAAAAAGAGATGGTTGTACGGAGAGCGCTCTATTGTGTAAACAGTCTCTTTGTGGTTCCTTCAAGGATACTCCTAAACGAATTTGACCACGGAGTGGTGATTCTGAAAAAGACCCTCTCACCAGATTCACCCAGACAGCGATAACACTCGTTAATCCATAGCTTCCAATAAAATGTATTAAAAAAAAAATTTCTAAAATAGAAAACCTCTTACATCGATCTTAACAATCGTGGGGTATGATCTTAAATGGACTTGCTGTCCACCCCAGCCGGGGAGGAGCTCATATGACAGCCAGTCCGCCCACAATGTTTATCAATATATATATATATTTTTATTTTATAATCCTCTGAGGTGTTAATACTAGAGATGAGCGGGTTCGGTTTCTCTGAATCCGAACCCGCCAGAACTTCATGTTTTTTTTCACGGGTCCGAGCGACTCGGATCTTCCCGCCTTGCTCGGTTAACCCGAGCGCGCCCGAACGTCATCATGACGCTGTCGGATTCTCGCGAGGCTCGGATTCTATCGCGAGACTCAGATTCTATATAAGGAGCCGCGCGTCGCCGCCATTTTCACACGTGCATTGAGATTGATAGGGAGAGGACGTGGCTGGCGTCCTCTCCATTTAGATTATAAGAGACTGAGAGAGATTTACTGGAGCTGACTAGGAGGAGTACTGTTACTGTAGAAGTGTAGAGACTGAGTGGAGAGAGTTTACTAGTGAGGACAGTGCAGTTTACTTTATAATCCGTTCTCTGCCTGAAAAAAGCGATACACAGCACACAGTGACTCAGTCACATACCATATCTGTGTGCACTGCTCAGGCTCAGGCCAGTGTGCTGCATCATCTATTATCTATATATAATATTATATATATATATATCTGTCTGACTGCTCAGCTCACACAGCTTATAATTGTGGGGGAGACTGGGGAGCACTACTGCAGTGCCAGTTATAGGTTATAGCAGGAGCCAGGAGTACATAATATATTATATAGTGAGTGACCACCAGACACACAGTGCAGTTTATTTAATATATCCGTTCTCTGCCTGAAAAAAGCGATACACACAGTGACTCAGTCAGTCACATACCATATCTGTGTGCACTGCTCAGGCTCAGGCCAGTGTGCTGCATCATCTATATATATTATATATCTATCTGACTGCTCAGCTCACACAGCTTATAATTGTGGGGGAGACTGGGGAGCACTACTGCAGTGCCAGTTATAGGTTATAGCAGGAGCCAGGAGTACATAATATTATATTAAAATTAAACAGTGCACACTTTTGCTGCAGGAGTGCCACTGCCAGTGTGACTAGTGACCAGTGACCTGACCACCAGTATATATAATATTAGTAGTATACTATCTCTTTATCAACCAGTCTATATTAGCAGCAGACACAGTACAGTGCGGTAGTTCACGGCTGTGGCTACCTCTGTGTCGGCACTCGGCAGCCCGTCCATAATTGTATATACCACCTAACCGTGGTTTTTTTTTCTTTCTTTATACATACATACTAGTTACGAGTATACTATCTCTTTATCAACCAGTCTATATATTAGCAGCAGACACAGTACAGTGCGGTAGTTCACGGCTGTGGCTACCTCTGTGTCGGCACTCGGCAGCCCGTCCATAATTGTATATACCACCTAACCGTGGTTTTTTTTTCTTTCTTTATAGTCATACTAGTTACGAGTATACTATCTCTTTATCAACCAGTCTATATTAGCAGCAGACACAGTACAGTGCGGTAGTTCACGGCTGTGGCTACCTCTGTGTCGGCACTCGGCAGCCCGTCCATAATTGTATATACCACCTAACCGTGGTTTTTTTTTCTTTCTTTATACATACATACTAGTTACGAGTATACTATCTCTTTATCAACCAGTCTATATTAGCAGCAGACACAGTACAGTGCGGTAGTTCACGGCTGTGGCTACCTCTGTGTCGGCACTCGGCAGCCCGTCCATAATTGTATATACCACCTAACCGTGGTTTTTTTTTCTTTCTTTATACATACATACTAGTTACGAGTATACTATCTCTTTATCAACCAGTCTATATATTAGCAGCAGACACAGTACAGTGCGGTAGTTCACGGCTGTGGCTACCTCTGTGTCGGCACTCGGCAGCCCGTCCATAATTGTATATACCACCTAACCGTGGTTTTTTTTTCTTTCTTTATACATACATACTAGTTACGAGTATACTATCTCTTTATCAACCAGTCTATATTAGCAGCAGACACAGTACAGTGCGGTAGTTCACGGCTGTGGCTACCTCTGTGTCGGCACTCGGCAGCCCGTCCATAATTGTATATACCACCTAACCGTGGTTTTTTTTTCTTTCTTTATACATACATACTAGTTACGAGTATACTATCTCTTTATCAACCAGTCTATATATTAGCAGCAGACACAGTACAGTGCGGTAGTTCACGGCTGTGGCTACCTCTGTGTCGGCACTCGGCAGCCCGTCCATAATTGTATATACCACCTAACCGTGGTTTTTTTTTCTTTCTTTATAGTCATACTAGTTACGAGTATACTATCTCTTTATCAACCAGTCTATATTAGCAGCAGACACAGTACAGTGCGGTAGTTCACGGCTGTGGCTACCTCTGTGTCGGCACTCGGCAGCCCGTCCATAATTGTATATACCACCTAACCGTGGTTTTTTTTTCTTTCTTTATACATACATACTAGTTACGAGTATACTATCTCTTTATCAACCAGTCTATATTAGCAGCAGACACAGTACAGTGCGGTAGTTCACGGCTGTGGCTACCTCTGTGTCGGCACTCGGCAGCCCGTCCATAATTGTATATACCACCTAACCGTGGTTTTTTTTTCTTTCTTTATACATACATACTAGTTACGAGTATACTATCTCTTTATCAACCAGTCTATATTAGCAGCAGACACAGTACAGTGCGGTAGTTCACGGCTGTGGCTACCTCTGTGTCGGCACTCGGCAGCCCGTCCATAATTGTATATACCACCTAACCGTGGTTTTTTTTTCTTTCTTTATACATACATACTAGTTACGAGTATACTATCTCTTTATCAACCAGTCTATATATTAGCAGCAGACACAGTACAGTGCGGTAGTTCACGGCTGTGGCTACCTCTGTGTCGGCACTCGGCAGCCCGTCCATAATTGTATACTAGTATCCAATCCATCCATCTCCATTGTTTACCTGAGGTGCCTTTTAGTTGTGCCTATTAAAATATGGAGAACAAAAATGTTGAGGTTCCAAAATTAGGGAAAGATCAAGATCCACTTCCACCTCGTGCTGAAGCTGCTGCCACTAGTCATGGCCGAGACGATGAAATGCCAGCAACGTCGTCTGCCAAGGCCGATGCCCAATGTCATAGTACAGAGCATGTCAAATCCAAAACACCAAATATCAGTAAAAAAAGGACTCCAAAACCTAAAATAAAATTGTCGGAGGAGAAGCGTAAACTTGCCAATATGCCATTTACCACACGGAGTGGCAAGGAACGGCTGAGGCCCTGGCCTATGTTCATGGCTAGTGGTTCAGCTTCACATGAGGATGGAAGCACTCAGCCTCTCGCTAGAAAAATGAAAAGACTCAAGCTGGCAAAAGCAGCACAGCAAAGAACTGTGCATTCTTCGAAATCCCAAATCCACAAGGAGAGTCCAATTGTGTCGGTTGCGATGCCTGACCTTCCCAACACTGGACGTGAAGAGCATGCGCCTTCCACCATTTGCACGCCCCCCGCAAGTGCTGGAAGGAGCACCCGCAGTCCAGTTCCTGATAGTCAGATTGAAGATGTCAGTGTTGAAGTACACCAGGATGAGGAGGATATGGGTGTTGCTGGCGCTGGGGAGGAAATTGACCAGGAGGATTCTGATGGTGAGGTGGTTTGTTTAAGTCAGGCACCCGGGGAGACACCTGTTGTCCGTGGGAGGAATATGGCCGTTGACATGCCAGGTGAAAATACCAAAAAAATCAGCTCTTCGGTGTGGAGGTATTTCACCAGAAATGCGGACAACAGGTGTCAAGCCGTGTGTTCCCTTTGTCAAGCTGTAATAAGTAGGGGTAAGGACGTTAACCACCTCGGAACATCCTCCCTTATACGTCACCTGCAGCGCATTCATAATAAGTCAGTGACAAGTTCAAAAACTTTGGGTGACAGCGGAAGCAGTCCACTGACCAGTAAATCCCTTCCTCTTGTAACCAAGCTCACGCAAACCACCCCACCAACTCCCTCAGTGTCAATTTCCTCCTTCCCCAGGAATGCCAATAGTCCTGCAGGCCATGTCACTGGCAATTCTGACGAGTCCTCTCCTGCCTGGGATTCCTCCGATGCATCCTTGCGTGTAACGCCTACTGCTGCTGGCGCTGCTGTTGTTGCCGCTGGGAGTCGATGGTCATCCCAGAGGGGAAGTCGTAAGCCCACTTGTACTACTTCCAGTAAGCAATTGACTGTTCAACAGTCCTTTGCGAGGAAGATGAAATATCACAGCAGTCATCCTACTGCAAAGCGGATAACTGAGGCCTTGACAACTATGTTGGTGTTAGACGTGCGTCCGGTATCCGCCGTTAGTTCACAGGGAACTAGACAATTTATTGAGGCAGTGTGCCCCCGTTACCAAATACCATCTAGGTTCCACTTCTCTAGGCAGGCGATACCGAGAATGTACACGGACGTCAGAAAAAGACTCACCAGTGTCCTAAAAAATGCAGTTGTACCCAATGTCCACTTAACCACGGACATGTGGACAAGTGGAGCAGGGCAGGGTCAGGACTATATGACTGTGACAGCCCACTGGGTAGATGTATGGACTCCCGCCGCAAGAACAGCAGCGGCGGCACCAGTAGCAGCATCTCGCAAACGCCAACTCTTTCCTATTCCTAGGCAGGCTTCGCTTTGTATCACCGCTTTCCAGAATACGCACACAGCTGAAAACCTCTTACGGCAACTGAGGAAGATCATCGCGGAATGGCTTACCCCAATTGGACTCTCCTGTGGATTTGTGGCATCGGACAACGCCAGCAATATTGTGTGTGCATTAAATATGGGCAAATTCCAGCACGTCCCATGTTTTGCACATACCTTGAATTTGGTGGTGCAGAATTTTTTAAAAAACGACAGGGGCGTGCAAGAGATGCTGTCGGTGGCCAGAAAAATTGCGGGACACTTTCGGCGTACAGGCACCACGTACAGAAGACTGGAGCACCACCAAAAACTACTGAACCTGCCCTGCCATCATCTGAAGCAAGAAGTGGTAACGAGGTGGAATTCAACCCTCTATATGCTTCAGAGGTTGGAGGAGCAGCAAAAGGCCATTCAAGCCTATACAATTGAGCACGATATAGGAGGTGGAATGCACCTGTCTCAAGTGCAGTGGAGAATGATTTCAACGTTGTGCAAGGTTCTGATGCCCTTTGAACTTGCCACACGTGAAGTCAGTTCAGACACTGCCAGCCTGAGTCAGGTCATTCCCCTCATCAGGCTTTTGCAGAAGAAGCTGGAGGCATTGAAGAAGGAGCTAAAAGGGAGCGATTCCGCTAGGCATGTGGGACTTGTGGATGCAGCCCTTAATTCGCTTAACAAGGATTCACGGGTGGTCAATCTGTTGAAATCAGAGCACTACATTTTGGCCACCGTGCTCGATCCTAGATTTAAAGCCTACCTTGGATCTCTCTTTCCGGCAGACACAAGTCTGCTGGGGTTGAAAGACCTGCTGGTGACAAAATTGTCAAGTCAAGCGGAACGCGACCTGTCAACATCTCCTCCTTCACATTCTCCCGCAACTGGGGGTGCGAGGAAAAGGCTCAGAATTCCGAGCCCACCCGCTGGCGGTGATGCAGGGCAGTCTGGAGCGACTGCTGATGCTGACATCTGGTCCGGACTGAAGGACCTGACAACGATTACGGACATGTCGTCTACTGTCACTGCATATGATTCTCTCAACATTGATAGAATGGTGGAGGATTATATGAGTGACCGCATCCAAGTAGGCACGTCACACAGTCCGTACTTATACTGGCAGGAAAAAGAGGCAATTTGGAGGCTCTTGCACAAACTGGCTTTATTCTACCTAAGTTGCCCTCCCACAAGTGTGTACTCCGAAAGAGTGTTTAGTGCCGCCGCTCACCTTGTCAGCAATCGGCGTACGAGGTTACATCCAGAAAATGTGGAGAAGATGATGTTCATTAAAATGAATTATAATCAATTCCTCCGCGGAGACATTGACCAGCAGCAATTGCCTCCACAAAGTACACAGGGAGCTGAGATGGTGGATTCCAGTGGGGACGAATTGATAATCTGTGAGGAGGGGGATGTACACGGTGATATATCGGAGGGTGAAGATGAGGTGGACATCTTGCCTCTGTAGAGCCAGTTTGTGCAAGGAGAGATTAATTGCTTCTTTTTTGGGGGGGGTCCAAACCAACCCGTCATATCAGTCACAGTCGTGTGGCAGACCCTGTCCCTGAAATGATGGGTTGGTTAAAGTGTGCATGTCCTGTTTTGTTTATACAACATAAGGGTGGGTGGGAGGGCCCAAGGACAATTCCATCTTGCACCTCTTTTTTCTTTTCTTTTTCTTTGCATCATGTGCTGATTGGGGAGGGTTTTTTGGAAGGGACATCCTGCGTGACACTGCAGTGCCACTCCTAGATGGGCCCGGTGTTTGTGTCGGCCACTAGGGTCGCTAATCTTACTCACACAGTCAGCTACCTCATTGCGCCTCTTTTTTTCTTTGCGTCATGTGCTGTTTGGGGAGGGTTTTTTGGAAGGGACATCCTGCGTGACACTGCAGTGCCACTCCTAGATGGGCCCGGTGTTTGTGTCGGCCACTAGGGTCGCTAATCTTACTCACACAGCTACCTCATTGCGCCTCTTTTTTTCTTTGCGTCATGTGCTGTTTGGGGAGGGTTTTTTGGAAGGGACATCCTGCGTGACACTGCAGTGCCACTCCTAGATGGGCCCGATGTTTGTGTCGGCCACTAGGGTCGCTAATCTTACTCACACAGCTACCTCATTGCGCCTCTTTTTTTCTTTGCGTCATGTGCTGTTTGGGGAGGGTTTTTTGGAAGGGCCATCCTGCGTGACACTGCAGTGCCACTCCTAGATGGGCCCGGTGTTTGTGTCGGCCACTAGGGTCGCTAATCTTACTCACACAGCTACCTCATTGCGCCTCTTTTTTTCTTTGCGTCATGTGCTGTTTGGGGAGGGTTTTTTGGAAGGGACATCCTGCGTGACACTGCAGTGCCACTCCTAGATGGGCCCGGTGTTTGTGTCGGCCACTAGGGTCGCTTATCTTACTCACACAGCGACCTCGGTGCAAATTTTAGGACTAAAAATAATATTGTGAGGTGTGAGGTATTCAGAATAGACTGAAAATGAGTGTAAATTATGGTTTTTGAGGTTAATAATACTTTGGGATCAAAATGACCCCCAAATTCTATGATTTAAGCTGTTTTTTAGTGTTTTTTAAAAAAAACACCCGAATCCAAAACACACCCGAATCCGACAAAAAAAATTCGGTGAGGTTTTGCCAAAACGCGTTCGAACCCAAAACACGGCCGCGGAACCGAACCCAAAACCAAAACACAAAACCCGAAAAATTTCAGGCGCTCATCTCTAGTTAATACATTAATTTAACCATTTATAAATATATATTTCACATTTGTTTCTCTCAGTATAGTTATCACTTTTATTACTCAGGGTTACAGAGACACCCATTTGTGAAACTAGATACGCCCTTTGGGCAGAGTATGACATGCCCCCTCGGCGGCACGGCACATCCTACTGTAATCTCCCTGATTCTAGTTTTCAAAAGTAGGCAAGTACTGTAAGCTTGTATTCCAATGTCCCTCTGCGGATGCTCTGACCAGTGCATGCATAGATTGTGCTCATGTCCTGGCCAGAAATTCCCTAGTGGCTCCTGTGGTTATTAAACCAAAAAAAAAAAAACTTTATTGTTTCTGTTAAGCACATTCTTTGTAAGTTTAGTTAATTAAATATACTGTCAAGTCACAAAAAAAACATACATAAGAGATTGTGTTTGACAGAGCTGGCCCTACCCAATATGATGCCCTAGGCAAGATTTTGGCTGATGCCCCCTAGCACCAACGCTAGTTCCGACTCTGTCCCTGCACCCCTTTCCCAGCACCATCACCCCTCACCCATAGCAGACCTTACTTTGGTTTTCCTAACCCCTGTAATTTAAATAAGAACAGTTTGCCATTCGGCGCACAGCCCAAAAATGTATGTGTTCTTGCTGGGAAGGGGCATGGCCACACAATACTACCCCCAATTCAAATTATGCCACACAGTACTGCAACTTTGTTCGCAATTTATCATGCGATAGTGTCCCTTATTCACATTACATCACACAGTAGTACCACTTTACCTTATATACTTTACTCCTCACAGTAGTGCCCCTCATTCACATAACATCATACTGAATTGCTCCTTATTCACATTACACCACACCATATTGCTCTTTATTCTCATTACACCACGCCATATTGCTCCTTATTCACATTACGCCACATCATATTGCTCTTTATTCACATTAGACCACACAGTAGTGCCCTTTCTATTCATTACGCCACACAGTAGAGCACCTTATACACATAATGCCACACATTAGTAATGCATTTATACACATAATACCACACAGTAATGCCCCTTACACATATGACACACATTATTAATGTCCTTATAAACATAATGCGCCTTACACAATATGCTAACCCTTATTAATGCCCTTATACACATAATGTCACTTACACATATGCCGCACATTATTAATGCCCTTTTACATATGACACACATAATGTCCCTTACACATGTCACATGTGCCGCACATTATTAATGCCCTTATACACATAATGACACACATAGTGCCCCTTACACATATGTCACACATTATTAATGCCCTTATACACATAATGACACACAAAGTGCCCTTTACACATTTGCTGCACATTATTAATGCATTTATACACATGAAACGCATAATGACCCTTACACATATGCTGAACACTATTGCACAACCAACCCACTCACACACACACACACACAGCACTCACACGGCCGCTAACACTGTGACCTCTGCCTCTGCTTGGATACAGATGTGTCCTCATAAATCTTGCCTCCATACACCATGCAGCAGGAGATGCCTGCTGCGAGACAACTGGTAGCTCTGATAACGTCGGGTGCCTATTTTTGATGAAAATGCATCTTATTTGCATTTCTATGTGGCTAGGATGCACAAGCAGCTTCTCCTGATTAAAATGGTATGCGGCATGCCTATATACTGTGTGTGACTGTGGCTGTATCTGCATACGAAATGCTACACACACAATATAGGCATGCCGCATATCATTTTAATCAGCAGCAGCTGCTTATGCCCCTAGGCATACCAGATGCCCATGGCGATTGCCTAGTTTGCCTATGCCTAGGGCCGGCTCTGGTGTTTGACAGACAAGTGATAAGTAAGAGCAGTCTTACTGTAGCTGTAAGCAGAAGCTGTTCCAGAAGAAAATGACAGGGGCATTATGATAGGTGAGGGAGAAGGTTATTGGTAGTAGAAAAAGAGGAGTGGTCTCATTATAAGGGGTGTGGCAGAGGGACATACACAGCATGACAGAGGGGCATACACAGGGTGTCATGAAGACGGTGATAGAGGTACATACACATGGTGACATACACGGTGTGACAGAGGGGCATATACATGGTGACAGTGGCACATATACATGGCAGGGACGTGTAGTCAGGGGAGGCAGTGCCTCCCCTGTCAATAATTAAAATAATACAAAAAGATACTTATGACACAAATTCTATGCCAAAAGTATCTGATTTAGCCTTGAAATTATTTAAATATTTTTTTCCCTGTAAGAAAAACAGGTTTACATGTGAATCGGAGGCACCGCTATCAGTGCCTCCTACTGCCAGTGTGAAAGGGATGGAAGTGGGGGGCGGGGCCAAGCATTGGGCAGTAAAAGCCCATTAGAAAAAAAATCAGCTTAAGCGGCACCTAACAGAAGTGCCGCTTTGGAAGGGGCGTGCTTTCTTCTCATATGAAAGCACTCCCCTCTCACATGCAGATACTTTTGGCCAGGGGCAGTGGTGGATCAAACCCCTTATCTTACTGAGCAGGTGAGGCTTCGATGGACGCTGTAAGCTGCGGCCGCTGCCCCCACCCCTTTTAGCTGCTGTCTGGCCGAGAATGCAGACATGTCACACATTCTGACATGTCGCTGCTGCACAGCCAGCATCAGCAGCAGGCACGATGCCTGCTCCGCCCTACCCTATCTGCATGGCTCCTCCCTCCCACCGGGACCAGCCACCAATCTACTGCAGCCATATATATCTCTGCTTCCTCCCCTCCTGAGGCCCCGCCCCCCATGCCAGAGGCCACGCCCCTTCCCTGCTCTCATATAAAAGTCTGGCAGAACTGATTCCTCCCCAGCGAGCTCTGTGAACCAGGGAATATACAGAGACTGCAACCTCCCACAATCAGAGGTAAGTATCTGTGGGGGGGATGGGTTTATATTAATATTATCTAGGGGTTTTGTATTAATGTTTTCTAAAGGGGAGTGGGCTGGTAAATAATATTGGGTGGGGTTGTATCACCATCATGGGGTTGTGTACTATCCATAGGCGTGGACACGGGGGGTGCTTGGTGCACACAGGCACCCCCTTATGTCCAGCACTCCCCACACGTCATGCCTGCAGCACACTGTTCAGCAAGCGTTCCGGCTAATTCCTGTGCCCCGCCCCCAAGCTGCGCCCACCGCCTGGAGTACATTATTTACTTTACTGGCCACTGTGTACAGTAACATTAATACATCCTCCCGCCTCCACCTCGCGATGTGACATCATGGTGTCACACCGTGTGTCCCCCCCTACCGGCCGCCCATGCTCTCTCTCCTGCCCGCGTTCTCTCTCCCGTCCGTGCTCTCTCTGTCCTTGTGTGCCACCACGCCTCCGCCACAGCGAGACAGTGTAGCACAGACTGAGAGTAAGTAACCCACTGTAAACTGCAGTGCTGCAGCTGAGAAGCCTGCCATGCTCATGCAGGAGAAAGAGAGGGGGACAGCAATAGGGAATATACTGTATACATGAAGTTACCAAAAATACTCATACTGTGTGGGTAATGTGAATTTGGCTAATACTGTGTGGGGTAATGTGAGGGGATCAGTACGAGATCCCGTCGGTCGTAATACTGACACCGGGATCCCGACTGGCACAATCCTGACAGGAAGGCGAGCGCAACGCAGCCCTTTGCGGGCTCGCTGCGCTTGCTGCACTGCGGACCCGGTGCCTCGCTACACTCGGCACACTAATTTATTCTCTCTCTATGGGTGTTGTGGACACCCACAGAGGGAGAATATGTCGGGATTGTGCCAGTCGGGATCCCGATTCCGACCGCCGGGATCCCGTCCGGCGGGATCTTGACCGCATCCCAATGTGAGTTTGGCTCATACTGTGTGGGGTAATATGATGTTGGGCTCATACTGTGTGGGGTAATGTGAAGTTCGGCTCATACTGCGTGGGGTAAAGTGAAGTTCGGCTCATACTGTGTGGCATAATGTGAGTTTGGCTCATACTGTGTGAGGTCATGTGAATTTCGGCTCATACTCAGTACAGTCGCACCTTAATGTTTAATTTCATGTCTCTGGGGTGTATTATATCTACTGCTAATGAGAAATTAGATCAAGCCATGTGATTTTATTGAAAGAATGTAAACTAGTGCTAGACATGTCCCTGGGCAGTGCTAGACACACCCAAAAAGTGGTGCTAGAAATGCCCAAATGGCGGTGCTTGACACGCCCCTCCAGCCTGATAAAATGAGCTGCACACGCCTATGGTACTATCTTGTATTATAGTATATTGACGTTATTTGGGGATGGTATAATGCAGGGGTGGCCAAACAGTCGATCGCGATCGACTGGTCGATCGCGGACATGCGACCAGTCGATCGCGATCCTCTCCAGCCACCCGAAGCCGCGCCTCTCCTGCCTGCCGCCCTGCCCCTCTGTCTGGTCTCCGGCAGTGACGGCGGAGTATATGGCTCAAATCAGGTGCCAGTTCGTTAGCCAATGAGAGCTCGCGGACTGGCGCCTGATTTGAGACATACACGCTGCCGTCACCGCCGGAGATCAGACTGAAAAGCAGGGCGGCAGGCAGGAGAAGCGCGCGCTGCGCTGCGCTCACCACACAGCAATGGTGAGCTCTACTATGGGGGCATATCTGGCATTGTGGGCACATGGCTCAGTGGGGGCATATCTGGCAATGTGGGTCATATGTGGCACTGTGGGGGCATATCTAACACTGTGAGGGCATATCTGGCTCTGTGGGCACATGGCACTGTGGGTGCATATCTGGCACTGTGGGGGCATATCTGGCACTGTGGGGGCATATCTGGCACTGTGGGGTCTGTATCTGGCACTGTGGGGTCATATCTGGCACTGTGGGGGCATATCTGGCACTGTGGGCATATGGCACTGTGGGGGCATATCTGTATCTGGCACTGTGGGGTCATATCTGGCACTGTGGGGGCATATCTAGCACTGTGGGCACATGGCACTGTGGGGTCTGTATATGGCACTGTGGGGTCATATCTGGCACTGTGGGGTCATATCTGGCACTGTGGGTACATGGCACTGTGGGGGCATATCTGTAATCTGGCACTGTGGGGGCATATCTGGCACTGTGGGGTCATCTGGTACTGTGGGGGCATATCTGGCACTGTGGGCACATGGCACTGTGGGGGCATATCGGTAATCTGGCACTGTATGGGCATATCTAGCACTGTGGGCACATGGCACTGTGGGGTCATATCTGTATCTGGCACTGTGGGGTCATATCTGGCACTGTGGGGTCATATCTGTATCTGGCACTGTGGGGTCATACCTGGCACTGTGGGCACATGGCACTGTGGGGGCATATCTGTAATCTGGCACTGTGGGGGCATATCTGGCACTGTGTGCACATGGCACTGTGGGGGCATATGTGTTTGAGGTTTTTACCTGTGGGGGCCAATGTGTTATTTCATGTGAGGCAGTCATTACACTCTGTGCAGCAAGGCTACGTCCCTTTTTTTTGGTATACCACGCCCACGTTTTTGTTATACCACACCCCCTTTTTGCGCTCGCCTACGCTACGGGCTATTATTCCTCCTAGCTAGATCACATAAGCATTTTAGCTTTCAAAGTAGATCGCCGACTCCAAAAGTCTGGCCACCCCTGGTATAATGTAATGTGTGTGGTGTGTGTGTGTGTGTGTGTGTGTGTGTGTGTGTGTGTGTGTGTGTGTGTGTGTGTGTGTGTGTGTGTGGGAGGGGGGGGGGATATGTGTTGTTTTGTGGAATATATATTACTGTTTTCCATGCATATGGGATTGATTTTTTTTTTTACACACACACGTGTATTTAGCAAGGAGGGGATCCGTGTGCCATCTCCATCCGGGCCCCCTTGGCACACACAGGGACAATGGCGGTAGCAGGCATGGTAGATGCTAGAACCAAGTGGGCTAAAGGTCTTCTGACGTCAGGGGGAGGAGCTAGGCTGGTGGGATAATTATTTCACTATCCACGCCACCAACTACTCTCTTTAGTTACCTCCGCTACATTTCAGGTACCATGTTCTGGCCTAGCTCCTCCCCCTGGTGACGTCAAAAGGTCCTTTCTCCAACTTGGTTTTAGCCATAACCCAGCGCCCATTGGCTCGATAGCGGTAGGGGTCATCGGTAGACTTGGTAGACTATGGCTGCAGTGCCTCACCAGCCACTGACCTCACCGCACGCCACTGATACATGGGGTGGCAGAGGGTCATATATACGCAGGGTGACAGAGGGACATACTGTACACAGGGTGACAGAGGGACATACACAGGGTGGCAGTGGGTCATGCACTCGGGGTGACAGTGGGACAAATACACAGGATAGTGGATCATGCACAGGGTGACAATGCACGTTCCCCCTGTGTCCCTTAATCTGGTTTTGTCAGCCCCCATATTACTTTTTCCCCCACCCCCTCTAATCCCATTAGCCACTAACCTTGTTGGTCTCACTGCTGTTAGCTGCCCGGGGTCCTATCCATTGCTGTTTGAGTGTGTGCTAGGCCTGCTGGGGTTTCCTACTGTTCAAAGCAGGCAGTGCTGCACATGCGCAGAAAATGATGTCAGGGCATCAGCAAGCCACTAGGTCCTAGCGCCCGGTGCATGGCTGGTTCCCCTCCAGTTGAGCAAAAGCGATCTTCAACATTGTGCTGCTGCTGATCTCTATAAAAAGAAAGCCAGAAATGACAGGGGTACCCTCATGCTCCCGTCCCCCTCCGCCAACCCGGATCTGCCTGTGGCTGTGAGAAAATTATGGAATGCAACAGAAAAATAGGAAAGTGACTCAAGTGGCGCAATGCAGCTATGGTACCTGATGGTTTAAAATAAATGTCACCACATTTAAAGACAAGAATAAACAGAAAAAATGGTAAACCGTCCTAGTACACACAGCGCAAGCAGAATAAAGGAAAAGATTACGTTCCTGATTGATTGTGTCGACTCAGATGTCTCTGTCTGGCTTTCCGAGTATGTAGAATCCAACTCGTGAGTATAAAACAGAAAAAAATAAGAGGACAACCAATGTGTAGTATTTCACAACAACAAATCAAACAAAATGTCTTTGGGTAGGTAGAATTAGATATCCAGATCCAGCGTACCCCACTCACTCAGTGAAAGGTGGATACAAGCATATAAAGGTATCTTTATGCCATCAAATGTTGTGTCAATTCACCCTTGGAGTGCGTTGAGAAGACCGATAGGAAAGGTGGAAAGCATCAATTTATAGAGCGTACCCGAGAACTCACAGGGCAAAGAGGGATATGACACATATAAAGGTTTCTTTCAAATGTGTTATTTCAGTTACACACAGCGTACCCCAACTCACTCTTGATGATGTAAAGCAATTCCTATCAAGGTATCTTTTATTCAGTTGTCTTGATGAGTTATTCTTTGTATGTAAAACCATATATCCTCGAGGTTTCACCAAAAAATAAAGCAAGAAGAAGAAAACCCAATGTGTAGTATGTATCAATTGGTATCACAATCTGATGAATAAATCTCCTTTTTAGATATTGATATAGGAGACACAATTTGTGCTAGACTTACGCTATATAAGACAGTGGATTATCAAATGTATAAAGCCTGGTAGTAAGGTAGTGCAAAAGAGGGTAGCGTACCCCAACACTCACGGAAACACCACCAGTAACAAACACATCAAGGTATCTTTTTCAAAGGTATAGAGAATTTTCATAGACAGCGTACCGGCACTCACATGTATAGATCATGCGTCGTTCCTATCAAGGTATCTTTATGTAGTTTGTCAGGTAATTTCATTCCAAGTCGTGTTTTTTTAAAAAAGGTAAAAATTTATTGGATCCCGCAAACTCCACAGAGGGGTGAGCGAACATACAGTACATAAAAAAACAGGAAAGAGGTCCCAAAAAAATATATCAGTAACAAAAAATAAAAATAAAACTGAAGTATAAAAAACAAGTCCACATGGATTCAATTAAAAAATGGCTACTCACACTCCTTGTAGTATAATCAACGCGTTTCGGTCTAATAGACCTTTATCAAGATAAACTGGAGTGTCTAGGAGTGAGATATTTATGCTACTGGTAACCAATAGGAATGTACCGGAAATGACATCATCATGAAATTAATTATATGAATCCACACTAATTATAACAGCATTCTTTCCACTGGGCAATTACATATACATTTAACATATATACAAGAAGTCTTTAAAACATTTTTCTTAAAATACACAAATTAATACATTCAGAAAAAACCGCTAAAGTCCATGATTGACGGAAGTTCCGGTCCTCCGGGGATAGCTGGGAAATGTAGTTTTCCTTGTAGATGACGTCCGTGCTGTTTGTTTGCGGCCGCCGAAACCGGAAGTGCGGCGACGTCAGCGTAACCCGCGTTCCTCTGGGAGATGTAGTTTAAAGACATGTGTGTAGTTCATTTCCTACTCTCGGACCCGGAAGTGTGGCTCAAACGGCAAAACTGATATTGTACTGAAGCATCATGGAGAATGTAGTTTTAAAAGGGATTCCAGTGGACAAAGCCATGGTCCATAATAACATACTGAGAATCATAAAAGATGTAATCAGTAATCATTGCATATAAATCCGACCATAAATAACAATATATACTTGGAATATTATAATCTGCACTTTGACATTAAATGACCGCAGAAATGACATATATCATTAAAAAGGATAAAAATATTGTTAGCTCAAAATATTGTTATTATAAAAACCATTTAAGTTCGAAGTCACAATTGAGACCATTTGGACTCAGGGTGTTATAATTATAAATACAGTTCATTTCAGATCTTGCCAAGGTACATACTGTATCTTTATTTCTTAAAGACCCTTTTATATGCTTTAAACCAAAGAAGCCCGTGATGTCCGAAACTAAACAATTATGTATATTTTTGAAGTGTAGAGATAATGAATGGGTGTCTAGACCCTTCTTAATATTTCTTATATGTTCTCCTAAACGAACTTTAAAGGGGCGGGATGTGCGTCCTATATAAAATAAGTTGCATTTGCATCTGACTGCATAAACAATGTTTTTTGTATCACATGTTATAAAGTCAGTGATGTCAATATCCATATTATTAATGAAAATTTTTGTGATTTTACTTTGACCTTCACTTTTAATACTTCTGCAGCCAATACAACTCCCACATCTAAAAAAGCCTTTTGATATGACTCTTGGTCCGGAAGGTACAGAAAGGAGGGCACTGGAAACTAATTTATTTTTTAAGTTAGGTGCCCTACGATATATGTGTACTGGTTTTACCGGTACCAGGGACCCAATGATAGGATCTCTTTTTATAAGGCCCCAATGTTTTTTAAAGATGTATTCAATTGACTTGTATTGGGTGTTAAACTCAGTAATGAATGCCCAGTCATACTTGTCGCTCTTTTTATTCTTGTTATTACTTAATAGGAGATCCTTACGTTCTATCTCATTAGTTTTTAATTTGGCTTCCTCAATTTTTCCTTTGTTGTAACCACACGTTTCAAATTTCTGTATTAAGCTTGATGCTTGGTTTTGAAAAGTGCTCTCCTCACTACAATTTCTCTTTAACCGTTTTAATTGGCTCACAGGAATTGAATTGAGCCAATTATTGTGGTGGCAGCTAGTAGCTGCAATGTAGGTACCGCAATCAGTAGGTTTGGAGAAGGTCCTGGTGTTGATTTTCTTTTCCTTAATGTAAACTGTAATATCCAAAAAATTAATGGTTTGTTGGTTTATCTCAAAGGTGAGTTTGATATTTTTGTCATTTACATTAAGGGAGGTGCAGAAATTTTTCAGAGAAGCCTCATCACCCCTCCATACAAAAAAGATATCGTCTATGTATCTTGCATAGGACACCAGGTTCACCCCGAGCTCTGGGCTGGACCAGATGGAATTGGTCTCCCACAACCCCATAAAGAGGTTGGCGTAGCTGGGGGCAAACCTGGTGCCCATAGCAGTGCCTGTTTTCTGGATATAGAATTGGTCTTTGAAAAGAAAAAAATTATTATGAAGGATAAACTGTATCCCCTCTAATACAAGATTCTTCAATTCTCCGTTTAAATTGGTCTGATCCAGAAAAAATGAAACCGCCTCTATTCCATGTTTGTGATTAATAATAGTATAAAGGGAACAGACGTCGGCGGTGACCAGCCAGTCGCCTTCTCTCCATTCAACAGTTTCTAACATTGTTAGAAAATCTCTGGTGTCTTTTAAATGTGACTTATTGGTGAGTACCATGGGCTGCAGTAAGAAATCAATAAACTGAGATAGGTTTGCTGTTATTGACCCAACTCCTGAAATTATGGGCCTACCTGGGGGATCTACGAGGCTCTTGTGAACCTTTGGAAGGACATAGATTACAGGAGTTGTGGGATTTTCTGGCAGAATAAATTTGGCCTCTTTTTCACTAATAGTGCCATTACATTCGTATTTATCAATTAAATCCTTCAATTTAGATAAAGTTAATTCTGATGGATCTTTCCTCACCTTCCTATAGGTGGAGGGGTCATTCAGATGGCGCATCACTTCATCCTCATATTTACTGAGGTCCATCACAACTACCCCCCCCCCCTTATCTGCCGGCTTAATAACAATGTTGTTGTTCTTTTTCAAATCCCCTAATGCTTTTCTTTCTCTAAAGGTCATATTAAATTTCTTCTTAGGTTTAGACTGCAGCACTTTTAGGTCATCCAAAACCAGGGCAATGAATGATTCAATAAACGGGCCCTGCACATGTTTGGGGAAAAAAATTGATTTGGGTTTAAAAGGTGTAACTGGATTTTGTATAGACTGGTCCGAGTCCGGCTTATTGGCAAAAAACTTCTTAATGGTCAATTTTCTAGTGAATCTTTGTAAATCTAAATATAATTGAAAGGGATTAACGTAATTGGTAGGAGCGTATTTGAGTCCTTTTTGAAGTACAGAGATTTCATTAGGGGATAGGTCATATGTGCTTAAATTAAAGATCTTGACCCTTCCTCCTAGATTTGGACTCATTGTATCCTGATTGCTTGGACCATTAACCATTTCCTCTACATTTTGATTCAATGAAGGATCAATAATCGATCCCTCTATATTTTGGTTTGATGTGGGGTCTCTAGTATTTCCATTCTTTTTCTTTCTCCTTGACTTTGCTGATAATTTGGGTTTTTTAATTCTTTTTTTGGGTACTCCACCTCTTTTCCCTCTCTTTGTTTTATAATAGATTACCTGCGATTCACTTGATGTGGGCGTTCGTACAAAAAACGTGGAGATCTATCTACATTATGTAGGGGGGAATAGCGGTTTGATGTCTCTGGATAATTTCGCTCTTTATATGGTTTGATTGGTCTATAATCTCTTATTGGTACATTTCTCCATTCTGGCATGTTTCCTCTACGGTTATCCTTTGAGTAATAGTGCCTTTCTGGAGTTCTATTCCTATACTTGGGGGCAAAAGGTGTAACTGATCTCCGTGAAGTGCCCATGTGACTATTACTTGCATATGTTGGTCTCTGTTGTCTAGATATGTTAGTATGGGAATATTCTTGAGGCTTCTTTTTGTTAAACCTTAATTTATTGCCATTCCTCAATCTTGAACTCTCTCTGTCCTCA
The DNA here is from genome assembly GCF_028390025.1 of Pseudophryne corroboree. NCBI lineage: Eukaryota > Metazoa > Chordata > Amphibia > Anura > Myobatrachidae > Pseudophryne > Pseudophryne corroboree. Next base: position 284,985,248 of record NC_086446.1, read on the forward strand.
GATTCTGGGGTATTATTTTGATCTAGTTTATCTCTATTAAATTTCTTTAATTTTTTCTCCATTAGTTGTCTTTGTGTTCGTTTAACTCTAACCTCTATATCTCGTTCTAGATTTTTATATTCCTCAGAATTGGCATATGGGGTTACTAATGATTTATATACAGCGATCTCCTCCTCTAATTTTGTTAACTCTCTTTTCCTTTCCTTGACGATTAATCTCATCAAGGAAAAAGAACAGCCATTTACTATATCTTCCCATTCTTTTTTGAAGTCCTCCCTTGAGGCCTCAAAGGTAGAAGTTTTTAAAATTTTCAGACCTCGAGGGATCATCTCGTTAGTCAAATAACGTTCTAATGTGGTGGTCTCCCACCATAGTCTACTTTCTTTGGTGATGGAGGCCTCTAATTTTTCCATGATCCCATGTAGGTCTCCATCAAGTAGATCTACCTGATCGTTATCCCCTCCAAAATTTCGTTCAAACATTGACTGTCTTTGTTCTTTATAAGTGAACATGTTGCTATTTGCTGCCGTATTGATTCACTTTCCAAATGGTGATTAGAATATATGGAATGCAACAGAAAAATAGGAAAGTGACTCAAGTGGCGCAATGCAGCTATGGTACCTGATGGTTTAAAATAAATGTCACCACATTTAAAGACAAGAATAAACAGAAAAAATGGTAAACCGTCCTAGTACACACAGCGCAAGCAGAATAAAGGAAAAGATTACGTTCCTGATTGATTGTGTCGACTCAGATGTCTCTGTCTGGCTTTCCGAGTATGTAGAATCCAACTCGTGAGTATAAAACAGAAAAAAATAAGAGGACAACCAATGTGTAGTATTTCACAACAACAAATCAAACAAAATGTCTTTGGGTAGGTAGAATTAGATATCCAGATCCAGCGTACCCCACTCACTCAGTGAAAGGTGGATACAAGCATATAAAGGTATCTTTATGCCATCAAATGTTGTGTCAATTCACCCTTGGAGTGCGTTGAGAAGACCGATAGGAAAGGTGGAAAGCATCAATTTATAGAGCGTACCCGAGAACTCACAGGGCAAAGAGGGATATGACACATATAAAGGTTTCTTTCAAATGTGTTATTTCAGTTACACACAGCGTACCCCAACTCACTCTTGATGATGTAAAGCAATTCCTATCAAGGTATCTTTTATTCAGTTGTCTTCATGAGTTATTCTTTGTATGTAAAACCATATATCCTCGAGGTTTCACCAAAAAATAAAGCAAGAAGAAGAAAACCCAATGTGTAGTATGTATCAATTGGTATCACAATCTGATGAATAAATCTCCTTTTTAGATATTGATATAGGAGACACAATTTGTGCTAGACTTACGCTATATAAGACAGTGGATTATCAAATGTATAAAGCCTGGTAGTAAGGTAGTGCAAAAGAGGGTAGCGTACCCCAACACTCACGGAAACACCACCAGTAACAAACACATCAAGGTATCTTTTTCAAAGGTATAGAGAATTTTCATAGACAGCGTACCGGCACTCACATGTATAGATCATGCATCGTTCCTATCAAGGTATCTTTATGTAGTTTGTCAGGTAATTTCATTCCAAGTCGTGTTTTTTTAAAAAAGGTAAAAATTTATTGGATCCCGCAAACTCCACAGAGGGGTGAGCGAACATACAGTACATAAAAAAACAGGAAAGAGGTCCCAAAAAAATATATCAGTAACAAAAAATAAAAATAAAACTGAAGTATAAAAAACAAGTCCACATGGATTCAATTAAAAAATGGCTACTCACACTCCTTGTAGTATAATCAACGCGTTTCGGTCTAATAGACCTTTATCAAGATAAACTGGAGTGTCTAGGAGTGAGATATTTATGCTACTGGTAACCAATAGGAATGTACCGGAAATGACATCATCATGAAATTAATTATATGAATCCACACTAATTATAACAGCATTCTTTCCACTGGGCAATTACATATACATTTAACATATATACAAGAAGTCTTTAAAACATTTTTCTTAAAATACACAAATTAATACATTCAGAAAAAAACGCTAAAGTCCATGATTGACGGAAGTTCCGGTCCTCCGGGGATAGCTGGGAAATGTAGTTTTCCTTGTAGATGACGTCCGTGCTGTTTGTTTGCGGCCGCCGAAACCGGAAGTGCGGCGACGTCAGCGTAACCCGCGTTCCTCTGGGAGATGTAGTTTAAAGACATGTGTGTAGTTCATTTCCTACTCTCGGACCCGGAAGTGTGGCTCAAACGGCAAAACTGATATTGTACTGAAGCATCATGGAGAATGTAGTTTTAAAAGGGATTCCAGTGGACAAAGCCATGGTCCATAATAACATACTGAGAATCATAAAAGATGTAATCAGTAATCATTGCATATAAATCCGACCATAAATAACAATATATACTTGGAATATTATAATCTGCACTTTGACATTAAATGACCGCAGAAATGACATATATCATTAAAAAGGATAAAAATATTGTTAGCTCAAAATATTGTTATTATAAAAACCATTTAAGTTCGAAGTCACAATTGAGACCATTTGGACTCAGGGTGTTATAATTATAAATACAGTTCATTTCAGATCTTGCCAAGGTACATACTGTATCTTTATTTCTTAAAGACCCTTTTATATGCTTTAAACCAAAGAAGCCCGTGATGTCCGAAACTAAACAATTATGTATATTTTTGAAGTGTAGAGATAATGAATGGGTGTCTAGACCCTTCTTAATATTTCTTATATGTTCTCCTAAACGAACTTTAAAGGGGCGGGATGTGCGTCCTATATAAAATAAGTTGCATTTGCATCTGACTGCATAAACAATGTTTTTTGTATCACATGTTATAAAGTCAGTGATGTCAATATCCATATTATTAATGGAAATTTTTGTGATTTTACTTTGACCTTCACTTTTAATACTTCTGCAGCCAATACAACTCCCACATCTAAAAAAGCCTTTTGATATGACTCTTGGTCCGGAAGGTACAGAAAGGAGGGCACTGGAAACTAATTTATTTTTTAAGTTAGGTGCCCTACGATATATGTGTACTGGTTTTACCGGTACCAGGGACCCAATGATAGGATCTCTTTTTATAAGGCCCCAATGTTTTTTAAAGATGTATTCAATTGACTTGTATTGGGTGTTAAACTCAGTAATGAATGCCCAGTCATACTTGTCGCTCTTTTTATTCTTGTTATTACTTAATAGGAGATCCTTACGTTCTATCTCATTAGTTTTTAATTTGGCTTCCTCAATTTTTCCTTTGTTGTAACCACACGTTTCAAATTTCTGTATTAAGCTTGATGCTTGGTTTTGAAAAGTGCTCTCCTCACTACAATTTCTCTTTAACCGTTTTAATTGGCTCACAGGAATTGAATTGAGCCAATTATTGTGGTGGCAGCTAGTAGCTGCAATGTAGGTACCGCAATCAGTAGGTTTGGAGAAGGTCCTGGTGTTGATTTTCTTTTCCTTAATGTAAACTGTAATATCCAAAAAATTAATGGTTTGTTGGTTTATCTCAAAGGTGAGTTTGATATTTTTGTCATTTACATTAAGGGAGGTGCAGAAATTTTTCAGAGAAGCCTCATCACCCCTCCATACAAAAAAGATATCGTCTATGTATCTTGCATAGGACACCAGGTTCACCCCGAGCTCTGGGCTGGACCAGATGGAATTGGTCTCCCACAACCCCATAAAGAGGTTGGCGTAGCTGGGGGCAAACCTGGTGCCCATAGCAGTGCCTGTTTTCTGGATATAGAATTGGTCTTTGAAAAGAAAAAAATTATTATGAAGGATAAACTGTATCCCCTCTAATACAAGATTCTTCAATTCTCCGTTTAAATTGGTCTGATCCAGAAAAAATGAAACCGCCTCTATTCCATGTTTGTGATTAATAATAGTATAAAGGGAACAGACGTCGGCGGTGACCAGCCAGTCGCCTTCTCTCCATTCAACAGTTTCTAACATTGTTAGAAAATCTCTGGTGTCTTTTAAATGTGACTTATTGGTGAGTACCATGGGCTGCAGTAAGAAATCAATAAACTGAGATAGGTTTGCTGTTATTGACCCAACTCCTGAAATTATGGGCCTACCTGGGGGATCTACGAGGCTCTTGTGAACCTTTGGAAGGACATAGATTACAGGAGTTGTGGGATTTTCTGGCAGAATAAATTTGGCCTCTTTTTCACTAATAGTGCCATTACATTCGTATTTATCAATTAAATCCTTCAATTTAGATAAAGTTAATTCTGATGGATCTTTCCTCACCTTCCTATAGGTGGAGGGGGCATTCAGATGGCGCATCACTTCATCCTCATATTTACTGAGGTCCATCACAACTACCCCCCCCCCTTATCTGCCGGCTTAATAACAATGTTGTTGTTCTTTTTCAAATCCCCTAATGCTTTTCTTTCTCTAAAGGTCATATTAAATTTTTTCTTAGGTTTAGACTGCAGCACTTTTAGGTCATCCAAAGTCAAGGAGAAAGAAAAAGAATGGAAATACTAGAGACCCCACATCAAACCAAAATATAGAGGGATCGATTATTGATCCTTCATTGAATCAAAATGTAGAGGAAATGGTTAATGATCCAAGCAATCAGGATACAATGAGTCCAAATCTAGGAGGAAGGGTCAAGATCTTTAATTTAAGCACATATGACCTATCCCCTAATGAAATCTCTGTACTTCAAAAAGGACTCAAATACGCTCCTACCAATTACGTTAATCCCTTTCAATTATATTTAGATTTACAAAGATTCACTAGAAAATTGACCATTAAGAAGTTTTTTGCCAATAAGCCGGACTCGGACCAGTCTATACAAAATCCAGTTACACCTTTTAAACCCAAATCAATTTTTTTCCCCAAACATGTGCAGGGCCCGTTTATTGAATCATTCATTGCCCTGGTTTTGGATGACCTAAAAGTGCTGCAGTCTAAACCTAAGAAAAAATTTAATATGACCTTTAGAGAAAGAAAAGCATTAGGGGATTTGAAAAAGAACAACAACATTGTTATTAAGCCGGCAGATAAGGGGGGGGGGGGGGTAGTTGTGATGGACCTCAGTAAATATGAGGATGAAGTGATGCGCCATCTGAATGACCCCTCCACCTATAGAAAGGTGAGGAAAGATCCATCAGAATTAACTTTATCTAAATTGAAGGATTTAATTGATAAATACAAATGTAATGGCACTATTAGTGAAAAAGAGGCCAAATTTATTCTGCCAGAAAATCCCACAACTCCTGTAATCTATGTCCTTCCAAAGGTTCACAAGAGCCTCGTAGATCCCCCAGGTAGGCCCATAATTTCAGGAGTTGGGTCAATAACAGCAAACCTATCTCAGTTTATTGATTTCTTACTGCAGCCCATGGTACTCACCAATAAGTCACATTTAAAAGACACCAGAGATTTTCTAACAATGTTAGAAACTGTTGAATGGAGAGAAGGCGACTGGCTGGTCACCGCCGACGTCTGTTCCCTTTATACTATTATTAATCACAAACATGGAATAGAGGCGGTTTCATTTTTTCTGGATCAGACCAATTTAAACGGAGAATTGAAGAATCTTGTATTAGAGGGGATACAGTTTATCCTTCATAATAATTTTTTTCTTTTCAAAGACCAATTCTATATCCAGAAAACAGGCACTGCTATGGGCACCAGGTTTGCCCCCAGCTACGCCAACCTCTTTATGGGGTTGTGGGAGACCAATTCCATCTGGTCCAGCCCAGAGCTCGGGGTGAACCTGGTGTCCTATGCAAGATACATAGACGATATCTTTTTTGTATGGAGGGGTGATGAGGCTTCTCTGAAAAATTTCTGCACCTCCCTTAATGTAAATGACAAAAATATCAAACTCACCTTTGAGATAAACCAACAAACCATTAATTTTTTGGATATTACAGTTTACATTAAGGAAAAGAAAATCAACACCAGGACCTTCTCCAAACCTACTGATTGCGGTACCTACATTGCAGCTACTAGCTGCCACCACAATAATTGGCTCAATTCAATTCCTGTGAGCCAATTAAAACGGTTAAAGAGAAATTGTAGTGAGGAGAGCACTTTTCAAAACCAAGCATCAAGCTTAATACAGAAATTTGAAACGTGTGGTTACAACAAAGGAAAAATTGAGGAAGCCAAATTAAAAACTAATGAGATAGAACGTAAGGATCTCCTATTAAGTAATAACAAGAATAAAAAGAGCGACAAGTATGACTGGGCATTCATTACTGAGTTTAACACCCAATACAAGTCAATTGAATACATCTTTAAAAAACATTGGGGCCTTATAAAAAGAGATCCTATCATTGGGTCCCTGGTACCGGTAAAACCAGTACACATATATCGTAGGGCACCTAACTTAAAAAATAAATTAGTTTCCAGTGCCCTCCTTTCTGTACCTTCCGGACCAAGAGTCATATCAAAAGGCTTTTTTAGATGTGGGAGTTGTATTGGCTGCAGAAGTATTAAAAGTGAAGGTCAAAGTAAAATCACAAAAATTTCCATTAATAATATGGATATTGACATCACTGACTTTATAACATGTGATACAAAAAACATTGTTTATGCAGTCAGATGCAAATGCAACTTATTTTATATAGGACGCACATCCCGCCCCTTTAAAGTTCGTTTAGGAGAACATATAAGAAATATTAAGAAGGGTCTAGACACCCATTCATTATCTCTACACTTCAAAAATATACATAATTGTTTAGTTTCGGACATCACGGGCTTCTTTGGTTTAAAGCATATAAAAGGGTCTTTAAGAAATAAAGATACAGTATGTACCTTGGCAAGATCTGAAATGAACTGTATTTATAATTATAACACCCTGAGTCCAAATGGTCTCAATTGTGACTTCGAACTTAAATGGTTTTTATAATAACAATATTTTGAGCTAACAATATTTTTATCTTTTTTATGATATATGTCATTTCTGCGGTCATTTAATGTCAAAGTGCAGATTATAATATTCCAAGTATATATTGTTATTTATGGTCGGATTTATATGCAATGATTACTGATTACATCTTTTATGATTCTCAGTATGTTATTATGGACCATGGCTTTGTCCACTGGAATCCCTTTTAAAACTACATTCTCCATGATGCTTCAGTACAATATCAGTTTTGCCGTTTGAGCCACACTTCCGGGTCCGAGAGTAGGAAATGAACTACACACATGTCTTTAAACTACATCTCCCAGAGGAACGCGGGTTACGCTGACGTCGCCGCACTTCCGGTTTCGGCGGCCGCAAACAAACAGCACGGACGTCATCTACAAGGAAAACTACATTTCCCAGCTATCCCCGGAGGACAGGAACTTCCGTCAATCATGGACTTTAGCGGTTTTTTCTGAATGTATTAATTTGTGTATTTTAAGAAAAATGTTTTAAAGACTTCTTGTATATATGTTAAATGTATATGTAATTGCCCAGTGGAAAGAATGCTGTTATAATTAGTGTGGATTCATATAATTAATTTCATGATGATGTCATTTCCGGTACATTCCTATTGGTTACCAGTAGCATAAATATCTCACTCCTAGACACTCCAGTTTATCTTGATAAAGGTCTATTAGACCGAAACGCGTTGATTATACTACAAGGAGTGTGAGTAGCCATTTTTTAATTGAATCCATGTGGACTTGTTTTTTATACTTCAGTTTTATTTTTATTTTTTGTTACTGATATATTTTTTTGGACCTCTTTCCTGTTTTTTTATGTACTGTATGTTCGCTCACCCCTCTGTGGAGTTTGCGGGATCCAATAAATTTTTACCTTTTTTAAAAAAACACGACTTGGAATGAAATTACCTGACAAACTACATAAAGATACCTTGATAGGAACGATGCATGATCTATACATGTGAGTGCCGGTACGCTGTCTATGAAAATTCTCTATACCTTTGAAAAAGATACCTTGATGTGTTTGTTACTGGTGGTGTTTCCGTGAGTGTTGGGGTACGCTACCCTCTTTTGCACTACCTTACTACCAGGCTTTATACATTTGATAATCCACTGTCTTATATAGCGTAAGTCTAGCACAAATTGTGTCTCCTATATCAATATCTAAAAAGGAGATTTATTCATCAGATTGTGATACCAATTGATACATACTACACATTGGGTTTTCTTCTTCTTGCTTTATTTTTTGGTGAAACCTCGAGGATATATGGTTTTACATACAAAGAATAACTCATCAAGACAACTGAATAAAAGATACCTTGATAGGAATTGCTTTACATCATCAAGAGTGAGTTGGGGTACGCTGTGTGTAACTGAAATAACACATTTGAAAGAAACCTTTATATGTGTCATATCCCTCTTTGCCCTGTGAGTTCTCGGGTACGCTCTATAAATTGATGCTTTCCACCTTTCCTATCGGTCTTCTCAACGCACTCCAAGGGTGAATTGACACAACATTTGATGGCATAAAGATACCTTTATATGCTTGTATCCACCTTTCACTGAGTGAGTGGGGTACGCTGGATCTGGATATCTAATTCTACCTACCCAAAGACATTTTGTTTGATTTGTTGTTGTGAAATACTACACATTGGTTGTCCTCTTATTTTTTTCTGTTTTATACTCACGAGTTGGATTCTACATACTCGGAAAGCCAGACAGAGACATCTGAGTCGACACAATCAATCAGGAACGTAATCTTTTCCTTTATTCTGCTTGCGCTGTGTGTACTAGGACGGTTTACCATTTTTTCTGTTTATTCTTGTCTTTAAATGTGGTGACATTTATTTTAAACCATCAGGTACCATAGCTGCATTGCGCCACTTGAGTCACTTTCCTATTTTTCTGTTGCATTCCATATATTCTAATCACCATTTGGAAAGTGAATCAATACGGCAGCAAATAGCAACATGTTCACTTATAAAGAACAAAGACAGTCAATGTTTGAACGAAATTTTGGAGGGGATAACGATCAGGTAGACCTACTTGATGGAGACCTACATGGGATCATGGAAAAATTAGAGGCCTCCATCACCAAAGAAAGTAGACTATGGTGGGAGACCACCACATTAGAACGTTATTTGACTAACGAGATGATCCCTCGAGGTCTGAAAATTTTAAAAACTTCTACCTTTGAGGCCTCAAGGGAGGACTTCAAAAAAGAATGGGAAGATATAGTAAATGGCTGTTCTTTTTCCTTGATGAGATTAATCGTCAAGGAAAGGAAAAGAGAGTTAACAAAATTAGAGGAGGAGATCGCTGTATATAAATCATTAGTAACCCCATATGCCAATTCTGAGGAATATAAAGATCTAGAACGAGATATAGAGGTTAGAGTTAAACGAACACAAAGACAACTAATGGAGAAAAAATTAAAGAAATTTAATAGAGATAAACTAGATCAAAATAATACCCCAGAATCTGAGGACAGAGAGAGTTCAAGATTGAGGAATGGCAATAAATTAAGGTTTAACAAAAAGAAGCCTCAAGAATATTCCCATACTAACATATCTAGACAACAGAGACCAACATATGCAAGTAATAGTCACATGGGCACTTCACGGAGATCAGTTACACCTTTTGCCCCCAAGTATAGGAATAGAACTCCAGAAAGGCACTATTACTCAAAGGATAACCGTAGAGGAAACATGCCAGAATGGAGAAATGTACCAATAAGAGATTATAGACCAATCAAACCATATAAAGAGCGAAATTATCCAGAGACATCAAACCGCTATTCCCCCCTACATAATGTAGATAGATCTCCACGTTTTTTGTACGAACGCCCACATCAAGTGAATCGCAGGTAATCTATTATAAAACAAAGAGAGGGAAAAGAGGTGGAGTACCCAAAAAAAGAATTAAAAAACCCAAATTATCAGCAAAGTCAAGGAGAAAGAAAAAGAATGGAAATACTAGAGACCCCACATCAAACCAAAATATAGAGGGATCGATTATTGATCCTTCATTGAATCAAAATGTAGAGGAAATGGTTAATGGTCCAAGCAATCAGGATACAATGAGTCCAAATCTAGGAGGAAGGGTCAAGATCTTTAATTTAAGCACATATGACCTATCCCCTAATGAAATCTCTGTACTTCAAAAAGGACTCAAATACGCTCCTACCAATTACGTTAATCCCTTTCAATTATATTTAGATTTACAAAGATTCACTAGAAAATTGACCATTAAGAAGTTTTTTGCCAATAAGCCGGACTCGGACCAGTCTATACAAAATCCAGTTACACCTTTTAAACCCAAATCAATTTTTTTTCCCAAACATGTGCAGGGCCCGTTTATTGAATCATTCATTGCCCTGGTTTTGGATGACCTAAAAGTGCTGCAGTCTAAACCTAAGAAAAAATTTAATATGACCTTTAGAGAAAGAAAAGCATTAGGGGATTTGAAAAAGAACAACAACATTGTTATTAAGCCGGCAGATAAGGGGGGGGGGGGTAGTTGTGATGGACCTCAGTAAATATGAGGATGAAGTGATGCGCCATCTGAATGACCCCTCCACCTATAGGAAGGTGAGGAAAGATCCATCAGAATTAACTTTATCTAAATTGAAGGATTTAATTGATAAATACGAATGTAATGGCACTATTAGTGAAAAAGAGGCCAAATTTATTCTGCCAGAAAATCCCACAACTCCTGTAATCTATGTCCTTCCAAAGGTTCACAAGAGCCTCGTAGATCCCCCAGGTAGGCCCATAATTTCAGGAGTTGGGTCAATAACAGCAAACCTATCTCAGTTTATTGATTTCTTACTGCAGCCCATGGTACTCACCAATAAGTCACATTTAAAAGACACCAGAGATTTTCTAACAATGTTAGAAACTGTTGAATGGAGAGAAGGCGACTGGCTGGTCACCGCCGACGTCTGTTCCCTTTATACTATTATTAATCACAAACATGGAATAGAGGCGGTTTCATTTTTTCTGGATCAGACCAATTTAAACGGAGAATTGAAGAATCTTGTATTAGAGGGGATACAGTTTATCCTTCATAATAATTTTTTTCTTTTCAAAGACCAATTCTATATCCAGGAAACAGGCACTGCTATGGGCACCAGGTTTGCCCCCAGCTACGCCAACCTCTTTATGGGGTTGTGGGAGACCAATTCCATCTGGTCCAGCCCAGAGCTCGGGGTGAACCTGGTGTCCTATGCAAGATACATAGACGATATCTTTTTTGTATGGAGGGGTGATGAGGCTTCTCTGAAAAATTTCTGCACCTCCCTTAATGTAAATGACAAAAATATCAAACTCACCTTTGAGATAAACCAACAAACCATTAATTTTTTGGATATTACAGTTTACATTAAGGAAAAGAAAATCAACACCAGGACCTTCTCCAAACCTACTGATTGCGGTACCTACATTGCAGCTACTAGCTGCCACCACAATAATTGGCTCAATTCAATTCCTGTGAGCCAATTAAAACGGTTAAAGAGAAATTGTAGTGAGGAGAGCACTTTTCAAAACCAAGCATCAAGCTTAATACAGAAATTTGAAACATGTGGTTACAACAAAGGAAAAATTGAGGAAGCCAAATTAAAAACTAATGAGATAGAACGTAAGGATCTCCTATTAAGTAATAACAAGAATAAAAAGAGCGACAAGTATGACTGGGCATTCATTACTGAGTTTAACACCCAATACAAGTCAATTGAATACATCTTTAAAAAACATTGGGGCCTTATAAAAAGAGATCCTATCATTGGGTCCCTGGTACCGGTAAAACCAGTACACATATATCGTAGGGCACCTAACTTAAAAAATAAATTAGTTTCCAGTGCCCTCCTTTCTGTACCTTCCGGACCAAGAGTCATATCAAAAGGCTTTTTTAGATGTGGGAGTTGTATTGGCTGCAGAAGTATTAAAAGTGAAGGTCAAAGTAAAATCACAAAAATTTCCATTAATAATATGGATATTGACATCACTGACTTTATAACATGTGATACAAAAAACATTGTTTATGCAGTCAGATGCAAATGCAACTTATTTTATATAGGACGCACATCCCGCCCCTTTAAAGTTCGTTTAGGAGAACATATAAGAAATATTAAGAAGGGTCTAGACACCCATTCATTATCTCTACACTTCAAAAATATACATAATTGTTTAGTTTCGGACATCACGGGCTTCTTTGGTTTAAAGCATATAAAAGGGTCTTTAAGAAATAAAGATACAGTATGTACCTTGGCAAGATCTGAAATGAACTGTATTTATAATTATAACACCCTGAGTCCAAATGGTCTCAATTGTGACTTCGAACTTAAATGGTTTTTATAATAACAATATTTTGAGCTAACAATATTTTTATCTTTTTTATGATATATGTCATTTCTGCGGTCATTTAATGTCAAAGTGCAGATTATAATATTCCAAGTATATATTGTTATTTATGGTCGGATTTATATGCAATGATTACTGATTACATCTTTTATGATTCTCAGTATGTTATTATGGACCATGGCTTTGTCCACTGGAATCCCTTTTAAAACTACATTCTCCATGATGCTTCAGTACAATATCAGTTTTGCCGTTTGAGCCACACTTCCGGGTCCGAGAGTAGGAAATGAACTACACACATGTCTTTAAACTACATCTCCCAGAGGAACGCGGGTTACGCTGACGTCGCCGCACTTCCGGTTTCGGCGGCCGCAAACAAACAGCACGGACGTCATCTACAAGGAAAACTACATTTCCCAGCTATCCCCGGAGGACCGGAACTTCCGTCAATCATGGACTTTAGCGGTTTTTTCTGAATGTATTAATTTGTGTATTTTAAGAAAAATGTTTTAAAGACTTCTTGTATATATGTTAAATGTATATGTAATTGCCCAGTGGAAAGAATGCTGTTATAATTAGTGTGGATTCATATAATTAATTTCATGATGATGTCATTTCCGGTACATTCCTATTGGTTACCAGTAGCATAAATATCTCACTCCTAGACACTCCAGTTTATCTTGATAAAGGTCTATTAGACCGAAACGCGTTGATTATACTACAAGGAGTGTGAGTAGCCATTTTTTAATTGAATCCATGTGGACTTGTTTTTTATACTTCAGTTTTATTTTTATTTTTTGTTACTGATATATTTTTTTGGGACCTCTTTCCTGTTTTTTTATGTACTGTATGTTCGCTCACCCCTCTGTGGAGTTTGCGGGATCCAATAAATTTTTACCTTTTTTAAAAAAACACGACTTGGAATGAAATTACCTGACAAACTACATAAAGATACCTTGATAGGAACGACGCATGATCTATACATGTGAGTGCCGGTACGCTGTCTATGAAAATTCTCTATACCTTTGAAAAAGATACCTTGATGTGTTTGTTACTGGTGGTGTTTCCGTGAGTGTTGGGGTACGCTACCCTCTTTTGCACTACCTTACTACCAGGCTTTATACATTTGATAATCCACTGTCTTATATAGCGTAAGTCTAGCACAAATTGTGTCTCCTATATCAATATCTAAAAAGGAGATTTATTCATCAGATTGTGATACCAATTGATACATACTACACATTGGGTTTTCTTCTTCTTGCTTTATTTTTTGGTGAAACCTCGAGGATATATGGTTTTACATACAAAGAATAACTCATCAAGACAACTGAATAAAAGATACCTTGATAGGAATTGCTTTACATCATCAAGAGTGAGTTGGGGTACACTGTGTGTAACTGAAATAACACATTTGAAAGAAACCTTTATATGTGTCATATCCCTCTTTGCCCTGTGAGTTCTCGGGTACGCTCTATAAATTGATGCTTTCCACCTTTCCTATCGGTCTTCTCAACGCACTCCAAGGGTGAATTGACACAACATTTGATGGCATAAAGATACCTTTATATGCTTGTATCCACCTTTCACTGAGTGAGTGGGGTACGCTGGATCTGGATATCTAATTCTACCTACCCAAAGACATTTTGTTTGATTTGTTGTTGTGAAATACTACACATTGGTTGTCCTCTTATTTTTTTCTGTTTTATACTCACGAGTTGGATTCTACATACTCGGAAAGCCAGACAGAGACATCTGAGTCGACACAATCAATCAGGAACGTAATCTTTTCCTTTATTCTGCTTGCGCTGTGTGTACTAGGACGGTTTACCATTTTTTCTGTTTATTCTTGTCTTTAAATGTGGTGACATTTATTTTAAACCATCAGGTACCATAGCTGCATTGCGCCACTTGAGTCACTTTCCTATTTTTCTGTTGCATTCCATATATTCTAATCACCATTTGGAAAGTGAATCAATACGGCAGCAAATAGCAACATGTTCACTTATAAAGAACAAAGACAGTCAATGTTTGAACGAAATTTTGGAGGGGATAACGATCAGGTAGATCTACTTGATGGAGACCTACATGGGATCATGGAAAAATTAGAGGCCTCCATCACCAAAGAAAGTAGACTATGGTGGGAGACCACCACATTAGAACGTTATTTGACTAACGAGATGATCCCTCGAGGTCTGAAAATTTTAAAAACTTCTACCTTTGAGGCCTCAAGGGAGGACTTCAAAAAAGAATGGGAAGATATAGTAAATGGCTGTTCTTTTTCCTTGATGAGATTAATCGTCAAGGAAAGGAAAAGAGAGTTAACAAAATTAGAGGAGGAGATCGCTGTATATAAATCATTAGTAACCCCATATGCCAATTCTGAGGAATATAAAGATCTAGAACGAGATATAGAGGTTAGAGTTAAACGAACACAAAGACAACTAATGGAGAAAAAATTAAAGAAATTTAATAGAGATAAACTAGATCAAAATAATACCCCAGAATCTGAGGACAGAGAGAGTTCAAGATTGAGGAATGGCAATAAATTAAGGTTTAACAAAAAGAAGCCTCAAGAATATTCCCATACTAACATATCTAGACAACAGAGACCAACATATGCAAGTAATAGTCACATGGGCACTTCACGGAGATCAGTTACACCTTTTGCCCCCAAGTATAGGAATAGAACTCCAGAAAGGCACTATTACTCAAAGGATAACCGTAGAGGAAACATGCCAGAATGGAGAAATGTACCAATAAGAGATTATAGACCAATCAAACCATATAAAGAGCGAAATTATCCAGAGACATCAAACCGCTATTCCCCCCTACATAATGTAGATAGATCTCCACGTTTTTTGTACGAACGCCCACATCAAGTGAATCGCAGGTAATCTATTATAAAACAAAGAGAGGGAAAAGAGGTGGAGTACCCAAAAAAAGAATTAAAAAACCCAAATTATCAGCAAAGTCAAGGAGAAAGAAAAAGAATGGAAATACTAGAGACCCCACATCAAACCAAAATATAGAGGGATCGATTATTGATCCTTCATTGAATCAAAATGTAGAGGAAATGGTTAATGGTCCAAGCAATCAGGATACAATGAGTCCAAATCTAGGAGGAAGGGTCAAGATCTTTAATTTAAGCACATATGACCTATCCCCTAATGAAATCTCTGTACTTCAAAAAGGACTCAAATACGCTCCTACCAATTACGTTAATCCATTTCAATTATATTTAGATTTACAAAGATTCACTAGAAAATTGACCATTAAGAAGTTTTTTGCCAATAAGCCGGACTCGGACCAGTCTATACAAAATCCAGTTACACCTTTTAAACCCAAATCAATTCTTTTTCCCAAACATGTGCAGGGCCCGTTTATTGAATCATTCATTGCCCTGGTTTTGGATGACCTAAAAGTGCTGCAGTCTAAACCTAAGAAAAAATTTAATATGACCTTTAGAGAAAGAAAAGCATTAGGGGATTTGAAAAAGAACAACAACATTGTTATTAAGCCGGCAGATAAGGGGGGGGGGGGTAGTTGTGATGGACCTCAGTAAATATGAGGATGAAGTGATGCGCCATCTGAATGACCCCTCCACCTATAGGAAGGTGAGGAAAGATCCATCAGAATTAACTTTATCTAAATTGAAGGATTTAATTGATAAATACGAATGTAATGGCACTATTAGTGAAAAAGAGGCCAAATTTATTCTGCCAGAAAATCCCACAACTCCTGTAATCTATGTCCTTCCAAAGGTTCACAAGAGCCTCGTAGATCCCCCAGGTAGGCCCATAATTTCAGGAGTTGGGTCAATAACAGCAAACCTATCTCAGTTTATTGATTTCTTACTGCAGCCCATGGTACTCACCAATAAGTCACATTTAAAAGACACCAGAGATTTTCTAACAATGTTAGAAACTGTTGAATGGAGAGAAGGCGACTGGCTGGTCACCGCCGACGTCTGTTCCCTTTATACTATTATTAATCACAAACATGGAATAGAGGCGGTTTCATTTTTTCTGGATCAGACCAATTTAAACGGAGAATTGAAGAATCTTGTATTAGAGGGGATACAGTTTATCCTTCATAATAATTTTTTTCTTTTCAAAGACCAATTCTATATCCAGAAAACAGGCACTGCTATGGGCACCAGGTTTGCCCCCAGCTACGCCAACCTCTTTATGGGGTTGTGGGAGACCAATTCCATCTGGTCCAGCCCAGAGCTCGGGGTGAACCTGGTGTCCTATGCAAGATACATAGACGATATCTTTTTTGTATGGAGGGGTGATGAGGCTTCTCTGAAAAATTTCTGCACCTCCCTTAATGTAAATGACAAAAATATCAAACTCACCTTTGAGATAAACCAACAAACCATTAATTTTTTGGATATTACAGTTTACATTAAGGAAAAGAAAATCAACACCAGGACCTTCTCCAAACCTACTGATTGCGGTACCTACATTGCAGCTACTAGCTGCCACCACAATAATTGGCTCAATTCAATTCCTGTGAGCCAATTAAAACGGTTAAAGAGAAATTGTAGTGAGGAGAGCACTTTTCAAAACCAAGCATCAAGCTTAATACAGAAATTTGAAACGTGTGGTTACAACAAAGGAAAAATTGAGGAAGCCAAATTAAAAACTAATGAGATAGAACGTAAGGATCTCCTATTAAGTAATAACAAGAATAAAAAGAGCGACAAGTATGACTGGGCATTCATTACTGAGTTTAACACCCAATACAAGTCAATTGAATACATCTTTAAAAAACATTGGGGCCTTATAAAAAGAGATCCTATCATTGGGTCCCTGGTACCGGTAAAACCAGTACACATATATCGTAGGGCACCTAACTTAAAAAATAAATTAGTTTCCAGTGCCCTCCTTTCTGTACCTTCCGGACCAAGAGTCATATCAAAAGGCTTTTTTAGATGTGGGAGTTGTATTGGCTGCAGAAGTATTAAAAGTGAAGGTCAAAGTAAAATCACAAAAATTTCCATTAATAATATGGATATTGACATCACTGACTTTATAACATGTGATACAAAAAACATTGTTTATGCAGTCAGATGCAAATGCAACTTATTTTATATAGGACGCACATCCCGCCCCTTTAAAGTTCGTTTAGGAGAACATATAAGAAATATTAAGAAGGGTCTAGACACCCATTCATTATCTCTACACTTCAAAAATATACATAATTGTTTAGTTTCGGACATCACGGGCTTCTTTGGTTTAAAGCATATAAAAGGGTCTTTAAGAAATAAAGATACAGTATGTACCTTGGCAAGATCTGAAATGAACTGTATTTATAATTATAACACCCTGAGTCCAAATGGTCTCAATTGTGACTTCGAACTTAAATGGTTTTTATAATAACAATATTTTGAGCTAACAATATTTTTATCCTTTTTAATGATATATGTCATTTCTGCGGTCATTTAATGTCAAAGTGCAGATTATAATATTCCAAGTATATATTGTTATTTATGGTCGGATTTATATGCAATGATTACTGATTACATCTTTTATGATTCTCAGTATGTTATTATGGACCATGGCTTTGTCCACTGGAATCCCTTTTAAAACTACATTCTCCATGATGCTTCAGTACAATATCAGTTTTGCCGTTTGAGCCACACTTCCGGGTCCGAGAGTAGGAAATGAACTACACACATGTCTTTAAACTACATCTCCCAGAGGAACGCGGGTTACGCTGACGTCGCCGCACTTCCGGTTTCGGCGGCCGCAAACAAACAGCACGGACGTCATCTACAAGGAAAACTACATTTCCCAGCTATCCCCGGAGGACCGGAACTTCCGTCAATCATGGACTTTAGCGGTTTTTTCTGAATGTATTAATTTGTGTATTTAAAGAAAAATGTTTTAAAGACTTCTTGTATATATGTTAAATGTATATGTAATTGCCCAGTGGAAAGAATGCTGTTATAATTAGTGTGGATTCATATAATTAATTTCATGATGATGTCATTTCCGGTACATTCCTATTGGTTACCAGTAGCATAAATATCTCACTCCTAGACACTCCAGTTTATCTTGATAAAGGTCTATTAGACCGAAACGCGTTGATTATACTACAAGGAGTGTGAGTAGCCATTTTTTAATTGAATCCATGTGGACTTGTTTTTTATACTTCAGTTTTATTTTTATTTTTTGTTACTGATATATTTTTTTGGGACCTCTTTCCTGTTTTTTTATGTACTGTATGTTCGCTCACCCCTCTGTGGAGTTTGCGGGATCCAATAAATTTTTACCTTTTTTAAAAAAACACGACTTGGAATGAAATTACCTGACAAACTACATAAAGATACCTTGATAGGAACGACGCATGATCTATACATGTGAGTGCCGGTACGCTGTCTATGAAAATTCTCTATACCTTTGAAAAAATAAGAATTTACTTACCGATAATTCTATTTCTCGGAGTCCGTAGTGGATGCTGGGGTTCCTGAAAGGACCATGGGGAATAGCGGCTCCGCAGGAGACAGGGCACAAAAAAGTAAAGCTTTACTAGGTCAGGTGGTGTGCACTGGCTCCTCCCCCTATGACCCTCCTCCAGACTCCAGTTAGGTACTGTGCCCGGACGAGCATACACAATAAGGGAGGCATTTTGAATCCCGGGTAAGACTCATACCAGCCACACCAATCACACCGTACAACTTGTGATCTAAACCCAGTTAACAGTATGACAACAGAAAGGGCCTCTTAAAGATGGCTCCTTAACAATAACCCGAATTAGTTAACAATAACTATGTACAAGTATTGCAGATAATCCGCACTTGGGATGGGCGCCCAGCATCCACTACGGACTCCGAGAAATAGAATTATCGGTAAGTAAATTCTTATTTTCTCTATCGTCCTAAGTGGATGCTGGGGTTCCTGAAAGGACCATGGGGATTATACCAAAGCTCCCAAACGGGCGGGAGAGTGCGGATGACTCTGCAGCACCGAATGAGAGAACTCCAGGTCCTCCTTTGCCAGGGTATCAAATTTGTAAAATTTTACAAACGTGTTCTCCCCCGACCACGTAGCTGCTCGGCAGAGTTGTAATGCCGAGACCCCTCGGGCAGCCGCCCAAGATGAGCCCACCTTCCTTGTGGAGTGGGCTTTTACAGTTTTAGGCTGTGGCAGGCCTGCCACAGAATGTGCAAGTTGAATTGTGTTACAAATCCAACGAGCAATCGACTGCTTAGAAGCAGGTGCGCCCAACTTGTTGGGTGCATACAATATAAACAGCGAGTCAGATTTTCTGACTCCAGCCGTCCTTGCAATGTATATTTTTAAGGCTCTGACAACGTCCAACAACTTGGAGTCCTCCAAGTCGCTAGTGGCCGCAGGCACCACAATAGGTTGGTTCAGATGAAATGCTGATACCACTTTAGGGAGAAAATGCGGACGAGTCCGCAGTTCTGCCCTATCCGAATGGAAGATTAGATAAGGACTTTTATAAGATAAAGCCGCCAATTCAGATACTCTCCTGGCAGAGGCCAGGGCTAGTAACATAGTCACTTTCAATGTGAGATATTTCAAATCCACCTTTTTCAATGGTTCAAACCAATGGGATTTGAGGAAATCTAAAACTACATTTAGATCCCACGGTGCCACCGGAGGCACCACAGGAGGCTGTATATGCAGTACTCCCTTGACAAAAGTCTGGACCTCAGGGACAGAGGCCAATTCTTTTTGGAAGAATATTGACAGGGCCGAAATTTGAACCTTAATGGATCCCAATTTGAGACCCATAGATAATCCTGATTGCAGGAAATGTAGGAAACGACCCAGTTGGAATTCCTCCGTCGGAACCCTCCGATCCTCGCACCACGCTACATATTTTCGCCAAATGCGGTGATAATGTTTCACGGTGACTTCCTTCCGTGCCTTAATCAAGGTAGGAATGACTTCTTCTGGAATGCCTTTCCCTTTTAGGATCTGGCGTTCAACCGCCATGCCGTCAAACGCAGCCGCGGTAAGTCTTGAAAAAGACAGGGACCCTGCTGTAGCAGGTCCCTTCTCAGAGGTAGAGGCCACGGTTCGTCCGTGAGCATCTCTTGAAGTTCCGGATACCAAGTCCTTCTCGGCCAATCCGGAACCACTAGTATTGTTCTTACTCTTCTTTGCCGTATGATCTTCAATACCTTTGGTATGAGCGGCAGAGGAGGAAACACATACACTGACTGGTACACCCAAGGAGTTACCAGTGCGTCCACAGCTATTGCCTGTGGATCTCTTGACCTGGCGCAATATTTGTCCAGTTTCTTGTTGAGGCGAGACGCCATCATGTCTACAATTGGTCTTTCCCAACGGTCTATTAACATGTTGAAGACTTCTGGATGTAGACCCCACTCTCCCGGATGAAGATCGTGTCTGCTGAGGAAGTCTGCTTCCCAGTTGTCCACGCCCGGGATGAACACTGCTGACAGTGCTATCACGTGATTCTCCGCCCAGCGAAGAATCTTGGCAGCTTCTGCCATTGCACTCCTGCTTCTTGTGCCGCCCTGCCTGTTTACATGGGCGACCGCCGTGATGTTGTCCGACTGAATCAACACCGGCTTTCCTTGCAGGAGAAGTTCCGCCTGGCTTAGAGCATTGTAGATTGCTCTTAGTTCCAGAATGTTTATGTGAAGAGACTTTTCCAGGCTCGACCACACTCCCTGGAAGTTTCTTCCTTGTGTGACTGCTCCCCAGCCTCTCAGGCTGGCGTCCGTGGTCACCAGGATCCAATCCTGAATGCCGAATCTGCGGCCTTCTAATAGGTGAGCCTTCTGCAACCACCACAGAAGTGACACCCTTGTCTTTGGTGACAGGGTTATTCGCAGGTGCATCTGCAGATGCGACCCTGACCATTTGTCCAACAGATCCCTTTGGAATATTCTTGCATGGAATCTGCCGAATGGAATTGCTTCGTAAGAAGCCACCATTTTTCCCAGGACTCTTGTGCATTGATGTACTGACACTTTTCCTGGTTTTAGGAGGTTCCTGACCAGATCGGATAACTCCTTGGCTTTTTCCTCTGGAAGGAAAACCTTTTTCTGAACCGTGTCCAGAATCATTCCTAGGAACAGCAGACGAGTTGTCGGGATTAAATGGGATTTTGGAATATTCAGAATCCACCCGTGTTGTCTTAGCACCTCTTGAGATAGTGCTAAAGCTGTCTCCAGCTGTTCTCTGGACCTTGCCCTTATTAGGAGATCGTCCAAGTATGGGATAACTAATACGCCTTTTCTTCGAAGAAGAATCATCATCTCGGCCATTACCTTGGTAAAGACCCGAGGCGCCGTGGACAATCCGAACGGCAGCGTCTGAAACTGATAGTGACAGTTTTGAACAATGAACCTGAGGTACCCCTGGTGTGCGGGGTAAATCGGAACGTGTAGATACGCATCCTTGATGTCCAAGGATACCATAAAGTCCCCTTCTTCCAGGTTCGCTATCACTGCTCTGAGTGACTCCATCTTGAACTTGAACTTTTTTATGTAGAGGTTCAAGGACTTCAGATTTAGAATAGGCCTTACCGAGCCATCCGGCTTCGGTACCACAAATAGAGTGGAATAATACCCCTTTCCTTGTTGTAATAGGGGTACTTTGACTATCACCTGCTGAGCGTACAGCTTGTGAATGGCTTCCAACACCCTCTCCCTTTCGGAAGAGACGGTTGGTAAGGCAGACTTCAGGAAACGATGAGGAGGATCCGTCTCTAATTCCAACCTGTACCCCTGAGATATTATCTGCAGGATCCAGGGGTCTACCTGCGAGTGAGCCCACTGCGCGCTGTAATTTTTGAGACGGCCCCCCACTGTCCCCGAGTCCGCTTGAGAGGCCCCAGCGTCATGCTGAGGTTTTTGCAGGAGCCGGGGAGGGCTTCTGTTCCTGGGAAGGAGCTGCCTGTTGGTGTCTCTTCCCTCTTCCTCTGCCTCGTGGCAGGTACGACAAGCCCTTTGCTCTCTTATTTTTGTAGGAGCGAAAAGGCTGCGGTTGAAAGGTCGGTGCCTTTCTCTGTTGGGGAGTGACTTGAGGTAAAAAAGTGGATTTCCCGGCAGTAGCCGTGGCCACCAAGTCTGATAGACCAACTCCAAATAACTCCTCCCCTTTATACGGCAAAACCTCCATGTGACGTTTTGAATCCGCATCGCCTGTCCACTGTCGTGTCCATAAGGCTCTTCTGGCTGAAATGGACATAGCACTCACCCGAGATGCCAGTGTGCAAATATCCCTCTGTGCATCACGCATATAGATAAATGCATCCTTTATTTGTTCTAACGACAGTAAAACATTGTCCCTATCTAGGGTATCAATATTTTCAATCAGGGATTCTGACCAAACTACTCCAGCACTGCACATCCAGGCAGTTGCTATAGCTGGTCGTAGTATAACACCTGCATGTGTGTATATATTCTTTTGAATAACTTCCATCTTTCTATCTGATGGATCCTTAAGTGCGGCCGTCTCAGGAGAGGGTAACGCCACTTGTTTGGATAAGCGTGTGAGCGCCTTGTCCACCTTAGGGGGTGTTTCCCAGCGCGCCCTAACCTCTGGCGGGAAAGGGTATAATGCCAATAACTTTTTTGAAATTATCAACTTTTTATCAGGAGCAACCCACGCTTCATCACACACGTCATTTAATTCTTCTGATTCAGGAAAAACTGTTTGTAGTTTTTTCACACCATACATAATACCCTGTTTTACGGTATCTGTAGTATCAGCTAAATGTAACGTCTCCTTCATTGCCAAAATCATATAACGTGTGGCCCTACTGGAAAATACGTTTGAATTTCTACCGTCGTCACTGGAATCAGTGCCCGTGTCTGGGTCTGTGTCGACCGACTGAGGCAAAGGGCGTTTTACAGCCCCTGACGGTGTTTGAGGCGCCTGGACAGGCATTAATTGATTGTCCGGCCGCCTCATGTCCTCAACTGACTGTTTAAGGGAAGATAAACCATCACGTAATTCCACAAATAAAGGCATCCATTCTGGTGTCGACCCCCTGGGGGGTGACATCTGCATATTTGGCAATTGCTCCGCCTCCACACCAATATCGTCCTCATACATGTCGACACCACGTACCGACACACACCGCAAACTCACAGGGAATGCTCTAATGAAGACAGGACCCACTAGCCCTTTTGGGGAGACAGAGGGAGAGTCTGCCAGCACACACCACAAAGCGCTATATATACAAGGGATATCCTTATATTAAGTGCTCCCTTATAGCTGCTTTAATATATATATATATAGCCATTAATGTGCCCCCCCTCTCTGTTTTACCCTGTTTCTGTAGTGCAGTGCAGGGGAGAGACCTGGGAGCCGTTCTGACCAGCGGAGCTGTGACAGAAAATGGCGCCGTGTGCTGAGGAGATAGGCCCCGCCCCTTTTTCGGCGGGTTCTTCTCCCGCTATTTTTCCAGTCAGGCAGGGGTTAAATATCTCCATATAGCCCCTATGGGCTATATGTGAGGTATTTTTAGCCTTGTATAAGGTTTATATTTGCCTCTCAGAGCGCCCCCCCCCAGCGCTCTGCACCCTCAGTGACTGCCCAGTGAAGTGTGCTGAGAGGAAAATGGCGCACAGCTGCAGTGCTGTGCGCTACCTTATGAAGACTGAGGAGTCTTCAGCCGCCGGTTTCCGGACCTCTTCACGCTTCAGCATCTGCAAGGGGGTCGGCGGCGCGGCTCCGGGACCGGACTCCACGGCTGGGCCTGTGTTCGATCCCTCTGGAGCTAATGGTGTCCAGTAGCCAAGCAGCAAATCCACTCTGCATGCAGGTGAGTTTACTACTTTCCCCCTAAGTCCCACGTTGCAGTGATCCTGTTGCCAGCAGGACTCACTGTAAAGAAAAAAACCTAAACTAAACTTTCTCTAAGCAGCTCTTTAGGAGAGCCACCTAGATTGCACCCTTCTCGTTCGGGCACAAAATCTAACTGGAGTCTGGAGGAGGGTCATAGGGGGAGGAGCCAGTGCACACCACCTGACCTAGTAAAGCTTTACTTTTTTGTGCCCTGTCTCCTGCGGAGCCGCTATTCCCCATGGTCCTTTCAGGAACCCCAGCATCCACTTAGGACGATAGAGAAAGATACCTTGATGTGTTTGTTACTGGTGGTGTTTCCGTGAGTGTTGGGGTACGCTACCCTCTTTTGCACTACCTTACTACCAGGCTTTATACATTTGATAATCCACTGTCTTATATAGCGTAAGTCTAGCACAAATTGTGTCTCCTATATCAATATCTAAAAAGGAGATTTATTCATCAGATTGTGATACCAATTGATACATACTACACATTGGGTTTTCTTCTTCTTGCTTTATTTTTTGGTGAAACCTCGAGGATATATGGTTTTACATACAAAGAATAACTCATCAAGACAACTGAATAAAAGATACCTTGATAGGAATTGCTTTACATCATCAAGAGTGAGTTGGGGTACGCTGTGTGTAACTGAAATAACACATTTGAAAGAAACCTTTATATGTGTCATATCCCTCTTTGCCCTGTGAGTTCTCGGGTACGCTCTATAAATTGATGCTTCCCACCTTTCCTATCGGTCTTCTCAACGCACTCCAAGGGTGAATTGACACAACATTTGATGGCATAAAGATACCTTTATATGCTTGTATCCACCTTTCACTGAGTGAGTGGGGTACGCTGGATCTGGATATCTAATTCTACCTACCCAAAGACATTTTGTTTGATTTGTTGTTGTGAAATACTACACATTGGTTGTCCTCTTATTTTTTTCTGTTTTATACTCACGAGTTGGATTCTACATACTCGGAAAGCCAGACAGAGACATCTGAGTCGACACAATCAATCAGGAACGTAATCTTTTCCTTTATTCTGCTTGCGCTGTGTGTACTAGGACGGTTTACCATTTTTTCTGTGAGAAAATTAGTTTGCAGCTGCATAGACTTTAGAGGACATTCCTATAGATCATGACATTTTTTTTGCTTATTCTGCTGTTTAAGAACACATCAGCGATTTCATAGTAAAAAACAAGATGATGCCATTGAGATGAAAGAGCAGAGGATCATTAAGAAAAGATCAGTGCTTTGTAATTGTTTGCATTCAAGAGAAGCTACTTGTGGTGGATTGTGATTCTTCAGCTGGGGAATACTTCCTTCATTTGCTAATGCGAGTTCTTCAGTAATGCATAAAAAACATAAACAATGCATTGGCAGTTCTACTGATGGTACAGCAAATATGCAGAGACAATATAGAGACTTCTCTACATGGCTGTGAACAGTCGCCAGTGTTATAAATGTGTGTTTGGTGCTCTGCATATCTACTTCATTTAGTATTGGCAGAGGTCACAAAGTAAGGTCATCACTATGAATAATGCTGCAGCATTTGTTTATGAGTTTCATCAACACACAAATACACAGTTAAATATCAGTCAGGACCCTCGCAATCATGATCAGAGATACTCGCAAGTAGTCTAAAAATACAGCAACTAGGAAGGTATTTTGTCCACTTTTCACCAGCTTCTATTTTGTACAGTGATCTTATTGTCACATTGTCAACCACACAAGAGAGTCCCAAACCTCCATTATGTATAAACTTAAAGTGTGTGTAAAAGTAAAAATAGGATTTTGGTTACCTACCGGTAAATCCTTTTCTCGTAGTCCGTAGAGGATGCTGGGGTCCACATTAGTACCATGGGGTATAGATGGGTCCACCAGGATCCACTGGCACTTTAAGAGTTTGAGAGTGTGGGCTGGCTCCTCCCTCTATGTCCCTCCTACCAGACTCAGTCTAGAAACTGTGCCCGAGGAGACGACATCTTCGAGAGAAGGATTTTACACAGATAGTGGCGAGATTTACACCAGCTCACACACAAGGCACATCAAGCTAACTAGCTTGAATCATCAGCAATGGCTGAACAGGATTACTTATCAAGTAACAAAACAGTACTTACCCAGAACTAAGCAGTACTGAACTAAATAACCACTGCAGGATAACAAAGCGCTGGGCGGGTCCCCAGCATCCTCTACGGACTACGAGAAAAGGATTTACCGGTAGGTAACCAAAATCCTTTTTTCTCTTACGTCCTAGAGGATGCTGGGGTCCACATTAGTACCATGGGGATGTACCAAATCTCCCAGAATGGGAGGGAGAGCGCGGAGGCTCCTGCAGAACCAATTGACCAAACTTTAGGTCCTCATAGGACAAAGTATCGAACTTGTAGAACTCTGCAAACATGTTCGACCCCGACCAAGTAGCTTCTCGGCAGAGTTGTAATGCCGAGACACCCCGGGCAGCCGCCCAGGAAGAACCCACCTTACGAGTATTGTGGGCCTTAACAGACGTAGGACACGGCAAGCCTGCCGTAGAATACGCATGCTGGATAGTGAACCTGATCCAGCGAGAGATCGTCTGCATAGAAGCAGGACACCCAATTTTCTTGGGATCATACAGGACAAACAGAGAGTCCGATTTCCTGTGATGAGCAGTCCTCCTCACATAGATCTTTAGAGCCCTTACAACATCTAAGAACTTTGATGAGATTGAGGAGTCAGTCGCAACTGGCACCACAATAGGTTGGTTGATATGGAATGCCAACACAACCTTTGGAAGAAACTGTCCGAAGCTCCGCTCTGTCTTCATGGAAGACCAAGTATGGGCTTTTACATGACAAAACCCCCAATTCTGACACACGTCTAGCAGAAGCTAAGGCCAACAAAGTGACAGCCTTCCACGTGAGAAACTTGACCTCAACCTCCTGTAGAGGCTCAAACCAGTCCGACTGGAGGAACTGCAACACCACGTTAAGATCCCAAGTAGCCGTAGGCAGTACAAAGGGAGGTTGGATGTGCAGAACGCCCTTCAAAAAAGTCTGAACCTCAGGGAGGGCAGCCAACTGTTTCTGGAAGAAAATGGATAGGGACGAAATTTGTACCTTTATGGATCCTAACCTCAGGCCCATATCCACACCTGTTTGCAGGAAGAGGAGGAAACATCCCAGTTAAAACTCCACCGCAGGAAACTTCTTGGATTCACACCAAGATACATATTTTTTCCAAATACTATGGTAATGTTTTGACGTTACTCCTTTCCTAGCCTGTATCAGGGTAGGAATAACCTTGTTCGGAATGCCCTTCTGAGCTAGCATCTGGCCTTCAACCTCCATGCCGTCAAACGTAGCCGTGGTAAGTCTTGATAAGCGAACGGCTCCTGCTGCAGCAGGTCCTCCCGAAGAGGCAGAGGCCTCGGCTCTTCTAGCAGTAGATCCAGAAGATCCACGTACCAAGCCCTTCTTGGCCAGTCCGGAGCAATGAGGATTGCCTGAACTCTTGTTCTCCTTATGAGTTTAAGGACTCTTGGAATGAGTGGAAGTGGAGGAAACATGTACACCGACTGGAACACCCACGGAGTCACTAGGGAGTCCACCGCCACTGCTTGCGGGTCCCTCGACCTGGAACAATACCACCAAAGCTTGTTGAGACGAGAGGCCATCATGTCAATTTGGGGTACGCCCCAAAGATCTGTTACCTCCTTGAACACCCCCGGATGAAGACCCCACTCCCCTGGATGGAGATCGTGTCTGCTGAGGAAGTCCGCTTCCCAGTTGTCTACTCCCGGAATAAAGATCGCTGACAGCGCCAACGCGTGTTTTTCTGCCCAGAGGATGATTCTTGTTACCTCTGGCATTGCAGCTCTGCTCTTCATTCCGACCTGTCGGTTTATGTAAGCCACTGTCATTACATTGTCCGACTGCACTTGAATGGCCGAATTTCTCAGAAGATGGGCTGCTTGGAGAAGACCGTTGTAGACGAATCTTTGTTCCAGAATGTTTATCGGCAGGCCGGCTTCTAGACTTGCCCACCTTCCTTGGAAGGTTTCCCCTTGAGTGACTGATCCCCAGCCATGGAGACTTGCATCCATGGTTACAAGGATCCAGTCCTGAATCTCGAAACTGCGGCCCTCCAGAAGGTGAGGTAATTGCAGCCACCAGAGGAGAGAAATCCAGGCCTTTGGCGACAGACGTATTCTCTGGTGCATGTGTAGATGGGATCCCGACCACTTGTCCAGGAGATCCATTTGGAAGAACCAAGCGTGAAACCGCCCGTATTGCAGAGCCTCGTAAGAGGCCACCATCTTCCCCAGAAGGTGAATGCACTGATGAACCGACACCCGGGTTGGCTTCAGAACATCCCGGACCATTGTTTGTATCACCAATGCTTTTTCCACTGGAAGAAACACCCTCTGCACTTCCGTGTCGAGGATCATTCCCAAAAGGACAACCTCCTGGTTGGTTCCAAATGAGATTTTGGAAGATTCAGGATCCAACCATGTTCCCTGAGAAGCTGGGTCGTGAGAACTATGGACCGTAACAGCTTCTCCTTGGACGATGCCTTTATCAGCAGATCATCCAGATATGGAATAATGTTCACCCCCTGTCTGCGGAGGAGAACCATAATTTCCGCCATTACCTTGGTGAATATCATCGGTGCTGTGGAGAGACCGAATGGCAGGGCCTGGAACTGGAAATGACAGTCCAACAGAGCAAATCGGAGATAAGCCTGATGCGGCAGCCAAATCGGAATGTGGAGGTACGCATCCTTGATATCTAGGGATACCAGGAATTCCCCCTCCTCCAGACCTGATATCACTGCCCTCAGGGACTCCATTTTGAACTTGAACTCCCTCAGAAAGGGGTTTAGTGATTTTAAGTTCAGAATGGGCCTGACCGAACCATCCGGTTTCGGTACCACGAAAAGGTTTGAATAGGTTCGAAAAGGTTCCATGCACTCATCATCTCCCGCATTGATTATTGTAATAGTCTCCTTACTGGTCTTCCCAAACATAGGCTCTCACCACTTCAATCCATTTTAAATGCAGCTGCGAGGCTAATCCTCCTCGCCAGACGTTCTTCGTCTGCTGATCCACTCTGTCAGTCCCTCCATTGGTTACCGGTATTCTACCGTGTCAAATATAAAATACTTTTACGTACATACAAGGCTATTAACCAAACTGCACCATCATACATCTCCTCACTCATCTCAAAATATCTCCCTACCAGACCCCTCCGCTCTGCACAAGATCTGCATCTCTCATCCAGATGTATTACCTGTTCCCACTCAAAATTACAGGACTTTACCCGGGCTTCACCCACTCTGTGGAATGCCCTCCCACGCACTATAAGACTCTCCACTAGTCTCCAAACCTTTAAACGTTCCCTGAAAACTCATCTCTTCAGACAAGCCTACCAAATTCCTGACCCACACACATAAGCTTCAATGCTTCCCTATCCAGTTACATCCTCTCTGTACAGTCCCCATAACCTCACATTTTGTCTTCAAACATTGCTGGGTGATCATATCATACAACCCACTAAGAACCTAGCAATCTGGGGAACCATTATGTAACAGGTTGCATCTATCCTTGTGTATCAATGCCTATTTCCCTATAGATTGTAAGCTTGCGAGCAGGGCCTTCCTACCGCTATGTCTGTCTTTGCCCTGTTTTATTCTATAACTGTTGTTCTAATTGTAAAGCGCAACGGAATATGCTGCGCTATATAAGAAACTGCTAATAAATAAATAGTAACCTTTGTTTTGCCTCTGGAGAGGAACTGGTACAATAACCTGTGCCTCCACCAGCTTCTGGATCACTCCCTGTAGGGTAGCCCTGTCTACCAGCAAAGCTGGCAAGCCTGATTTGAAGAACCGGTGAGGAGGGAGATCTTGAAATTCCAGCCGGTAGCCCTGGGACACAATATCTAGTGCCCAGGGATCTAGGCCGGACGACACCCAGACGTGATTGAAATGTCTGAGTCTTGCCTCCACCGGCCCTACCTCCAGGCCGCGCTGTCCACCGTCATGCTGAGGACTTTGGCGTACCAGAAGTGGGTCTCTGTTTCTGGGAACCTGCAGCAGCAGGTTTCTTGGATTTTGTCCGACCTCCTCTAAAGAAGGTGTTGGACGGTTTGGCCTTTCTTGTTTTAGTAACACGAAAGGACTGTGATGCCGCTGAAGGAAAAGGTTTCTTCGCAGCAGGTGCAGCTGAGGGAAGAAAAGGTGACTTACCTGCTGAAGCCGTAGAGATCCATGCATTCAGCGCTTCCCCCCTGTGTGGGATAGGGTCTCCACACTTCTCCTGGATTCCGCGTTGGCAGACCACTGTCGCAGCCACAGTCTTCGACGAGCTGAGTCAGACATGGAAGAAATTCTTGCAGCCATGGAACCCAGGCTTTCATGGATTCCACCAGAAAACCTGCCGAATCCTGAATGTGATGCAAAAACAGTTCAACATCAGATTTATCCATAGTATCCAAATCCTCAAGTAACGTGCCTGACCACTTTACTATAGCTTTGGAAATCAATGCACAGGCAATAGTAGGCCGTAGTATCGCCCCTGAAGCCATGTATATGGATTTGAGCATAGTATCAATTTTGCGATTAGCCGGCTCTAGGCGGTAGATCCTGGAACAGGTAAAACAACCTTTTTTGAGAGTCTGGATACAGACGCGTCCACTGTGGGTGGGTTTTCCCATTTTTTCCTATCCTCCTCAGGGAAGGGAAAAGCAACCAGAACTCTTTAAGGGATCTGGAATTTTTTTCATGGTTTTCCCATGCTTTCTCAAATATAGCATTTAATTCTTTGGACGCAGGGAAGGTTAGCGAGGCTTTCTTATTGTCAGTGAAGTAAGCCTCCTCAACCTGCTCAGGTGTTGTATCTGCAATATTCAAAACATCCCTTATTGCCTCTATCATCAACGGCACCCCTTTAGCAAGAGATGCGGCCCCCCTAAGCACATCCCCATCTCCGTCTGCCATGTCAGAGTCAGTATCCATGTCATCCTGCATAATCTGTGCAAGAGCGCGTTTATGGGAAATTCCTGAGGGAGGCCCTGAGATAACAGAACCGGACCAAACTGCCATAGAGTTCTGTAAAACCCGAGTTGCAGATTCATTCTGTGCAACCCTAGTAGAAATCTGAGAAATAATACTTTTGATAGAGGATAACCACTCAGGCTCCCTTGCTGGTACCTGTGCTAAAACAGTGCAATCCTGATTACATGGAATGGGATCATCCTGAGAGGACATATCCTCTGCAGCATATGACACAGAGTCCCTGGACATAGCTAATGGAGACAACAGACACTCCAAACACACACACACACACACACACACACACACACACACACACACACACGGGAGTACAGACAGAGTTTCACCCCTAAGAATGGCAAGAGAGACACAGAGATTGGAGCCAACCCACACACAGCGCTTTCCAGGTATAGGGAGACCCTAAACCAGCGCTGACTGTGCACCTTAATAGGTTACACAGTCTTTACACAGTCTCCCCCCCCCCCCCCCCTTCCTTCTTCAACCCTCTGGTACCGTGAGAGATAGCTGGAGTTGCTGTGGAGGGACTGCACATCACTGACAGTGTTTCTGCAGGCAGGAAAATGGCGCTGAAATCTGCTGGGTCCACTTTGATGAGAAGCTCCGCCCCCTTAATGGCGCTGTCTTCCCGCTCTTCATAGGATTATACTGGCCTGAGGATTAATGCTGGCTGAGATCCCTGGACCCCGACAGGCTGTGTGACCAGTGTAGGGTGTAGGCGCTGGCTCATGGCGCCCCTCACAGCGCCGCACAAAGTACCGCTGAGCCCCGGAGTGCAGTTAGTACTGCGCTCCATACCCTGTTGCTGCCATCTTCACACCGGCTTCCCGCTTGCAAGGGGGGCCGGTGACTAACTCGCCACAATCTTCTGGCTCTGTAAGGGGGTGGCGGCATGCTGCCAGGGTGAGTGATCCAATGTGGCGGGGAACGTTCGATCCCCTCAGGAGCTCACTGTCCTGTCAGCGGAGATAGTGGCTCAGACCCCACAGCGTGGACACTACTCCCCCCCCCCCCCCCTTAGTCCAGGAAGCAGGGAGACTGTTGCCAGCAGCCTCCCTGTAAAATAATAAACTCTAAACTAAACTTTACTAAAGAAGCTCTGTAGAGCTCCCCTAGCTGTGACCGGCTCCTCCGGGCACATTTTCTAAACTGAGTCTGGTATGGTAGGAGGGGCATAGAGGGAGGAGCCAGTCCACACTCTCAAACACTTAAAATGTCAGTGGCTCCTGGTGGACCCGTCTATACCCCATGGTACTAATGTGGACCCCAGCATCCTCTAGGACGTAAGAGAAATCATGTATTTAATCTCTGCTTATGAATCTTGGGATGTATTGCGGTGAGTTTGTACAAATGTGCAAGTTTAGTGCTAAACTGGCGCATTTTGCAAACTCAACTAATGTAATAGGGTGTGGGAACATGGAAACTCACATGTTTCCTGCAATCCCAAAACTCGCATCCAGATGTTTTGCCAGTGCTAGGGGAAAAAATGGCTAGGGGTCCCCCATATTTTAACAATCAGCACCGGGCTTTTGGACCGGACCTGGTTCCAAAAAAAACAGGGTAAAACAGAAGTCACTAGGATTTGGGTATACATTTGTATACATGGATGCCCTTACATCCGGTTGATCAGGTTTTTTGCGGTTTGTTATTTTTTAACCCCTGGGTGCCTTACATGGACCCAAGTAGACCGATCTACACTGGATTAGGTGAGTATTTTTTTTATTATTTTTTTTTAATAGGCACCTTATAGAATTCTACTGGACAAGGGGATGTGAATGGCTACGTGGGATGTAGGTAAGTATATGTAAGTGTGAGTGTGCAAGTATGCTTTATTAAAGCTATACCTTCACGGTGTGTGTGTGTGTGTCTTGTCTTTATTATAATTTCTCTTACGTCCTAGAGGATACTGGGGTCCATTTAGTACCTTGGGATATATACGGGTCCACTAGGAGCCATGGGCACTTTAAGAATTTGATAGTGTGGATTGGTTCCTCCCTCTATGCCCCTCCTACCAGACTCAGTTTAGAAAATGTGCCCGGAGGAGTCGGTCACGCTGAAGGAAGCTCCTGAAGAGTTTTCTGCATTTATTTTCTCTATTTGTTATTTTCAGGCAGGGCTGGTTGGCACCAGCCTGCTTGCTTCGTGAGACTTGGGGATGGGGGGGGGGGAGGATGGCCCAACCTCTGGCACGACACTAAGCTCCTGAGGGAACTATTCACAAGGCCCACCACGGCGAGCGTACATTCCCACAGCACACC
Source organism: Pseudophryne corroboree (assembly GCF_028390025.1). Taxonomy (NCBI): domain Eukaryota; kingdom Metazoa; phylum Chordata; class Amphibia; order Anura; family Myobatrachidae; genus Pseudophryne; species Pseudophryne corroboree. The sequence goes on from NC_086446.1 coordinate 285,018,645, forward strand.
GCCACCCATAACAGAGCCAGAAGAATGAAGAGTGGAGAGTACTGTGCCGGCGTCCCGGTTAGCGGGGCGCCGGCCATTATGGCGGGAAAACAAGGGTACGGAGACGCACGGCTTCTAAGCGGGGCGGAATGCGTCTCCAGACACAGTACACAACTGCATCTCAGTACACTGTACACAGTATCCAAAGTGGCAAACACAGCCTTAAAACGGTTTTGCTCCATTTTAAGCACAAAAATTACCTCAGTCAGTATAAAAAAAGCGGGAAGACCGTGCACCATTGAAGGGGCGGAGCTTCACTATGAGAGGATCCAGCAGCTCACCAGCGCCATTTTCCCTCTGCAGTGGACACAGACGCTGACTGACAGGGACGCACAGCTCCTCCGGTGTGACTCCAAATTACCTCAGCGGTACCAGGGGGTCATAGCAGGAGGGGAATGACTATTAGTGTACTAAGTCCCCTATCAGGGTACTTAGTCTGCGACCCGGCTAAGCTTGGCATTAGCGGTAAGGGTGCGGTAGGGGCTGGCTCCAAACAACTCTGTGTCTCCCTGATGGGCTCTTTGTGGGTTACTTGTGCTTAACCTTTTCCTCTCTCTGTGTGTGTGTGTGTGTGTGTGTGTGTGTGTGTGTGTGTGTGTGTGTGTGTACTCTCGCATTTACATTATGTCAGGCAAAGAGTGTGTTTCTTGTACAGCGGAGTGTTCCTCTTCACCAGGGAGCTCACTACTGGGTACTCAGGGTTCACAGAATAGCGGGGCTGAACTGGAGTGGGTTAATTCGCTTAAAGGAATGATCTCCACTCTTTCTACAAACTTGTCCCACAATGAGAAAGAGATGCAATACTTAAAACAGACTGTGGATGCGTTTATGAACAGAGACTCAGTCCCCAAAACAGCATCTCAATCCCCTCCCATTTGTCCGCAAAAGCGATCTCTGGCACTTATCCTGCAGTCTGACTCTGACTGACACTGACAGGTCAGACATGGAGGAGGGTGAGGTGGATTTGGAGGGGGGATGCGGCTCTGTAACAGGGAATAGAGGCTCTTATAGAGGCTATCAGAGATGTTCTGCATATTCCTGATAAGGTGTCAGAGGAATGTGAGGAATCTTATTTTAATGTAAAAAAGAAGTCCTCAGTCACTTTTCCTGCGTCAAAGGAATTGAATACCCTGTTTGAAGAACCATGGGTTAATCCTGATAAGAAATTTCAGATCCCTAAAAAAGTTGCTCTCATCTTTTCCTTTTCCTTTGTAGGATAGGAAAAAATGGGAAAATCCACCGATATTTGACTCATCAGTCTCTAGGCTGTCACGTAAAATTGTATTGCCTGTTTCTGGGGCAGCCTCCCTGAAAGACACGCCTGATCATCAAATTGAGACTACACTCAAATCATTGTACACAGCTGCTGGGATGGCCCAAAGACCCACTATTGCATGTGTGTGGATCACAAAAGCCACTGCAAACTTTATGGTGGAAACCATAAAAGAAATAGGCTTCCTTAATGCACGTACCACCGCTATGGCAGTGTCGGCACGCAGGGGCTTGTGGCTACGCCAGTGGACTGCTGACGTGGACTCCATGAAACGCGTGGAAGGCCTACCATTCACAGGAAAGACCTTATTTGGAGATGAACTAGACAAATGGATCTCCACAGCTACTGCGGGTAAGTCTACGTATCTTCTTTCCGCAGACCCACTAAAAAGGAGACATATTCAGCTTCTAAGTTGCAGTCCTTTCGGATGGCCAAGTTCAAGTGCAAATCCAGAGGTGCTTCTACGTCCTCCAGCGGCGCAAGAGGTAAACCACGCAAACCAGCAACTGCCAGTCCACAAGAACAGAGCTCAGGCTCTGCTTCCTCAAAGCCTTCCGCATGACGGTGGACCGCAATGCCTGGAAGGCTGTCAGGTGGGAGTCCGACTACAATTCTTCAGTAAGATCTGGTCCCGTTTGTGCCAGGATCCCTCGGTCATAGATCTTATTTCCGAGTGCTACAGACTGGAGTTCCAAGAGCTCCGACCTCACAGATTCTTCAAATCAGGCTTACCAGTTTCACAAGAGGCAAGTATAAAGTTACAGCATGCCATCCAAAAGCTGGTACAGACTCAAGTCATTGTTCTATCTACTAAACAAGGGGTACTATTCCAACTTGTTTGTAGTACCGACACTGGACGGTTCGGTGAGACCAATTTTGAACCTCAAGTCGTTGAACCCGTACTTACTAGTGTTCAAATTCAAGATGGAGTCTCTGAGAGCGGTGATCTAAGGTCTGGTGGAAGGGGAATTCCTAGTGTCTCTGGATATCAAGGATGCGTACCTTCACATTCTGATCTGGCTGCCTCAACAGGCTTATCTATGGTTTGCACTGCAGGACAGTCACTACCAGTTCCAGGCCCTGCCATTTGGTCTCTCCACGGCATCGAGGGTGTTCACCAAGGTGATTGCAGAGACGATGTTTCTACTCCGCAAACAGGGAGTGAACATAATTCCGTACCTGGATGATATCCTGATAAAAGCACTGTCTAGGGAAAGGTTGCTGGACAGCATTGGTCTCTCATCCAAACTCCTCCAGGATCACGGGTGGATTCTGAACCTTCCGAAATCTCACCTAGAGCCAACACGGATGCTCCCATTCCTGGGAATGATACTGGACATGGAGTCGCAGAAAGTGTTTCTTCCATCGGAAAAGGCATTGGTAATCCAGTCAATGGTTGGGGATGTCCTGAAGCCAACCTGGGTATCGGTGCATCTTTTCATTCGCCTTCTGGCGAAAATGGTGGCCTCTTACAAGGCGCTTCAATATGGAAGGTTTCATGCAAGACCCTTCCAGCTCGATCTGTTGGACAAATGGTCTGGATCGCATCTTCACATGCACCAGATGATCCGCCTGTCGCCAAAAGCCAGGATCTGCCTCCTGTGGTGGCTACAGACTTCTCACCTCGTCGAGGGTCGGAGGTTCGGAATTCAGAACTGGATTCTGTTAACCACAGACGTAAGCCTCAGGCGTTGGGGAGCAGTCACTCAGGCGGTGCAGTTTTAAGGAAGATGGTCAAGTCAGGAAGTCATCCTTCAAATCAACATTCTGGAACTCGGGGCCATATAAAACACCCTTCTGCAGGTCTCACATCTTCTTCAAGATCGGGCAGTTCAGGTCCAGTCGGACAATGTGACGTTAGTAATGTACATAAACCGACAAGGCAGAACGAAAAACGCTCTGTCAGAGGTGTCAAAAATTCTCCTCTGGACAGAAAGAAATGCTGAGGCATTGTCAGCGGTTTTCATCCCGGGAGTAGACTTCCTCAGCAGACTTCCTCAGCAGACACGACCTTGACCCGGGGGAGTGGGGTCTTCACCCGGAAGTGTTCAGGTGCTTGATACATCGATGGGGATATCCACAGATCGACATGATGGCCTCTCGTCTCAACAAGAAGCTCAAGCGGTATTGTTCCAGGTCGAGAGACCCACAGGCAGTGGTGGTAGATGCTCTGACGACTCAATTGGTCTATCAGATGGTGTACGTGTTTCCTCCGCTTCCTCTGATCCAAATAATTCTTAAGTGAATAAAAAGGGAAAAGGTTCAAGCAATACTCATTGCTCCGGACTGGCCAAGAAGGGCCTTGTACGCGAACCTTCTGGAAATGCTCCTCGAAGATCCGTGGCCTCTACCTCTTTGCGAGGATCTTCTGCAACAGGGCCCGTTCATCTATCTGGACTTACTGCGGCTACGTTTGACGGCATGGAAGTTGAACAGCTGATGCTAGCCAAGAGGAAGGGGGTAATGTCTAAACATTACCATCGTATTAGGAAGAAATATGTCTCTTGGTGTGAGAGCAGAAATTATTCTGCGGTGGAATTTCATCTGGGACGTTTCCTGCTTTTTCTGCAGTCAGGTGTGGATGTGTGCCTGTGTCTGGGCTCCATAAAAGTCCAGATTTCGGCCTTGTCCATTTTCTTTCAGAAATAATTGGCTTCTCTCCCTGAGGTCCAGACGTTCTTGAAAGGTGTTCTGCACATCTAACCTCCCTTTGTGCCTCCCACGGCACATTGGGATCTCAATTTGGTGCAGCAGTTCCTCCAATCGGACTGGTTTGAACCGTTACAGGAGGTGGACGTAAAATATCTTACGTGGAAGACCGTCACACTGTTGCCCTTGGCTTCAGCAAGACGTTTGTCGGAGCTGGTGGCTTTTTCTTACAAAAGTCCCTATTTCATTTTCCATGAGGACAGAGCTGAACTCAGAACTGTCAGTAATTTCTCCCGAAAGTGGTGTCTGCATTTCACATCAACCAACCTATTGTTGTTCCGGTTGTTACCGACACCTCTGCTACTTCAAAGTCTTTGGATGTTGTGAGGGCTTTGAAGGTGTATGTCAAGCGAACAGCTCATCACAGAAAATCGGACTCGCTGTTTGTTCTTTATCATCCCAATAAAATTAGGTGTCCTGCGTCAAAGCATTTCATTGGTTGCTGGATCAAGCTTACTATCCAGCATACTTATTCCACGCAGAGGCAGAACTCTGGGAGGCAACAGAGTCATCTGCCGCCGGGCTCCTGCTCTGAGGGGGGGCACCTCTCCTCCCATTCTCTGACACCATTGAATTAAGTTAATTGAGAGCTCCCGGTGTCTTTTCAGTGGCCAACTTCCTCACTGGTCCCTGCATCTTACATGTCACACCTTCTTTATTATACTGAATATACACATTTTACAAGTGTCATAGCCAGGATTAGAAACCACAACCTATTACACTGGTGCAGACACATTACTGATGAAGCTGTTTGCTCCTGTATAGGAAATATGAGAATTTTAACTATATGAAGATACTTCTCTGACAATTACACGTAACTTCATATAGTTATAATTCTCATGCTTCCTGTACAGGATCAAATAGCTCTATCAGTAAAGTGTCTGCTGTCAGTGTAACAGGTCATGGACTCTAATCCTGGGTATGACTGCTAAGAAATGTGTGATTTAAAATAAAAGACAATTAAATGTATAAATACAGTATATAATTTTTTATCAGAACACTCCACACACACACACACACACACACACACACACACACACACACACACACACACACTTATCTTAATATAGGAAATAGGGGGGCACCAATATTTATCTTGCCTCCGGGCAACTGGGATGAACTTACGCCACTGATTCCACGGCAGGTTTGCCATGTCCAATATCTGTACAGGCACACTCTACTAGGTAGGTGGGTTCTTCCTGGGCGGCTGCCTGGGGTGTCTCGGCTTTACAGCTCTGCCGAGCAGCTACTTGGTCAGGCTCGAACACGTTTGCTAAGTTCTACAAGTTCGATACTTTGGCCTCTGAGCACCTTCAGTTTGGTAAATCAGTTCTGCAGGAACCTCAGCACTCTCCCACCCGGTTTAGGAACTTTGGTACATCCCCATGGTACTAAATGGACCCCAGCATCCTCTAGGACGAAAGAGAAAGTAGGATTTTAATTACCTACCGGTAAATCCTTTTCTCGTAGTCCGTAGAGGATACGGGGCGCCCGCCCGGTGCTTCGTTCTTTCTGCACTGTTACTTGGTTAAGTAATGTTGGTTCAGCCGTTGCTGTTCCTGTTTCAAGTTTGGTTAGCTTGGCTTTCCTCTTGTTGTGTGTGCTGGTTTAGAATCTCATTACTATTCTTATCTATCCTTCTCTCAAAGTATGTCCGTCTCCTCTGGCACAGTTTCCTAGACTGAGTATGGTAGGAGGGGCAAAGGGGGAGGAGCCAGCCCACACTATCAAATTCTTAAAGTGCCCATGGCTCCTACTGGACCCGTATATACCCCATGGTACTAAATGGACCCCAGTATTCTCTATGGACTACGAGAAAATGATTTACAAGAGCTAGTTGTTAAAATACAGGGGACCCCTAGTCAATTTTTTCCCTGTATTTTAGCAACCAGGAGCGACTCAAAGAGCCCCAGGCTGGTTATGCTTTGGGGAAACCTGCACATCTTTTTTTTTTTCACTGTTTCTTAATTTTTACAGACAGAAGCATGCACAGATCTCATTGACCTGTGCATGCTTCTGTCAAACTAGCACAATGTAATGAAACTCACATTTCATTGTGCGAGTTTTCATTCTAAAAGATTCGTACACACTTGCACAATGTAATAGCCTTGAACTTAAAAACTTGCAGGGTATTACATTGGGCAAGTTTTGGGACAAACTCGCACCTTCTAAAACTCGTACTTCATTACATCCTGCCTGTTGTGTTTAGGACACAGAAAGATCCCTGAAGGGAGGTAGGTTCAGGGGAAATTTGAGGAAAAATTACTTCACAGAAAGAGTAGTGGACAAGTGAAATAGCCTCCCAGCAGAGGTGGTAGAGGCTAAGACAGTAGAGCAATTTAAACATGCATGGGATAGACATAAGGATATCCTTACAAAGAAATAAGGATCAAATAAGGTTTGAGGTAAAAGTATGGTAAAAAAGGGGCAGACTAGATGGGCCAAATGGTTCTTATCAGCCGTCACATTCTATGTTTCTATGTTTTTATGAAAGCTCTGATGTGATTTTGTAATTAAGAAAACTATAGATTATTTCATAAAGTAGGCGAATGACAAACTTCAAGAACTTGAAGATTGTGAACTTGAAGTACAGGCCACCCTTCCTATAAAATGGTTATAGAAGAAGAAAGCCCTGGCTGGTAAGAGAGTACATGGTGAAGTAATATCTGATGTTATTACAAATAGGATACAAATACATATACTCATCGGGTTGGTATCAGGAGAAATCATCAAAGTAAATCACAGATAGCATGACCCACCAGTGGAACACTTCATGCTGCTTATACTTGCCTGGACCCTAAAAATTTGCTGTGTGAATTAATTAGTCAAACTTAGCACTTGGACAAGCTGAATAACACACTGCTGTAGTGGCATGGCAAATACTCGCGGAAGTCCAGAGTAGAGAGTGCAAGGAAAATGAACTAGTGAATAAGCCATAAGCATAATACAACATTTGTTGTTGGCAAATTGTACAGCAATTTAAGTTATCGCTTTGTTGTATTTATGAAATTCATGCTGACTCTATTTGCAGAAAAGTTGCTAGTATGAGAACCTCCTTTACCTTGAAGATCATCAAGAACTGGCTGACGTACACAATATCCCAGAACCATTTGGATTTTTTCATGCTGATGGTTACAGAAAATATATTCTTATGAGTCTTGCTTTAGATGGAGTAATCAATAGAGTTGCAGAAACAAATGAACCACTTTAAAGCCTTTGCAGTCCTTAAAATCTAGCATTGCCCAGAGTACGTGACCCCCTCCCCCCCCCCCCCCTTTCCCCCGAAACTCCAGTTTGCAGATAACAATAGATTGGAAGTTTTTTGCCTCAATTTGCATTCTAAAAGGGAACTACAGTATCTGCCCACTTACCATCCAAATAGGTACTGACTTGTGGTGTACGTCAGTTTTACATGGGACCAAATGTCATTTATTGCAGTTCTGAATAAAGTTTATATTTTCATGTTAGCTAAAGTATTTATATAATTTTAAAAAACTTTTTTATTATTATTTAATGGTATGGCGTTAATTGGCTTGTTATAATAAATTATTAAAAGGTTTTTTTTTTACCCTTTTACCCCAGGACCCATTTGCAGCTCCCTTCATATTTTACTTGTTCCCAAGTTTTATTTTCTGAACCCCTTAAGTTTTTGAAACTTTATTATAAAGAATTGTTTGTCAGGTTCTGTTTAGTTTGTGTTCCCGGAAGGGGCGCTAGTGGGTCAGTGGAGGTAGGATGGAAGAAGTGAGGAGGCTGGATTGGATTCCTGCGCATGAGCGCAACGTTGTTTATTAAACAATAAGTTTAAACAATATGGCAGCAGGAATACTTGAAAATAACAGTAACAAATGCAATTGTGAATGTGCAGCGTGGAAGCTGAGAGTCTATGGCAAAGTCTGTATAGTAAGTTCAATCGATCAGGGGATCGATGTGTCGGTATGGGAACCGAGGGTTGTTAGGTCGTGGAGCCAGCAGAGATGATGATAGGAATAGCAAGCCTGGTAGCAATTGCAGGAGACAAGTGTTAAAGTTCTCAGTGCAGTTTGAAATAACACTGGCAGCTTGCAGGCTGATGAACAGGTGTAGATGATGAGATGCACCTGGAGGAGAGTCTCTACTGCAAAGGGCTGGAGCACACTGTAGTTGGTAAAGGTGTGAAGCTTGATCACTAGTGCAAGGATTGCTGGTGCTTGTGGTTCCATGGTAGTACAGGATCAAACTGGAAGGCAAAGCAGGTAAACGGAGGAACTGGAGAACGGAGCCAGAGACACAAGTCATAGGAGTGACACGAAGTCCAGGACAAGGACTGACTCACCCTGCTGCTCCTGATATACCCCCCGGTCTGTAGGTATTGGTGGAAAGTGAATGAGGAGGTGCAGCCAAGCTCCGGATTGGCTGATGCGGTAGTCTGATGGAAACTGTCATGGCGACGCCCATGCCGCGGCCCGGCGGGAACGCGGCATGCATGCACGCCCGCTGGCAACAGGAGTGTCCTTAGGCCCAAGATGACGTCCGGCAACAAGGTGACCAGTAGCAGCAAGATGTAGGGACCCCGGACGGAGACCGCACCGACGGACAGATGCAGCTGTGGTAAGTCGATTCCTGACAGTACCCCCTCCTTTACAGGTGGGCACCGAACACCCACGTGGCTTGGAAGGATGAGTTCTGTGGAAAACATGGACCAGCCTTGGAGCATGAACATCTGTAGCATTTACCCAACTCCTCTCCTCAGGACCATAACCGGACCAGTCAATAAGGTATTGCAGACGACCGTACCGGCAACGGGAATCCAGAATCTTCTCTATTTCGAACTCAATGCCCCGTTGGGTTCGTACTTTGGGGCCAACTGGAAGAGCTCTTTGGAAACAATTCAGGATCAAAGGTCTAAGGAGAGTAACATGAAAGGCATTAGGTATTCGCAAGTAAGGAGGCAATCTGAGCTTGTATGCTACAGGACTGATGACTTTGTCAATGAAAAAAGGACCAATGAAGTGTGGTGCAAACTTCATCGATGGCACTCTGAGACGAAGGTTCCGGGTGGAAAGCCAAACCCTATCATTGGGTTTTAGGCTGGGAACTGCACGTCTTTTGCGGTCGGCAAAGAACTTGTATCGACTTGAGGCCTTTTTAAGGGAAACATGAATTTTCCTCCAAGTAGATGAAAACTGACTTAGAACAGAAGTGGCTGCAGGAACATCGATGTTTGGTAGATCTTGGAAATCTGGGACACGAGGATGTTGCCCATATACAGCAAAGAAAGTTATGAGCAAATTCAGCCCACGGGAGCAGGTCTACCCAGTCATCTTGGGAAGAGGAAACATAAAGTTTCAAGAATGTCTCTAGTTCTTGATTCACCCTTTCCGTCTGTCCATTCGTCTGAGGGTGGTAGGCTGACGAAAATTTAAGCTTAACTTGTAGGGCAGAACAGAGGGCTCTCCAAAACCTTGCTACAAACTGAACTCCACGGTCAGATATGATTTCAGTAGGCAGACCATGTAAGCGAAAAATCTCCCGTAGGAAGATTTGAGCAAGTTTTGGAGCGGAAGGAAGACCTTGGAGTGGAACAAAATGGGCCATTTTGGTAAACCTGTCGACAACTACCCAGATGGTACTGAATCTTTGAGAGGAGGGTAGATCGGAGATGAAGTCCATGGACAGGTGAGACCAGGGATGACTGGGTACGGATAATGGTTGTAACTGACCTGCCGGAGACTGTCTGGGAGTCTTATGCTGGGCACACTTAGGGCAGGATGCCACGAAGTCCTTGATGTCGACCTTCATTTTCGGCCACCAGTAAGTTTCAGACAGGAACTTGAAAGTCTTTAGGACACCAGGATGCCCTGTGAACTTAGACTGATGAGCCCAAGACAGCAACTTAGAACGAAGCTCAGGGGAAACAAAAATCTTGCCAGGAGGCGGAACAGGAGTAACTTGAGATGAGGCAAACACAACTGGATTCAAAACAGGATGCGGAACTGGATCAGAAATCTCCTCTTCGGATTCCATAGAACGAGACAGAGCATCAGCTTTGGTATTCTGAGAACCTGGACGGAAATTAAGCTTAAATTTGAAACGAGAGAAGAACATTGCGCACCGGGCCTGGCGAGGATTGAGACACTGGGCTGCCTTTAGGTAGAGCAGGTTCTTGTGATCCGTGTAGATGTTAAAGGGGAACTTTGCTCCTTCCAGGAGATACCTCCACTCCTCAAGAGCCAGCTTGATCGCCAGTAATTCTTGATCACCGATGGAGTAATTAGCTTCCGCAGGAAGGAATTTGCGAGAGAAGAACCCACAAGGGTGAATCTTCCCATCAACCCCTACTTGGGAGAGAACAGCTCCGGCTCCCACTGTAGAAGCATCTACCTCCAACTCGAATGGCTTGTTAACATCTGGTTGTGACAGAACTGGGGCGGACATAAAAGCCTGCTTGATTTTCTGAAACGCAGCCAAAGCATCTTCTGACCAGTTGGAATGATCTGCCCCTTTTCGATTTAAACTGGTAATAGGAGCAATGAGAGTTGAGGATCCTCTGATGAACTTCCTATAATAATTAGCGAACCCCAGGAATCGCTGAATGGACTTGAGAGTATTCGGAATAGACCAATTGGCAATAGCTTCCAATTTTGTCCGGTCCATCTGGAGATCCGATCCAGAAATTATATACCCTAGGAAGGGTATGGAGGAAACTTCGAAGGTACATTTAGACAGCTTGCCGTAGAGATGGTTCTCACGAAGACGTCGGAGGACCTCACGAACTTGTAGGCGATGCGAGGAGAGATCTTGAGAGAAGATGAGGATATCATCCAGATAGACTACAAGATATTTATACAGAACATCATGGAAAATTTAGTTAACAAAGTGCTGGAACACTGCTGGGGCATTACTCAACCCGAATGGCATTACTAGGTACTCGTAATGACCATCCCGAGTATTAAAGGCCGTTTTCCATTCATCACCACTTCGAATCCTGATGAGATTGTAGGCACCGCGGAGATCTAACTTAGTGAAAATGCGGGCTCCCTTGACTCTGTCAAATAATTCAGTGATGAGTGGTAGTGGATAGCTGTTTTTGACGGTAATATCGTTGAGCCCCCGGTAATCGATGCACGGACGTAATCCTCCATCTTTTTTTTTAACAAAGAAAAAACCCGCTCCGGCGGGCGAAGATGAAGGGCGGATAAATCCTTTCTGTAGATTCTCCCTGATGTACTCACACATTGCCTCGGTTTCAGGTACAGATAACGGATAAGTACGCCCTCTAGGTGGCTTTTTGCCAGGGATGAGATCGATGGGACAATCCCACTCTCTATGGGGCGGCAGAACATCGGCGGCCTTTTCCCTGAAGACGTCAGAGAAATCTTGGTAGGCCACAGGAAGACTTGACTGAACTTTAACCTCTGAAGACCTCACAGGACGAACTTGGGCTAGGCAGGACTGATGGCAGTGTGAGCCCCAAGAAGTCAGTTGTAACGTGGACCAGTCAATCTGCGGATTATGTAGCTGGAGCCAGGGCATACCCAAAACGATCTCCTGGGTTGCCTGAGGGATGACTAGGAACTCAATTAATTCGGAATGCAGGAATCCGACTCCCAGCACAACTGGCTTGGTTTGATGATGTAACCCTTGGAAATTCGGCTACCATCCACTGCAGTGATATAGGCTGGATATGAGAGTTCGCAGATAGGCAGATGGAACTTATCAACTGCAGCTTGAGTAATGAAGTTTCCAGCAGCTCCACAGTCCACTAACGCGGGTACAGACTGGAGTCCAGCCCTAGTCTCTAGAGTCACAGGAAGGATAAGGTCTTGGTTTGAAGGAGCTTGTCTAGAAGATCCCAACTTGACTCCTCCTTTACAAGTCAGGATATGGCGTTTCCCGAACGCGCTGTACAAGAATTAATTTGGTGACCTGTAGCCGCACAGTAAAGACACAGTCTCTCTCGAAGTCTTCTTGACCACTCCTCAGGGGTTAAGCGGGACCTATTAATTTGCATAGGCTCGTCAGAAGGTTGAGGCTAAAATTGTGTCGGAGGTACCATTCTCGGCTTGCGAGGCTCACTACGAGCACGCTCACTGTTGCGTTCGCGAATGCGAGAGTCCAACTTGATACACAAAGAAATTAACTCTGATAATTGCTCAGGAATGTCACGGGTAGCTAGTTCATCTTTAATCCGATCAAAGAGTCCATGCCAGAAGGCTGCTACCAGCGCTTGGTTATTCCATTGAATCTCTGCGGCTAACGTCTGGAACTGGATGACGTATTGACCCATGCTACGGGTACCTTGACGGAGTTGGATAAGATCTGCAGAAGCTGATGTTGCGCTACCTGGTTCATCAAAGATGCGTCTGAAGGTTGACACAAATTCGGTATAGTTATACATAAGAGAGTCAGCACATTCCCACAGAGGAGACACCCAACTCAAGGCTGATCCAGAGAGCAGAGATATAATGTAAGCAACCTTGGATCTTGGCGTGGGGAAGTTGTGTGGATCTCACATTGATTAAGAAACTCGCGACATAACTTGGAGCCGCCATCATATTTGCTGGGCACGGGCAGGTGCAAGCGTGACACTGGAGTTGATGCAGCCGGCGAAGGAGAACCCGCTGCACTTGCAGGAGCAGGGGTGACTGGAACTGAAGAAACGAGAGCACTGGGCAGAGACTGTTGTAGTGTATCAAGACGGGAGGACATTCCTTGCAGGAACTGGAACATCTGCTGCGCAGCCTCTTGACCATCCAAACGGGAGACCAGATTTTGTAAGGCCCCTGACCCCACATTCTGACCACCATCCGAGTCCATCGGTCCTGGACTTACTGTCAGGTTCTGTTTAGTTTGTGTTCCCGGAAGGGGCGCTAGTGGGTCAGTGGAGGTAGGATGGAAGAAGTGAGGAGGCTGGATTGGATTCCTGCGCATGAGCGCGACGTTGTTTATTAAACAATAAGTTTAAACAATATGGCAGCAGACATACTTGAAAATAACAGTAACAAATGCAATTGTGAATGTGCAGCGTGGAAGCTGAGAGTCTATGGCAAAGTCTGTATAGTAAGTCAGGGGATCGATGTGTCGGTATGGGAACCGAGAGTTGTTAGGTCGTGGAGCCAGCAGAGATGATGATAGGAATAGCAAGCCTGGTAGCAATTGCAGGAGACAAGTGTTAAAGTTCTCAGTGCAGTTTGAAATAACACTGGCAGCTTGCAGGCTGATGAACAGGTGTAGATGATGAGATGCACCTGGAGGAGAGTCTCTACTGCAAAGGGCTGGAGCACACTGTAGTTGGTAAAGGTGTGAAGCTTGATCACTAGTGCAAGGATTGCTGGTGCTTGTGGTTCCATGGTAGTACAGGATCAAACTGGAAGGCAAAGCAGGTAAACGGAGGAACTGGAGAACGGAGCCAGAGACACAAGTCATAGGAGTGACACGAAGTCCAGGACAAGGACTGACTCACCCTGCTGCTCCTGATATACCCCCCGGTCTGTAGGTATTGGTGGAAAGTGAATGAGGAGGTGCGGCCAAGCTCCGGATTGGCTGATGCGGTAGTCTGATGGAAACTGTCATGGCGGCGCCCATGCCGCGGCCCGGCAGGAACGCACGCCCACTGGCAACAGAAGTGTCCTTAGGCCCAAGATGACGTCCGGCGACAAGGTGACCAGTGGCAGCGAGACGTAGGGACCCCGGACGGAGACCGCACCGACGGACAGATGCAGCTGTGGTAAGTCGATTCCTGACAGTGTTGATGAAAGATTGTTAAAAAAATAAAAAGGTCTTATTTGGTAAAGGGAGAAATAGAGTAAGCCCATTGAGTCAGGCACATTATTACATTTTACTATTATTTACTAAAGTAATTTTGTCACAGAAATAATATATATATATATATATATATATATATCACCATATATTGCCGGCACTCCACTATAAAGACAGCTTGCTCCGGTGCCACATCAGTAATAATGCAAATTCCAAAAAAGAAGGCACTCTGGAGACATCAATTGTAGCAAAAGTAACGAAAGTGTATTCAGGTCGGGTCGAGTACTTTCGGGGTCAACACCCCGTCCTCAGGACCACACCACAACAGTACAATCAAAGAACATAAGTGAACACTTACCCCCTTATACCCCACAGCCTGCAGTGATCTCCACCCCGCGTCGCCATTCCGCTCTCCCGGGCCGCCGGCCAGAGGCGCATCAGCTGACGCATTTCCGGAAGTCGCTCTGCCGTTACCATAGGAACGTCCTATTTGCGTTCCAATAAGCCGGACACGATGCGTTCCACAAACGGTCCTTCAATGCACTCACATGCAGGCGCCCTATGGACACAACGGAGGACACAGGTTATAAAGAACACAACAGAAGTACATACCAAAACATTACAAATTATACTAAATACCTAAACAAAAAAACATATACATATACACAAAAAATGTAAAACCATATACAGTATGAGAATCATCCTGTCAGTACATCATAGTAACTCATATAGGAAATACATAGCTAGAAACTCAATCAGAAATCAAGGGAACAACTTCACCCATACGGACTAGAGATATTATACAAAGGAGTTCCAATTAATTTTGTCATTCAGACCACCAGGTTTTGTAGTTCCCAACCTCAGAATCCAACGTGATTCTTTAATTAACAGTGTCTTAGCTCTGTTACCACCTCTTAGGGACTCAGGAACATGGTCGATAATAAAGTATCGTATAGATTCCAGCGGATGATTATACTCCTTAAAATGTCTAGGGACAGGTTGATCAATATCTTTACCACTGAGGGAGAGTCTGATGGCTGACCTATGAGCGTTCATTCTTTCCTTGAATTTACGTGTGGTCTGCCCGACGTAGAATAAGCCACACGGGCAGACAACCACGTAAACAACATGACTGGTGTTACAAGTAAGCACGTATCTAATATCATACACCTTAGCTGTATGAGGATGTTTGAATTGTTTACATTGGATGATGAATTTACATGTAGTGCAATCACTACATGAATAACAACCAGCTGTTTTGGTGTATGTGTTCGGTGCTTTAGGGATATTCAATCCTGAAATATCTGTACGTACAAGGTGGTCTCTTAAATTACTACCACGCCGAAAAGCGGCAATTGGTCTCTTGTTATTAAAGATGGGGAGATCTTTATCTGAGCGTACTATTGGCCAGAGAGCTTTACTGGCTCTCTTAACAATGGGGCTAGCTACCGTAAAATCACTACTCCATGGTAATAGGTTGTCCTGATTGCGAATCTTAGGTTCTAACAACTCAGTTCTAGACATATTCAGGACCTTAGTCTTTTGTACATCTAGCAGGTTGCGATCATACCCCCTGCATACAAATTTGGATATTACCTTATCAACTTCACCAGGTACTTTATCTATATTACTGGAGATGCGAGCAACACGCATCATTTGGGACAATGGTAATCCCTGTTTCAGGGCAACTGGGTGATGACTGGTTGCTACCAGCAATGTATTTCTGTCAGTAGGTTTATTATAGACTTCTGTTTCAAATTTATGATCTACAATACTGACATGAACGTCTAGGAAGTTGATATCAGAGTGACTATAGGTATATGTAAACTTGATCGGAGTCTGCATGTTATTAATCTCACCCATCATCTCAAGGAACGTTTCTATCCCCCCAGTCCAGAGTAAAAAGACATCATCGATGTACCTTTTAAACAAACCAATGTGTCTACTACGTACAGGGTCAGAGAAAAAAATCCTGGTTTCAAAGTCGAACATGTATATATTAGCATAAGAGGGGGCGACGGAAGAACCCATCGCACACCCTCTTAATTGTAAATAATACCTACTGTCAAACAGAAAATAATTACGACACAAAGTAAGTTCAAGTAGGTGCAAAAACAGCTCATGATCAATCAACTCTGTGGGTACATTAGCCTCAATAAAGTATTTCATCGCCCTCATACCCCCATCATGGGGAATGCTAGTATATAGGCTGCTGATATCCAAGCAGCACATTAACGTCCCTGGAGGGAGTTCTGGATAATCTTTCAGAATGTTTAAAAAGGAAGTAGTGTCCTTTAAGAAGGAATTCTGATTCAATAAACAGGGTTGCAAAATGCAGTCCAGAAACTGCGACACTGGGGAATATAATGAGTCTCTGGCCGAGATTATTGGCCGTCCTGGAGGTTTTTCACAATTTTTGTGTAATTTTGGAATCGTGTACAGTACTGGGATTTTGGGGTACTGTACACATAATGCCTCATGAATTTTCTTTGAAATCTTGTGCTCTGCATACGCCTTTGTAAGGATATGAAAAAGTTCCTTCTGGTAGGTGCTAGTAGGATCACAGGGCAACATCTTATACACCTCTTTATCGGATAGCTGGGATTGAATCTCACAACGGTAATCACTAATGTTTTGGATAACTATGGCCCCGCCTTTATCAGCGGGCCTGATGGTAATATCCTCATAGGATTGCAGGGACTTCAAAGCCAAATGTTCGACTTTAGACAGATTTAGGCGAGGTTTCGCAGGTGCATTAGCAAATTTGGTGACTGCTTCATCCATCAATCTACAGAATGTTTTGATTGATGGATTGTGGGAAATTGGGTCATAATTAGATCGAGATCTTTTCTGTAAAAAAGATTTAAAAGCAGAATCCTCACTGGAGGGCGTCTTACTAGCAAAGAATTCTTTTAGTCTCAATTTTCGGGCAAACCTATGAAGGTCACATTTCCAATTGAACTCATTATGGAAGTTAGTCGGTACAAAACTCAAACCACGGTTAAGCACCTGCAGTTCCTCTTGAGTGAGGATCCGATCAGAGAGATTGAATATTAAGTTGTCTTCTTCTTCTCCTGCACTTTTCTGACCCCTCTGGTTCTGCCTGCCCCGGCGGGTGGGAGTTCGTCTGACACCCGCATGGGCTTTTTCTTTCCAGGATCTAAAGGGACAGATGCGGTCTTGCTTCCATCATCTGATTCAGATACCGCAAAGTCACTATCCGTGCTAGATCTGCCCGCCCCTGTCTGAGGGGGTTGTTGTTTCCTTCTTTGCCATGGTCGCCGTCTATTAGCACCCATCGGTCTCTCCTGTCCACCTGTAAGCCATTTATATACTCGATTTTCATCGTAGTCGGAGTCCACAGCAAACCTCTTACTCCTTTTGAACTTAAGCAGTTCTCTACGATATTGATCACATTGTGTCTGCAAACGTTCCAGCCATTTTCCGTCACCATCATCTTCTAAGGTTTTAAGATGATCTTTCTCATAGATAACAATTTTTTGACGGGTTATATGTAGTTCCCTGTTCGCCTCCTCCACCACCAGGATCATTAAATCAAAGGCGCACTTATTTAATATGGCCACCCACTTGCGTACAAATTCGGGATTATTTCGGCCAATGGTCGGCACATTTCTCACTCTAAATCCACGTGGGATTTTATGATCCCTATAATAATCTGACAAAGAAATGCTATGTAATAAAAAGTCAATCTCACGTCTCTTCATCCTGAGCAGTTGATGATAGACATCCTCAGGATTATGTACAATATCCAACACAGGTACAGCTTCTTTAGACAAGATGCGGTTGATTTCATCAGTACTGTAACTGAAAGTCTCCCCCAACGGTGTCACCAATACACCATGTCCCACACTCTGTTCCACAGGCTGCGAGCACGGTATACTTGACTCCATGGGGATGCAATTCCGTCAGTAATGTTCAGTAACTGAAGTAGAGGGTAACCAATCACAGTTCAATTAGAAGAAAAAAGGCAAAATGGATGCAGGTGCCTTGCAACTTATGCTGAAAACAGCACCACAATACATCACCATATATTGCCGGCACTCCACTATAAAGCAAGCTGTCTTTATAGTGGAGTGCCGGCAATATATGGTGATGTATTGTGGTGCTGTTTTCAGCATAAGTTGCAAGGCACCTGCATCCATTTTGCCTTTTTTCTTCTAATTGAACTGTGATTGGTTACCCTCTACTTCAGTTACTGAACATTACTGACGGAATTGCATCCCCATGGAGTCAAGTATACCGTGCTCGCAGCCTGTGGAACAGAGTGTGGGACATGGTGTATTGGTGACACCGTTGGGGGAGACTTTCAGTTACAGTACTGATGAAATCAACCGCATCTTGTCTAAAGAAGCTGTACCTGTGTTGGATATTGTACATAATCCTGAGGATGTCTATCATCAACTGCTCAGGATGAAGAGACGTGAGATTGACTTTTTATTACATAGCATTTCTTTGTCAGATTATTATAGGGATCATAAAATCCCACGTGGATTTAGAGTGAGAAATGTGCCGACCATTGGCCGAAATAATCCCGAATTTGTACGCAAGTGGGTGGCCATATTAAATAAGTGCGCCTTTGATTTAATGATCCTGGTGGTGGAGGAGGCGAACAGGGAACTACATATAACCCGTCAAAAAATTGTTATCTATGAGAAAGATCATCTTAAAACCTTAGAAGATGATGGTGACGGAAAATGGCTGGAACGTTTGCAGACACAATGTGATCAATATCGTAGAGAACTGCTTAAGTTCAAAAGGAGTAAGAGGTTTGCTGTGGACTCCGACTACGATGAAAATCGAGTATATAAATGGCTTACAGGTGGACAGGAGAGACCGATGGGTGCTAATAGACGGCGACCATGGCAAAGAAGGAAACAACAACCCCCTCAGACAGGGGCGGGCAGATCTAGCACGGATAGTGACTTTGCGGTATCTGAATCAGATGATGGAAGCAAGACCGCATCTGTCCCTTTAGATCCTGGAAAGAAAAAGCCCATGCGGGTGTTAGACGAACTCCCACCCGCCGGGGCAGGCAGAACCAGAGGGGTCAGAAAAGTGCAGGAGAAGAAGAAGACAACTTAATATTCAATCTCTCTGATCGGATCCTCACTCAAGAGGAACTGCAGGTGCTTAACCGTGGTTTGAGTTTTGTACCGACTAACTTCCATAATGAGTTCAATTGGAAATGTGACCTTCATAGGTTTGCCCGAAAATTGAGACTAAAAGAATTCTTTGCTAGTAAGACGCCCTCCAGTGAGGATTCTGCTTTTAAATCTTTTTTACAGAAAAGATCTCGATCTAATTATGACCCAATTTCCCACAATCCATCAATCAAAACATTCTGTAGATTGATGGATGAAGCAGTCACCAAATTTGCTAATGCACCTGCGAAACCTCGCCTAAATCTGTCTAAAGTCGAACATTTGGCTTTGAAGTCCCTGCAATCCTATGAGGATATTACCATCAGGCCCGCTGATAAAGGCGGGGCCATAGTTATCCAAAACATTAGTGATTACCGTTGTGAGATTCAATCCCAGCTATCCGATAAAGAGGTGTATAAGATGTTGCCCTGTGATCCTACTAGCACCTACCAGAAGGAACTTTTTCATATCCTTACAAAGGCGTATGCAGAGCACAAGATTTCAAAGAAAATTCATGAGGCATTATGTGTACAGTACCCCAAAATCCCAGTACTGTACACGATTCCAAAATTACACAAAAATTGTGAAAAACCTCCAGGACGGCCAATAATCTCGGCCAGAGACTCATTATATTCCCCAGTGTCGCAGTTTCTGGACTGCATTTTGCAACCCTGTTTATTGAATCAGAATTCCTTCTTAAAGGACACTACTTCCTTTTTAAACATTCTGAAAGATTATCCAGAACTCCCTCCAGGGACGTTAATGTGCTGCTTGGATATCAGCAGCCTATATACTAGCATTCCCCATGATGGGGGTATGAGGGCGATGAAATACTTTATTGAGGCTAATGTACCCACAGAGTTGATTGATCATGAGCTGTTTTTGCACCTACTTGAACTTACTTTGTGTCGTAATTATTTTCTGTTTGACAGTAGGTATTATTTACAATTAAGAGGGTGTGCGATGGGTTCTTCTGTCGCCCCCTCTTATGCTAATATATACATGTTCGACTTTGAAACCAGGATTTTTTTCTCTGACCCTGTACGTAGTAGACACATTGGTTTGTTTAAAAGGTACATCGATGATGTCTTTTTACTCTGGACTGGGGGGATAGAAACGTTCCTTGAGATGATGGGTGAGATTAATAACATGCAGACTCCGATCAAGTTTACATATACCTATAGTCACTCTGATATCAACTTCCTAGACGTTCATGTCAGTATTGTAGATCATAAATTTGAAACAGAAGTCTATAATAAACCTACTGACAGAAATACATTGCTGGTAGCAACCAGTCATCACCCAGTTGCCCTGAAACAGGGATTACCATTGTCCCAAATGATGCGTGTTGCTCGCATCTCCAGTAATATAGATAAAGTACCTGGTGAAGTTGATAAGGTAATATCCAAATTTGTATGCAGGGGGTATGATCGCAACCTGCTAGATGTACAAAAGACTAAGGTCCTGAATATGTCTAGAACTGAGTTGTTAGAACCTAAGATTCGCAATCAGGACAACCTATTACCATGGAGTAGTGATTTTACGGTAGCTAGCCCCATTGTTAAGAGAGCCAGTAAAGCTCTCTGGCCAATAGTACGCTCAGATAAAGATCTCCCCATCTTTAATAACAAGAGACCAATTGCCGCTTTTCGGCGTGGTAGTAATTTAAGAGACCGCCTTGTACGTACAGATATTTCAGGATTGAATATCCCTAAAGCACCGAACACATACACCAAACCAGCTGGTTGTTATTCATGTAGTGATTGCACTACATGTAAATTCATCATCCAATGTAAACAATTCAAACATCCTCATACAGCTAAGGTGTATGATATTAGATACGTGCTTACTTGTAACACCAGTCATGTTGTTTACGTGGTTGTCTGCCCGTGTGGCTTATTCTACGTCGGGCAGACCACACGTAAATTCAAGGAAAGAATGAACGCTCATAGGTCAGCCATCAGACTCTCCCTCAGTGGTAAAGATATTGATCAACCTGTCCCTAGACATTTTAAGGAGTATAATCATCCGCTGGAATCTATACGATACTTTATTATCGACCATGTTCCTGAGGCCCTAAGAGGTGGTAACAGAGCTAAGACACTGTTAATTAAAGAATCACGTTGGATTCTGAGGTTGGGAACTACAAAACCTGGTGGTCTGAATGACAAAATTAATTGGAACTCCTTTGTATAATATCTCTAGTCCGTATGGGTGAAGTTGTTCCCTTGATTTCTGATTGAGTTTCTAGCTATGTATTTCCTATATGAGTTACTATGATGTACTATGACAGGATGATTCTCATACTGTATATGGTTTTACATTTTTTGTGTATATGTATATGTTTTTTTGTTTAGGTATTTAGTATAATTTGTAATGTTTTGGTATGTACTTCTGTTGTGTTCTTTATAACCTGTGTCCTCCGTTGTGTCCATAGGGCGCCTGCATGTGAGTGCATTGAAGGACCGTTTGTGGAACGCATCGTGTCCGGCTTATTGGAACGCAAATAGGACGTTCCTATGGTAACGGCAGAGCGACTTCCGGAAATGCGTCAGCTGATGCGCCTCTGGCCGGCGGCCCGGGAGAGCGGAATGGCGACGCGGGGTGGAGATCACTGCAGGCTGTGGGGTATAAGGGGGTAAGTGTTCACTTATGTTCTTTGATTGTACTGTTGTGGTGTGGTCCTGAGGACGGGGTGTTGACCCCGAAAGTACTCGACCCGACCTGAATACACTTTCGTTACTTTTGCTACAATTGATGTCTCCAGAGTGCCTTCTTTTTTGGAATTTATATATATATATATATATATATATATATATCACAATAGAAAACAATATCCTTATCTTGAACCAAAACAGGAGCAGCACTACAGGAGAGATCTCTGTTGTTAAATCTCAAATACACATAGAATAAAACACAATTCCCAAGTGCGCTGTATTCATTGAATGTTTATTCATTAATTCTTTCAAGATGGACCCAATAGGTATAGGCTGCAAATTGGAGAATTCTTAAAGATAATGCTTCCTGGGGTCCTGAAACAGATATCCCCTCACCAGAGACTCAGCCAAACAAGAGGCCCAAGGCCAATTAGTACTAATTATTGGTTTATTTACACAGGTTTTAAACATACACATTAAAAAAGTTGTACAAAGATAAAAATTTGTATATCAGTGAGAAATATCCAGAATATGATGATGGCAAGTTAAATCCTCCCTCACCTTAGGAAGGTGTGAGCTCAAAAGGGAGAATCTTCACAAACTGGACTAATAACTCGTGGCTGACAGACCCAGTCCAGTTTGTGAAGATTCGGCGTCGGCTTCCTGACCGCTGGGATGCTAAATGCATTCCCTGTAAACGGTGTTCAATTATTGTCAGCATTATGGAAAGATGCTTAGCATCACTTTAGGTATTCAATATGTTAGCTGCAATCATAAGCATTTGTTTGTATTCTGTATGCATTAAGATTCTTATGGTCATTATGGTTGAAATCAATATAATTTTATTATTACTATATTGTGTGTGTGTGTGTGTGTGTGTGTGTGTGTGTGTGTGTGTGTGTGTGTGTGTGTGTGTGTGTGTGTGTGTGTGTGTATATCACCAACACCAGACATATTATAGCTCTGTACATTTAGATTACTTTATTTATATACACCATTCTCTGCCCCTAACACAGGTAAAGGTATACACCAGGTGCAAGGTAACCTACTACTATGTTGCTGAATAACACAAAAAAAATAATAAAGGGAACACATGAACATCTAGGGATAAAATTTACAAAAATTTGTGTTTCTGACGATTTCAGTCAAGATTGAATTTGACTGACATCAGCAACTTTTTGGAAAACAAACGGTAATTTACTAAGCTACAATGTTTATGAAAATTGTGTTTTGCGATATTGATATAATTCGTATATGTGGTGTGTGTTTTACAGCCGCATTTGTCTTTTTCCAGCCGAACGTGGGGTGATTTGAGGTCTGTTTCATATTTTTCAAGTGTGGCAGTTTCTCTTGAAAGTGCAGTTGCGTTTTTACTTTTACTTTCGGATTTGATAGTGAGGCGCGATTGGTTGTGTGTGACAAAGTGCAGCCATATAAATATGCCCCAAACCATCCGTACTTTGGGGGTCATTCCGAGTTGTTCGCTCGTTGCCGATTTTCGCTATACTGCGATTAGTCGCTTACTGCGCATGCGAAAGGTTCGCAGAGCGCTTGCGCTTAGTTATTTTACACAAAAGTTAGGTATTTTACTCACGGCATAACTAAGCTTTTTCATAGTTCTGGTGATCGTAGTGTGATTGACAGGAAGTGGGTGTTTCTGGGCGGTAACTGGCCGTTTTCTGGGAGTGTGCGAAAAAACGCTGGCGTTTCTGGGAAAAATGCGGGAGTGTCTGAAGAAACGGGGGAGTGTCTGGGCGAACGCTGGGTGTGTTTAGACATCAAACCAGGAACGAAACTGACTGAACTGATCGCAATGTAGGAGTAAGTCTGGAGCTACTCAGAAACTGCTAAGAAATTTCGATTAGCAATTCTGCTAATCTTTCGTTCACAATTCTGCTATGCTAAAATACACACCCAGAGGGCGGCGGCTAAGCGTGTGCAATGCTGCTAAAAGCAGCTAGCGAGCGAACAACTCTGAATGACCTCCCTTGTGGGTTTAGTTAGTGGAGAGGTGAGAGGAAGTAGTCTTTGGAGTTGGGGAGTGTTGGAGCTTTGTTATTTTATTGCTGATTGTTTTATTGTGCTTGAAAGTTGTCTTGTCTTTATTGTTGGATTGTTATTAAATAGTTTGTCTTATTTTCTGTCAGTGTCATTTTTTCTTTCAGTCTCTTGTCAGTGTGTGTGTGTGTGTGTGTGTGTGTGTGTGTGTGTGTGTGTGTGTACTAATGTTTGTGCCAGAGCTTTGACTGTATAAAATATATGAAAAAAACAAAGAATATGTTTGAAATATCTTCTTTGCGTTATTCTAATAATTTTTATAGACAAAACTCTGGAGTAAAAAGTGTATGGCAGGTGAGGCAGTGCCTCACCTGGCTAACTTTTCCGCTCATCTCCGATCAAAACTCAGCAAATTTCCAGGGGTTTATACTGCTGCACCTGTGTATAATGCCCAGATGTACCCTTTGGCTCATATATTGCATGTAAATCTGGCTCTGGTGCCAGCCAATGCCTCCTGAGTTATTTAGCTCACCACACGTCCCTGGAGGATTGGGTTTTGTCTGTGTTTATTTTTCAGTGTTATGTGTTGTTTGTCAGAAGTATGACCCAGTCTGAGGTTAGTGAGGTGGAGGAGGTTAGTGATGGGGAGGGTGGGGGGGGGGGGGTTGTGAGGTTGAGGAGGCTAGTGAGGGGGGAGGTGGAGGAGGTGGCTGAGGAGGCACCACAATTCCCCAGTGACAGTGCTGCAACTCCACAGCCATGCACCAGGACCAAGACAGGTCACAGTGTGAAGTTTACCTTCACAGAGAATATGGCCCTGGTAAACACCATCATGAAGTATCTATCAACTTACTGTATGCTGTTTGGGAGAGAGGCTGCCAAGGTGTCATCTAGAAAGAAATCTGTCATCTTGCATAAGGTTGTGGCTGCAGTTAATTGTGAGGGGCTCATTAAGCGCACTGAGGACACCTGTTGTAAGTGCTTCTACGACATCAAGCGCCGTATGAAGGCAAAGATGGCGAATGAGGCAGAACCTGCATGGCAGACAGGAGGAGGCTGCCCATTTATTTCCAACTATTTTGACTACGAGAAGCCCAAAAAGGTGCCGATCCAACATATACGTGCAGGACTCTGATTGGCCCAGATTTTTCTCTTTTTTTAATTGTATTATGCTGAGTTTTATTTGTACACATATATTGTTATGTTTTGTAGTGTGCTGTAATGTTTTGTTTTGCGGAATTTAATCCTGCATGCTTTTGGTGCATATTATTTTGGTGTTTATTTTGTAGTGATAATGTTTTATGTATTTGGCATTTTAAATCTTTTGTTTTGTAGAAACTCTCTGGAGATGTGTGTCATTGGTTTAGTGGTTTAGTAATGTTTTTTATATACTTTTTTTGACTTAGTAAAATGTTATTCAATGCATTTCAAATGTATTCTGGTCTGATGTGTACATACAGTACCATTGACTTTATTTTCACGGCTTCTTAAAATACTGTGTTGTTCAATGTATGGGCCATCAACATGAGACCATTACTCTGGGTCTGATCACAAAAATATTACCTATGTTGGCAACGGCCCTTTTAAGCATATATGAATTCTGTGATTTCCAAACACAGCCAAACCTTCTCCAGGGATCTATTCCTTGAAACTTATTGAGGAAGCTGCATCTCTTTTACCCTTGTGATTACCAAACCAGCCATATAAGCTTTGAATTTTACGTGAGTCAACATTGAAAAAAGAAATAATTTTCACCATAAGAGTAGAAGACCACATTTTAGTCTGCAAAAACGCCAATATATGGTTGCTGACAGTCCCAATGGACTATGATTAAGATTTTTTAGACGGCCCTGGAGGAATTGATTAGTTATAAGGCAGTGTTTACAAAAACACTATTCTATAGATTTTATATATACATAAAGGATAACCACTTAAGCTCCAGTTAGAAGCACGAATATAGGAGCTGTACCCATTAAATTCTAATAAAGGAGAATTTGATTAATCCCTATTTAGAGGTTACGATCTGCCATAAGAATTTATCAAGTGCAATTCATCCTTTTCCCTATATGTGTTACCCCTGATGAAGTCGATCAGACGAAACGCGTTGGGTTTGTCAGTCAGAAAATCACACCCTAGTTTGTGAAGATACTCCCTTTGAGCTCGCACCTTGAAAAAGGTGAGGGAGTATCTAGAATTCCATCCTACAAACATGTTGGTTGTGGCTGTGTTTTATTGATACAATTTTATATCTTGAATTGTGTACCAAAATTCATATGTTCAAATATATGTTATTAAAAAAAACTTTTTATTAATTGGCCTGTTGGCCTCTTGTTTGGGTGACTTTTTGGTGAGGGGTGTCTGTTACAGGTCCCCAGATCTAAATATCCTCCAGTCTACATTTTCCGACGAATTAACCGCTGGAAGATTTGTGTAACTACATTTTCACTATTAGCGCACTTGGGAATTTATGTTCTCTTTGCATGTGTTTGAGGTTTTCCAACAAAGACCTCTCCCAGTGTGCCGCTTCTGAGTTGGCGCAAGATAAAGATACTTTTGTGTATTTATATATGAATTTATATTTGTACTTTGCTGGTAGGGTAACTGCCTTCACCTATGTACTGTCACGCCTTAAGCTGCAATTTTAGATAACTTTGTTTGAAGTACAGTACACCTACATCATCTCTTACAATTTAGGAGATGTTTGTCAGCATTTAAGTATGGTGAAGACACTTACTAAATCATTAACATGTATTTAGTTGTTTTTGGGTCATGGTGCAAATGTTATGTTTAGTTAATTTGAGAGTGTACTGATTGTGTTTTGCATCAATACTGTGTTAAAAGATGTATTATTGTTTGTTGGTAAAATGTTGGATATGTGGTAGTCCAATATTTTGCAAGATTTTGCTATTTTTTGTGTTGTAATTAGGGTGTAAAATGGGTGTAAAATGAAAATAAACAGAGTTTTTGTATACATTTTTTTTAATGGTAACAAAATACAAGATCTGCAAACATCAGTAATGGCAACAATAATGTTACATTTTTCAAAATGACAATCTGCAAACTTGTTTATATTTTTTAAAATAACATGGATGTCCATGTGTGTTAATTAAACTTACAAATGTTTTATATTGTATAATAAATTGTTCAACATATATTTTAGTTGAAATGAAATGCTTCATCTCCATTTACAGTCACCAAAAAGTCCACTACAACCTCTGTCCCTGTCCCCAGACCAGGGGTGAAGCTATCTCATTTGGGGCCCCATAGCATAATTCTATGCCCCCCGCCCACACGCACAGAGGTGCCCCCTATGGATCTTCAGTGGCCTGTCAGCAGCACTCACCATTGGGGCTCCAGTGTGCTGCTGCACTGCCAGCACATCCGCTCTCCCGGCTGGTCCATCTCCTGTCTCCTCACAGACGCTGGGAGGAGGCGTGGCCGTGGTCCGGGGATGTCCCTGTATACTCAACCACACCTCCTTCCAGAATTAGTTAGTAGCCAGGGGAGGCGGAGCTGGCCGGGTGAGCAGGTGTGGCTTCAGTACAGCAGCACGCTTGTAATGTAAAAAGCTGCCAGTGCCAGGGGTCGGGTTCAGGACTGGGTGCAGGGGACGGCTCAGGCCCCAGAGACGACTCTGGCCCCATAGCAGCCGCATCCCCTGCACCTATGGTAGATACGCCCATGCTCCAAACCTGCTCAAGCTGAGGATGCAGCTCAAGGTGGTAAGTTCAATATAATTGGGTGTTTGTGTTAGGGGAAATATTGTCCAAGTATTAATTTATCCTTTTTTTACAGGCCCATCCACACAGGTCACTCCACCAAGAAGACATATGTTGACAGTGTCTTCCAGGCCACCACACAACACAACACCACAGAGAAGAATTTTGGATGTGTCATCCAGGCCACCACACCAAATCCTGGACAGTCCCCTTCCAATGTCACCACATTCACCACACCTACCTGGTGAGTAAAAATAACACCAACGCATTAAGACCCATGCTTTCGCACAACCACTTTAACATGACGCAAACAGTGTAGTACTTAAACTTACAACACCACCTTACTCACAAAGTGGTGATGTAAATAATGCACCACAAAGAAAGGTCACATTATGGGGTACATTCACTACAGCTTCTAAAATGAGAAGTGGTGATGTTGCCCATAGCAACCAATCATATTCATTCTAACATTTCTTTATTGCATGCAACCAAATTTGATATATAATCTGATTCCTATGGCCAACATCACCACTTCTCATTTGTATAAACTGTATTGAATGTACCCTTAGGTGTTTACAAAATTAGGCAACAAAAACATGATAGTTAACAAGGATACTTACACACAACTGCTCTATCATTTCAGTGGATCCCATACTTGAGGAAACTCAGGCAGCTGAAGAGGAGCAACCTGAAAGGGAGGACGCATTTGTTTTAAATTTAACAGCAATACCTCCACCTGTGGCAACTCCTCCATGTGTGTGTCCATCAACACAGATAACACTGCAAGCACACATGAGGCAAACACCGCCACAACCACAGTCCCAGGAACAGGTGTTTTGGGACAGTTGGACCACCCAGCAGACAAACAATCTTGAGTGTCTGCGGAGGCAGACACATCTCATTGGGAGAATGGCCCATCACATTCCCCAATTAAGCCCCAACATCAGCAGACTCAATACTCAGCAAACTCGAATTGCAAACACCTTTGAATTAATGAGGGCTGACACTAATAGAATGATAGACACATTTTCAAGAATCATGGCTGAAGCCAGAGCATCCATCAAAGCTACCTCCATACTCTATATTGGAAAACTACCATTATGCTGATCATGACAACAGAGTATGGTCTGCATAATGGAGACAAACACAGCAGCCACCAAAGACTTAAATGCAACTCTGACCAACCTCACACAGCACCATACACAACAAACAGAGCAGCCAAGCACAGTTCAGGAGGAACAACACCCTTAGTTTCGCCTGTTACCTCTCCACCAAGGCGTTCCTCCAGTACACGTAGTGACACTAGAGGAACAGGGCCTACTAGCTCCAGAGAGCAGCAGCCCAATTAAAAATGAAGGGACAGTTGTCACTCTGTAATCAGATGGAAAAAAAAGAAACACTTGTTATTTTTGGGTTATTATGGCCACAATTAAGTCAATGTTGCTATGTGTTTACACGTGTTCTATTATTTTTAAACAACTAAACAAACACCAAAAAAAAAACCCACAACATATAAAACATGGTTAAAATGTGTGTGAAACTAATGTATATTATTTTGTACTAAGTTGTTTAAGTAGCAGTGTTTAAGAATGTATTGTGAGAAGAACATATTTATATACACCTATTTAGTAAAGTAAACTCTGTATATATTATGTATGACAAAATAACAAACAATATTGGCCACAAACAAATTGTTTACACATTTCAAAAATATATATAAAACATTTCACATAGAATACTGTGATAGTGTTATGCTTCAGTAGTGTTCCCTCTAGAATTCAAATAGGGCAGGGCTCCCGACTCCGGGGGCATATTGGCACACGTGCCCGAAACGGGGGCGCGGCCATATAAAATAGGGGGTGTGGCCATGCAAACATCATTTTAGTGGGCGGTGTGGCCCTCAGACGTTGCTATAGGGGGCGTCTGTGGCTGGCAACATCACTGTTGGGGGTGTGCGTGCTGGGCTTCCCCCAGCTCTCTCCCATAGCGTGAATGGATGCCGTGCGCATGCGCACGGCATGATTACACGCTGGGAGGGCAGGAAGCGGGCGGCTGTTCTAGCAGGGCACCGCAAAAGGGGCAGGGAGGATTTTGCCTTTAAAAAATCGGGCTGGGCGCGGCATCCCGCTAAAACAGCCTAGCGTGAACACTACTTCAGATAAACATAAGTAGCAGTTATTTTAGAGTAAAATGTGTAGCACATACAGTATGTTTAAAAGGCGAATGGTTGCAAAATGTAAACTTCTACTCCAAAACCATATCTTTTCAAAACTTAGGAAAACATACAGTAGGGGTAAGTTACTAACCTGAAAAATGTTGGTCTATTAATTGCTGCCTTACCTGCCTCCCTACATCTACACTCCAACTGTCGCCAGATGGTATTAACTCCTCTACTTGCTTGTTTTCTTCAACATCATGTGGCAGATGTTGTTGCAAACACATGTTATGAAGAAAACAGCAGTGGAATACAATTCTAGTCACCTTTAAGGGACTATACAGTAAAAGGCCAGACGATTTTTCAGACACCAAAACCAAAATTTCAGCACACCATAATATCTTTCTATCACTGACCGAGTGACCTTATGTGCATGATTATAATTGTGTTCAGCAGGGGAATCAGAAAGCCACAATGGAGTCAAAAGCCAGGAGAAACAGCCATACCACACATCACCTGAAACACATAATAGTATAATGAAAATGAAAAGTCAGTATACAGTAACATAGTGGTAACATACAGTAGTGGTTAGTGTGTGGCATTACAAAAGGCAAACACATAGTAACTTACCTAGTAGCCATCCATCTGGCATTTGTTCAGCTTCAAATTTGTCATAGAGCAATGACTGATTGAGGATGAAGGAGTCGTGACATCCGCCAGGGTAACCAGCAACAACACTCTTAATTTTAAGTTTTGCATCACAAACCACCTGGACATTAGTTGACTGGTCTTTTAGTATATATGTACTGTCTGCCTCTAGGTGGTCTCAGCTGTACGTGTGTGCAGTCTATCACACCTAGCACACTGGGCATGCGAGCGATGCGATAGAAAGCTACCCTGACTGCAAGCCATTGTGACTCCTGGCTAGGGAAGCAGCTAGAGGCATCTATATGTGATTGCAATGCATCAACCACCTGTGTAAGAAAGTGAGATAAGGTGGAGTGTGAGTTCCCAATAATTGTGGCAGGCACAGACTGAATGCTGCCAGTATACACAAAATACAAGCATCTATATGTGTGTATGGCATACATCACCTGCAATAAATATCTTTAAAAGGTGAGGCTGTGAGATCCCAATAACTGCACCAGACACAGTCTGAAAGCTGCCAGTAGCCAGAAAGTGCAACACAGCCAGGAGATTATGCAGGCCTGAGACAGAGCGTGAGAACGCTGTCTCAGGGTCTAGGTCCAGTTTGACAAGGTCATACAAATGGTTATGATTGAGCCAGAACATCTGTATGACCTGGTCATAGGCCAATGCGTTCAAATTCAAACGCCCCCTAAATAAACGAGACCTGCACAACCTGCTGACCATGTTCAATTTCTACCCCTGGTTTCTTCCAGACTGGTGGCACAGTCTCAGGAATCCCACAGTATCCAGCACAGCACTGCAGCACAGCACTGAAGTCCTTTTTAATGTTGAGAAGTGAATCATGTGTTTAGTCCCCTTTTAAAGGCATCTTAATTGAGGTGTGAGTAATTGGAAATTAGACACACATGTTAAACACGCCAGCCCAAAAGCAGTTCTATTTGAAAGTTCTATTTTGATACGAATTGCTGCCTTTTGCGTATGTTTTTAATGTATTTCCGGCCGCATTCTCAAATACGAATCCTTGGTAAATTCCCTTGTTGTATGAGGCACATGTGAAATTCCAACCAAGTTTGAGCAATCGTGTATTGATTCATATTTGTATAGTCGGCCGTGTTTAGTAAATTACGGAGATACATTTGCAAATGCAAACTCGAATGGATTCGGGAGCTTAGTAAATACCCACCATAGAGAACATATAAATAGGTTGAACTCTGGTTGATATGGAATCCAAGCATTGCTAACCACAGTGATATCCTGCTTCCATATTTATGATGACTGTAATAAATAAGCAATAATCCATGGTCTTAGATTGCAGGCTGGGAGCCCTTCATAACTGTTACTCAGATGTGCTATCACTGTGCCCTCTATTGCTGCAATTGCCTCTTCCCCCTCATCAGAATTATTGTCCCACTTTGCTACTGTCTCATTATGCTCTGATCAATATAACTTGTATTTGTAACCCTCGTCCCAAATTACCTCTAATTGCACATGAAAAGCAGAATAAGGTGCCTTTCAGCCGGGGCTCAAAATCAATTTCTGTTGACACAGTGAAAGAGACCTCTGTCATGCGTATTACAGCTAGGTTGTCAATATCCATACCTGAGTGATGAATGCCAGTGTATATATGTATAAAAAACATATCAAATACAAGAGCAACATTTTTCACACCAGTGAGTCTGAAATAGAGTCGTTTATTGGATTGTGATAGCCCTAGGCTCAGTGGCTGCTGCCTCTCACTCTGAGATTCTGCTACAGAATACCTTTGTCCCACAAATAAAGTCATCACGTTCCATTGATTGAAAATCCATCTGTCCAGTTCTCTATTAGGAACAGACGCTGTAAAAGTCAAGTTCCATCTAATAATTAGTGTGTTAGCCCAAGCCCCCCAGACATCCCAGCTCTGTATCCTTGAACAATTAACCAGCCACATGTAAATACCATTTAACCCCAATGGCTCTCTGGCTAATGTTAATTACTCCTTACTGTAGCATGCTAATTAAGTGTCGAAATGAACAGCTAACCGATTTGCAGTGTCACCCATCTAGTCAATTATGGATTGGATAAGACACTTAAAGAACTCACTTGCAGGTTTAATTGTACTATTATGTATCAATGTCTTTGCCAGATATTTTGCTCACTGTTTTACAAATAGACTTTATTATTCTCTTTACTAGAATTTATTAATTTTTTTATATAGCAAAATAGCTGGGAGCCCAGTGTAGAGAAGCATTATGTTCTGCTGTGGGAAGTTATTCAAATGGGGTCCTCCTTTGTGGATGGATGAATCCAACAGTTCCTTCCAATAAGAGAAGAAAGTGGAATTATCCTTAACTGAAAAGTTGAATCCATTAGTTGTTCTATTCTATGTTTATTATTCTCTTATTTTGCTAGAAGTTCACTAAATAGTCTCCAGCGGCTGTGGATAGTTGGATGCCAGTCAAAGCATTATATAAACTTCATGATGAATTTTGAAAGGAGGAAGCATAGTATCTAGCATGACTGGTTAGATACAAAGCAATGGTGTGATGTCATCACCAGGCCTCGGCCGACCACCACTGATGATGTGTGGATGTTTCTGTAGTAGGGTTTTGGAAATGATTACAGAGGTTAAACTTAAAATCTCTTTAAAATGAACACTTTGGTGTATATATCATAAACAGCAACTTTGCAAAGCCATCAAGTATCAGCGGTTTTAACTGCAAGCTTTAAAATGGAAGTAATGTCAAAGGCAAAACCAGGCATAGTTTAACATTGAATATTATTAACATTTTTCAATTATGTAGGGAAAACCACCGACAATCAATGCCTCTGAAGCCGCTGCTTAGTAAATATACCACCTGATGTTTCACCATCCCATATATAATGTATGCTGTTATGTTAAATAATGCCGCCCTCCCTATAAATTATATACATATTACAAGAAATCACCAAAGAGTTCTGAGACCATACTGTATACATGTTATTATACAGGTCCTCAAAAATCCATAATCACAGTAATGCTGGCCATACACTTGTGAGATATCGGGTACAATCATGCGATTGTGATAAATCGCAGAGACAAATCGCATAGATTGCATGCCAATCGCATATGTCCCCCCGACGCGATGCGTGGGCACGCTGGTCGAATCTCGCATCTCAAGAAATTATGTGCTGCACATAATATTTATCGCATCGGATGTGTGATCGCATGTGGTTTTTAATCACACGCGATTTATCGCTCTACGATGTGCGATCTCTGCTGTTTTGAACTCATTCCCTGGAGACTCCCATCAATTTGATCCCCCGATTTCAGCTCGCAAGGGGCATGCAATTTAACGCATGATCGTATGCACATCGAATGCAAAAAAAAAAAAGCAGTTCAGATGCGATTTATCGCACGGGGAGCTTCAAGGGAAATTGCAGCGCGATATCGCATCACGTACAATTGCACATATGTATGGGCACCATAAGTACAGTATTGAAGCATGATTATTTATAATATACATGTTTTCCTAATGAACACTGAAGTGATGAAATTAGAACTCACTGTTTATACATATAGTTTATACATAACATAATTTACAGAAGTTTGTATATAACATCACTTGCATATTACATCCTTGAAATCAGTGGTAAGTTGTTAGAACTTCAGTATTCAGTAGAGGCACCAGAGCCGGCCTTAGGCATAAGCAAACTAGGCAAATGCCTAGGGCATTTGGTATGCCTAGGGGCACCAGCAGCTTCAACTGATTAAAATGATATGCGGCATGCCTATATTCTGTGTGTAGCATTTCGTATGCAGATACAGCTACAGTCGCACACAGTATATAGGCATACCGCATATAATTTTAATCTGCAGAAGCTGCTTGTGCATCCTAGCCAAGTTGCAATGTAAATTAGATGCATTTTCATCAAAAAGGTGCAAACGTTAGCAGAGTTGCCATCTTCATGTCATATTGAGGTAAGATATAAGAGAACACACCTATAGCAAAGCATAGGCAGAAGTCACAGTGTTAGCGGCCGTGTGAGTGCTGTGTGGGGGTAGGTTTGTTGTGCAATAGTATTTGGCATATGTGTAAGGGGCATTATGCGTGTCGTGTGTAAGGGCATTACTAATGTGTGGCATTATGTGTATAAAGGTGCTCTACTGTGTGGTGTTACATATAGAAAGGGCACTATTGTGTGGTATAATGTGAATAAAGAGCAATATGGTGTGGGGGATTATGAATAAGGGGCACTAGTGTGAGGAGCAATGTTTATAAGGTAAAGTGGTACTACAGTGTGATGCAATCTGAATAAGGGACACTATCGCATGATAAAACATGAATAAAGTTGCAGTACTGTGTGGCATAATTTGAATTGGGGGTACTATTGTGTGGCCATGTCCCTTCCCAGCAAGAACACGCCCCTTTTTAGGCTGTGCGCTGAATGTGCGCACTGTTTCTATTTAAAATATAAGGGGTAGGAACACCAAAATAAGGACTGCTATGTGTGGAGGGTGGTGGTGCTGGGAAAGGGGTGCAGGGTCAGAAGCAGAACAAGTGGTGGTGCTAGGGGGCACCAGCCAAAATCTTGCCTAGGGCATCATATTTGTTAGGGCCGGCTCTGAGAGGCACCCTGGTAATATGAAGAACTTGTTAAACTCTTTACATTTTTTTCGACAGAAGCAATCAAATAAATCACCTATGAGCTCTGTGGACTGTAAACACAAAGTGATTTACTTACTCAGAAAATATTACCTATGAAATATCACCAGTTACTATACTGGTGCCAGATTCTGACCCATGACAGCAGCCTTTATTATAACATACCTCTCTGCCTGTCATTGACTAGCTGGGAGTCATCTGTCTGGGCATTTGAGTTACTAGTTCTAGCACTCATAATTGTCACTTGGAAAAGATGTGACAAAATACCAGTCATCAAGGCCACTAAGAAATGATCTCCGTTGACTGGAACGTTTCTTTCTACTGTGTATCATCTTTTCCTTCATCACTATGAGTTGGCTAAAAGTGACTACCAAGCACATATGGTAACTGCTGCAGTTACAGAACAGTGGCATATATGCCCAGTGGTTTACTGGGAACAGAATCTGTACAAAATATGCAATGGGTGAAAGGCTAGGAGACTGTGTGATGGGGACACAGACTAGCAGCACAATTGTAATACATGTTAGACCAGACAAACACACAAGTAATATATGCGAGATACGAGCGCAGGATGGTAGCATGTGTGATAGGACACAGGCTGCTAATATATGTGAAATGTGGCACATAGTGACAGTATGAGGGATGAGGGCACAAGCTGTAAATATATGCGATATGGGAGCATAGGATACATACCATATCCCGGCGGATGGGATGCCGGCGGTCATACGACTGACACTGGCATCCCAAAGGCGAGAATCCCGATAAAGGTCAGGTAAGTATGTTTACCCCCACCTCCCTAACCCCCTCTTCTCGCAGCCTAATCCTAACCTTCCTCCCCTCCCCCTCGCAACCTAACCCCATCCCTCCCCGGTGGTGCCTAAACCTAACCTCCCCTTCCTGCAGCCTAAACCTAACCGTCCCTTCCTCGCAGCCTAACCCTAGCCCGCCCCGTGGGTGCCTAACTCTAACCCCCCCTCCCTGCAGCCTAACTCTAACCCCCCTTCCCGCAGCCTAATCCTAACTCCCCCCCCCCCCGCGCCGTAGCCTAACCCTAACCCTCCATGGTAGTGTCTAAACCTAAACACCCCCCCCCCCCCCCCCTTTCTGCAGCCAAAACCTAACTATCCCTACCCCGCAGCCTAACCCTCCTGGTCGATGCCTAAGCCTAACCACCCTCCCCGCAGAATAACCTACCCCCCACCCCCTTACGGCTTACCAATCAGGAGTCCTGGCAGAGGTTGATCGGGATTCCGGTGTTCGTGATCCTGGCACCGACATTTCGACCCATGTTGGGTTTGCCGGCGTCGGCATTCTGACTGCAGGGATGCTGAACATCGGTATCCTGAACGGATCCCGGAAGCACAGACTGGTTATATATGTAAGATGCGGCACTGGATTGTAATATGTGTGAGATAGCGGCACAGGCACAGGTTAGTTGTTTGATAATAGGAGCACAGGCTTATATGAAATAGGGCTCACAGTGGTCGTATGTGTGATGAGAGCACAAATTTATGATATATGTAAGATGGGAGCACAGAATAGTAGTATGTTGTGCTATATTTCAGCAGGAACCAGCAGGAACTCAGTTCCTGAACCTCTCATTAAATATGATATAATCAGGAACTGGATTCCTGAACCTGTCCTGGGTCAAAATGTACTTTCCATAAGATAAGTTTTATTTTAAAGTCCATTTTGAGTTCCTAATTTTCTAAAAACTATCTCAGTGCCGTTACTAGACATTTTAGCGCTGTGTGCAGGAAACAGCATTGGTGCCCCTGCCCCCCCCCCCCCCCCCCCCTCACACACACACACACACACACACACACACAACAGGGTTGAACAACATCACCTAACTGGTCTCCAGCCAATCCAGAGCCAGACTGAGGTCTCATGATACCGGCAGCCAATCCGTTCCTGTTTCACTTTATAAAGCCTGCGTCCAGAGCCTCTGCAGATTGTCAGTGCAATGTTGTTTCTTACCAGCGTGTCCTGACTCCATGTGACCTTCCCACTTCCAGCTACAGAGTGTACCTTCAAATCTTCCTTGCATTAATGATCTGTTCTTTAAGCAGCCTCCTGCTATCCAGGCTAGTCAGTATTCACCATGACTGCTCTCTGAGTTATAAACATTCAGCAGCAACAGTTCTTCAGCCTGATTAATCCAATCTGACTCAAGTCTCTGACTCCAGTCCAGTCCAAGTCTAATTCCAGCCCAGATCAAGTTTCTGACTCCATTCTGGTTAAAGTCTTTGGCTGACTCCAGTCCAGTCCAAGTCTGGTTCCAGGCCAGCTCAAGTTTCTGACTGCATTCTGATTCAAGTTTCTGACTCCAGTCCGGTCCAAGTCTAGTTCTAGTCCAGTTCAAGTTTTTTACTCCATTCTGGTTGAAATCTCTGACTCCAGTCTGGTTCAAGTGTGGTTCCAGTCCAGTCCAAGTTAATTCTTCAGTCCATTCTGTTCTACCTTCTGCTCTGCATCCATTATACTGAGTACACTCCTTTATGCATAGATTCTACATCCTGCCATGTAAGTTCCTGTTTTCACAATACACACTTGCCCAGCCTGTGTGTACAGATTCGGGAACACAGAAATTGCCAGTCCTGACATAGGAGATGGGAGCACAGGTTGATAGTATGTTATGTGTGATGGGGGCACAGCCTTGCAGTATATAAGAGATGGAGCACAGGATGGTCGTATTTGTGTGATGGAGGTAACAGGCTGATAATATATAAGAGATGGGGGCACAGGATGGTAGTATGTGTGATGAGGTCACAGGCTAGTAATATATAAGAGATGGGGCATGGGATGGTAGTATGTGTGATGAGGTCACAGGCTAGTAATATATAAGAGATGGGGGCACGAGATGATAGTATGTGTGATGGGATCACAGGCTAGTAATATATAAGAGATGGGAGCACAGGATGGTAGTATGTGTGATGGGGTCACAGGCTAGTAATATATAAGAGATGGAGCACAGGATGGTAGTATGTGTGATGGGGTCACAGGCTAGTAATATTTAAGAGATGGGGCACAGGATGGTAGTATGTGTGACGGGGTCACAGGCTAGTAATATATAAGAGATGGAGCACAGGGTGGTAGTATGTGTGATGGGGTCACAGTCTAGTAATATATAAGAGATGGGGGCACAGGATGGTAGTATATATAGTAAGAGATGGAGCACAGGATGGTAGTATGTGTGATGAGGTCACAGGCTAGTAATATTTAAGAGATGGGGCAGAGGATGGTAGTATGTGTGATGGGATCACAGTCTAGTAATAGATAAGAGATGGGGGCACAGGATGGTAGTATATATAGTAAGAGATGGAGCGCAGGATGGTAGTATATGTGATGAGGTCACAGGCTAGTAATATTTAAGAGATGGGGCAGAGGATGGTAGTATGTGTGATGGAGTCACAGGCTAGTAATATATAAGAGATGGGGACACAAGATGGCAGTATGTGTGATGGGTTCACAGGCTTGTAATATATAAAAGATGAGGGCACAGGATGGTAGTATGTGTGATGGGGTCACAGGCTAGTAATATATAAGAGATGGGGCCACAGGATGGTAGTATGTGTGATGGGGTCACGGGCTGGTAATATATAAGAGATGGGGGATCAGGATGGTAGTATGTGTGATGGGGTCATAGGCTAGTAATATATAAGAGATGGGGGCACAGGATCGTAGTATATATAGTAAGAGATGGGAGCACAGGATGGCTGTATTTGTGATGGGCTCACATAGCCTAGCAATATGTGTGATGGGGTCACAGGCTGGTAATATATGAGATGGGGCACAGGATGGTAGTATGTGTGATGGGGTCACAGGCTAGAAATATATAAGAGATGGGGGCACAGGGTTGTAGTATGTGTGATGGGGCCACAGGCTAGTGATATATAAGAGCTGGGGCACAGGATGGTAGTATGTGTGATGGGGTCACAGTCTAGTAATAGATAAGAGATGGGGGCACAGGATGGTAGTATATATAGTAAGAGATGGGAGCACAGGATGGCTGTATGTGTGATGGGCTCACAGGCTAGTAATATATAAGAGATGGGGACACAGGATGGTAGTATGTGTGATGGGGTCACTGGCTAGTAATATATAAGAGATGGGGGCACAGGTTTGTAGTATGTGTGATGGGGCCACAGGCTAGTAATAGATAACAGATGGGGGCACAGGATGGTAGTATATATAGTAAGAGATGGGAGCACAGGATGGTAGTATGTGTGATGGGCTCAC
Organism: Pseudophryne corroboree; assembly: GCF_028390025.1. Lineage (NCBI taxonomy): Eukaryota > Metazoa > Chordata > Amphibia > Anura > Myobatrachidae > Pseudophryne > Pseudophryne corroboree. Next base: position 285,057,619 of record NC_086446.1, read on the forward strand.
ATAGCCTAGCAATATGTGTGATGGGGTCACAGGCTAGTAATATATGAGATGGGGCACAAGATGGTAGTATGTGTGATGGGGTCACTGGCTAGTAATATATAAGAGATGGGGGCACAGGGTTGTAGTATGTGTGATGGGGCCACAGGCTAGTAATATATAAGAGCAGGGGCACAGGATGGTAGTATGTGTGATGGGGTCACAGTCTAGTAATATATAAGAGATAGGGGCACAGGATGGTAGTATGTGTGATGGGGTCACAGTCTAGTAATATATAAGAGATGGGGGCACAGGATGGTAGTATGTGTGATGGACTCACAGGCTAGTAATATATAAGAGATGGGGGCACAGGGTTGTAGTATGTGTGATGGGGCCACAGGCTATTAATAGATAAGAGATGGGGGCACAGGATGGTAGTATATATAGTAAGAGATGGGAGCACAGGATGACTGTATGTGTGATGGGCTCACAGGCTAGTAATATATAAGAGATGGGGGCACAGGATGGTAGTATGTGTGATGGGGTCACAGACTAGTAATATATAAGAGATGGGGGCAGAGGGTTGTAGTGTGTGTGATGGGGCCACAGGCTAGTAATAGATAACAGATGGGGGCACAGGATGGTAGTATATATAGTAAGAGATGGGAGCACAGGATGGTAGTATGTGTGATGGGCTCACATAGCCTAGCAATATGTGTGATGGGGGCATAGGATGGTAGTATGTGTGATGGGGTCACAGGCTAGTAATATATAAGAGATGGGGGCAGAGGGTTGTAGTGTGTGTGATGGGGCCACAGGCTAGTAATAGATAAGAGATGGGGGCACAGGATGGTAGTATATATAGTAAGAGATGGGAGCACAGGATGGCTGTATGTGTGATGGGCTCACAGGCTAGTAATATATAAGAGATGGGGACACAGGATGGTAGTATGTGTGATGGGGTCACTGGCTAGTAATATATAAGAGATGGGGGCACAGGTTTGTAGTATGTGTGATGGGGCCACAGGCTAGTAATAGATAACAGATGGGGGCACAGGATGGTAGTATATATAGTAAGAGATGGGAGCACAGGATGGTAGTATGTGTGATGGGCTCACATAGCCTAGCAATATGTGTGATGGGGTCACAGGCTAGTAATATATGAGATGGGGCACAAGATGGTAGTATGTGTGATGGGGTCACTGGCTAGTAATATATAAGAGATGGGGGCACAGGGTTGTAGTATGTGTGATGGGGCCACAGGCTAGTAATATATAAGAGCAGGGGCACAGGATGGTAGTATGTGTGATGGGGTCACAGTCTAGTAATATATAAGAGATAGGGGCACAGGATGGTAGTATGTGTGATGGGGTCACAGTCTAGTAATATATAAGAGATGGGGGCACAGGATGGTAGTATGTGTGATGGACTCACAGGCTAGTAATATATAAGAGATGGGGGCACAGGGTTGTAGTATGTGTGATGGGGCCACAGGCTATTAATAGATAAGAGATGGGGGCACAGGATGGTAGTATATATAGTAAGAGATGGGAGCACAGGATGACTGTATGTGTGATGGGCTCACAGGCTAGTAATATATAAGAGATGGGGGCACAGGATGGTAGTATGTGTGATGGGGTCACAGACTAGTAATATATAAGAGATGGGGGCAGAGGGTTGTAGTGTGTGTGATGGGGCCACAGGCTAGTAATAGATAAGAGATGGGGGCACAGGATGGTAGTATATATAGTAAGAGATGGGAGCACAGGATGGCTGTATGTGTGATGGGCTCACATAGCCTAGCAATATGTGTGATGGGGGCAAATAGGATGGTAGTATGTGTGATGGGGTCACAGGCTAGTAATATATAAGAGATGGGGGCACAGGATGGTAGTATGTGTGATGGGGTCACAGGCTAGTAATATATAAGAGATGGGGGCAGAGGGTTGTAGTATGTGTGATGGGGCCACAGGCTAGTAATATATAAGAGCTGGGGCACAGGATGGTAGTATGTGTGATGGGGTCACAGGCTAGTAATATATAAGAGCTGGGGCACAGGATGGTAGTATGTGTGATGGGGTCACAGTCTAGTAATATATAAGAGATGGGGGCACAGGATGGTAGTATGTGTGATGGGGTCACAGGCTAGTAATATATAAGAGATGGGGGCATAGGATGGTAGTATGTGTGATGGGGTCACAGGCTAGTAATATACAAGAGATGGGGGCACAGGATGGTAGTATATATAGTAAGAGATGGGAGCACAGGATGGCTGTATGTGTGATGGGCTCACATAGCCTAGCAATATGTGTGATGGGGTCACAGGCTGGTAATATATGAGATGGGGGCACAGGATGGTAGTATGTGTGATGGGGTCACAGACTAGTAATCTATAAGAGATGGGGGCACAGGAGGGTAGTATGTGTGATGGGGTCACTGGCTAGTAATATATAAGAGATGGGGTCCTGCGCATGCGCACTTTCTCGAACATCGGGAAACTGAGGGTTGGATCACATAAGTGATCCAACCTGAATAAAGCCCTAAAATTGCTTTTTAGAAATTTGCTGGCTCCTATCTTTTGGAGACATTTACCCAGGCTTTGATAAGCTGAAGGCTGCATAAGCCTGAGGCCATATAAGCGATCAACTTTTTGTGATTGGTTGTTAAATGACTAAGCAGTTGCTAGGCAGATCAGTTTTCCCGGTTGGTTTTTTCCTATTGGATTAGAGGGTTGTGCATCAGGATGAAAAGGAGGGTCTTAGGTTAGTATATAGGGGGTGGCCATTTTGCTAGACTTCCTCTTGCTTTTCAGTTTATGCCCAGGAAGGATAAGTATCATTGCTTATTTCAACTGTCTGTAAATTGGTTTTGAAGTTCATTTGCCTTCTCTAGGGCATTATATAGTGCTGTACCCCCTCTCTGTACGGTCATTGCCTGCTTTGCCGACGTCTCCCTCCTCTGACATGCCTCGTCCTAGACGTTCAGCTCCCCCCCCCAGGCGCCTCGTGGATGCGGGGAGCGCCTTCCGCTCCCGCTCCCCGAGCACTGCGCCTCAGAGAGTTCTTTCCCCCGTTGCAGACAGGCGGCGGGGACGGGCAGTTACAGCCCGCTCCCCTGCCGCACGGAGACGGGCGGCCAGCGGCCGCTCGTCACGTGGTGCCGGGGCGCGCTGCTCGGCCGAGCCGCGCGCGCCGGCGCTAGCAGCAGGACGGGCCTCTCCTCTCCCTCCTTCTTCGGGCGCTTGTAGTCCTCCTCCCCCGGCGGCCAGCGGCCGTTCGTCGCATGGCGCAGGTGCGCGCGGCCCGGCCGGGCCGCGCGCCCCGGCGCCCCCAGCGGTTCACCCGGATCCTTACCCTCATCCGTTCAGTGCCTCCGGCCCTCCTCCTCCATCCCCGCGGACGGCTCTCGGCGGCGTCCTGGGGGCACAGGCGGTGCCGGACGGCCGCGGCAGAGCCGCGGGGGGCGAGGGGGGGGTCGATCTTCAGCGGGGAAATATGAGCCCAGGACAGCGGGTAGCGGCTCCCGCTGTTCCTGGTACAACACAGGGCCCCAGCCTACCCCCTTCCAGCGAGGGGACCAGCACACCCCAGGATGTTTTGAGTAATGTGCGGCCGAGTGTGGCTGGGGCGGGGGACGTGGCAGCGGCTGCCGCCACACCCGCCCCGGCGGCGGCCACGTGGCAGGGTTTCCCCCCGGCCCCGGGGGCCTGCTCTAGCGCCCTCTGGCCGTCAGCCGCCCAGCCGCCATTAGCTATGCCCCCGCTTGCAGGTTTTCAAACTCCTCCCCACGCCCTTCCCGTTCCTTTTCATTTCGGGTCCACGCAGGCGTCCGTCTCGGCGGCTTATATTACGCCCGGCGGGGCGCTTGCGGTAACAGCGCAGCAAGGCTTCGCGGGGAGCCAGTCCTTCCCCGGGGGTTTTGCGTGGCCTCCGGCTCCAGCATTCCCCTTAGCCGCCAGCATGCCTTCCATGGGCTTCATGACGGTGTCCGGCACACAATTTTCCCCGCACGGGTCCAGCGCGGGCGCCGGCGTGCAGTCCACGTGGTCGGTCGGTGGCCCTCGAGTCGCGGTGCCCTCGCCGGCCCTTGCGGGCCTGCAGTCAGGACAGGCACCGGGCGGTGGGTATCAGGTGGCACAGAGTTGGCCCCCTCTCCCGGCGCCCCCTCAGTTCCTTCCGGCGTCATACGGATGGGCGGGGGCAGGCGTCTGCCCGCCGCATACGGCGTGGCGGCCGTCTTACCCCGCGAGTTTTGGTGCAGTGAGCGGGTCGGCCTTTACGCAGTCGATCGGGTACACCTCGGCGGGGGCCCCCTCCCTGCAGCTGCCGGGCGGCCATCCGCCGCGGAGCGGAGGGGCGGGCCCTCCGCAATTGCGGCCAATTGTCAATGATGTTCTGGTTCCCCCTGTGCCTGTTGTCCCCTCTTTTTCTCCCTCACAGGTCCCGTCTAATTCAGGGGCTACGCCCGACACGAGGCGAAGGGCGCGGACGAGCGCGACGGCAAACGTGGAGGTACGGCCATCAGCGGAGGCGGGTGCAGCGGACGACGCGGTTCCGGGTCCTTCGAACTCCGGTGAGCTAAACATTCCTTTACACGTTTCAACTTGTAGTTCCTCGTCTTCTAGCAGCGTATCATCCGGCTCTCCGCGGCGCCCGCGTAAATTAGCTAGGCTCATCGCGCGGCGAATGGCTAAGGAGGCGCATAAGGTGGCCGCTCCTGCGCAGGTGGTCCCCTCTGACCCACCCCGTTATGGCGAGATGGTACATTGCGCCAACACGGCAGTTACGAGGGGGGTTCGCAAGCGCATGCGGGAAAAAATCCGTAAGGGGAAGTATGTAGACATATTCACCCTTACGGAGGAAATGCGGCAAGGTTATTACGCAGCCAAGAAGCCGGGTGGTATGGGGGAAAATGCGTTTCGCAATTTTCACCAGTGGCTGCGTGGTTTTTTGGTGTTCATGGCTTGCTACACGGAATCGCGTCCCTCGGAGTATGCCAACTTGGTGAAATATTTGTTTTTAGTACACGATATGTACTTGAAATCCAAGGGTTCCGCGTGGCGGGATTACGACGAGAAGTTTCGTCGCAATCAGGATGGCAACCCCATCCTGCCCGCGGGTTTCAAGGATGTTGAGGTGTGGTTGGAGGTCACGCAGCAGGTCAAACCCACCCCGGACGTCACGGCTAAGAAGCCCGGGGCGGCCGGGGCGGCGGCTTCCCGATTGGCGGGGAAAGGCAAGTGCTTTGCCTACAACGACGGCAAATGCGTCAAAGGAACGAGTTGTCGTTTTCGCCACTCATGTAGGTTGTGCGGAGCAAGTCACCCGGCCAAGGAATGCACCTCGGCGACAGGCAGTAAGCCTGCCGCTTCCACCGAGGCCGGTGGAGTTGGCAAGTAAGGTCTTCTCCCCGATTATAGTTCCCGAGTTGCAGCGCTGGCTTACCTTGTACCCCGATGAGGCGGCGGCATCGTTTCTCTTGGAGGGCTTTCAGCACGGTTTTCGTTTGCCAATTCCGGATTCGGTGTATGTGGTTGCACGCCAGAATTTGAGATCGGCTCGGGAATTCCCGCAGGAAGTCCAGCGGAAGGTTGACGGGGAAATTGGGCTGGGGCGCATGGCTGGGCCCTACGCCCTTTCCCCGTTGCCCTCCTTGTGCATTTCCCCAGTAGGGGTAGTGCCCAAGAAGGCCATAGGTAAGTTTCGATTGATACAGCACTTGTCGCACCCGCCGGGGTTGTCGGTCAACGACGCTATCCCGGAAGCCCAGTGCAGAGTTCGATATCAGTCGTTCGACGACGCGCTGCGCTTAGTGCGGGATTGCGGTCCGGGGAGTCTATTGGCAAAATTGGACGTGGAGTCGGCCTTTCGGCTACTCCCGCTACACCCAGATTCCCTGCGGTTTCTGGGCTTCAAGATAGGGGGCGAATTCTACGTCGATCGGTGTCTCCCCATGGGTTTCTCTGTCTCCTGCGCCTACTTTGAGTGCTTTAGCACATTTTTACACTGGTGCGTCCAGACCGCCTCCGGGCAACTGGGGGTGGCTCACTACCTGGATGACTTTCTTTTTGTAGGGCCCGGGGACAGTTCGGTCTGTGGGGACATTCTCTCGGTGGCCAGGTCGTTATTCTGCGCTTTAGGGGTACCGGTGGCGCAGGATAAGTGCTAGGGTCCTTGCACTTGTCTTAGCTATTTAGGCATCGAAATTGACACAGTAGGGGGGTGCTGTCGCTTGCCCGAGGATAAGGTGCGGAAACTATTGGGTTTGATTACAGACTGTTTAGGAAAACGCAGGGTTCGGCTTAAGCAGGTGCAGTCCTTGCTTGGTTCCCTCAATTTTGCATGTCGGATTATCCCCATGGGCAGGATTTTCTGTCGCAAACTTGAGCGGGCCACCGCGGGGACGGTTCGGCAGAATCACTCCGTGTACCTTTCCCGAGAGATCAAGGATGATTTGCGGATTTGGGTCTCGTTCCTGGTGTCCTTCAACAGGGAAGTTTTGTGGCCCGCTCCTTGTTGTTCCAGTAAGCAGCTGCAATTGTTCACGGATGCTTCCGGCAGTCTAGGGTTTGGCGCGTTTTTCGCTGGCGCATGGTGCGCTGCGGCCTGGCCGGCATCTTGGGTAACGCGTGGGTTTACCAAGAACCTGCTTTTGCTGGAATTGTTCCCGATCTTAGTGGCGCTTGAGTTATGGGCCGGACGGTTCGCAAATAGGGACATTTTGTTTCTTTGCGACAACTTGGGGGTAGTGCATGCGATTAATAATCAGCGTTCCTCCTCTCCGCAGGCGCTGCGACTGCTAAGGCATTTAGTGTTGGTTTGTTTGCAGCGCAATATTAATTTTAGGGCTCGCCACGTTCCTGGAGTTGACAATGGAATTGCGGATGCATTGTCCCGGTTCCAGTTTGACAAATTCAGGACGTTGGTTCCGGGAGCGGAGGCAGAGGGGTTACAGTGCCCACCTTCTGTCTGGCAGATGGTCGAAGCGGTTTAACGGCATTAGCCAGGTGTGCACTGGCTCCCTCCACGCTACGAGCGTATGATGCTGCATGGCGGGATTGGTCAGCCTTTCAGAGTAGGTACGGGGTAGCAGGTGAGTCCTCGGCCGACGCCCTGTTGACCTTTGTTTGGGAGCATTACCAAAACGGTAGGTCAAAAGCGGCCATGGCTACTGCCCTTGCGGGCATCGCCTTTCACTCGCGACTCCACGGGACGGCGGACCCCACGGGGTCGTTTGTCCTTTCCAGAGCGCTGAAAGGCTGGGCTAGGTTGCACCCGGCGCCTGCGGATTCGCGTAGGCCTATAACGTTGCAGCTGATAGCAGAATTGCTGCGGGTGCTACCTCAGATTGCGTTATCGGAATTTGAGGTGGCATTGTTTAGTAGCGCTTATGCCCTGGCCTTTTTTGGGGCTTTTCGGGTGAGCGAGTTAGTGGCGAGCAGCAAGGCGTCCCGGGAATCGGGTCTGCTCTACGAGAATGTGCGCTTGCAGGAGGGCCTGTTGCTCTGTAGGATTGTGCGGTCCAAGACAGATCAAACAGGTCGGGGTCGCTGGTTGTCCTTGGAGGCTCAGGAAGGTACGGGCGTTTGCCCGCTGCGGTTGACACAAGAGTACGTGCGGTTAAGACCTCCGGGGGGCAACCAGTTGTTAGTGCACGCGCAGTCGGACCCTCTGACAAAGTTTCAGTTCTCATCGGTGTTCAAGAAATGTTTGACGGCGTTGGGCTTGCAGGAGGCGGACTTCGGTACTCATTCCTTTCGGATTGGGGCGGCTACCCATGCGGCGGCCGCTGGTTCATCACCGGCGGCTATTCGGGAGTTGGGTCGCTGGAAGTCGGCCTCCTATAAGTCCTATGTCCGTATTGATAAGTTATAAGTGCGCCTGTTGCGCTAACCCAAAAACGTGTTTACTCGTCGGTTTTTGAACGCTTACCGTTCAGGAATCGAGGGTGTGAAGCGAATTTTTAAAATTTTTCCTCCGAGGGGGCCTAATTTCAATTGGCTGTTCTATCAAGGTCCACGGGAGGTTTTTTGAGTTTTCTCCTTCACTTGGGTTTAATTGGTTACGTTGTGTTTAAGTTACAGATTATGTGCGTAATCTGACATTAGGATATTTTCTTTTACAGCTGTCATCAATTTTGGAGACCACATATGGATGGTTGGCCATTCATATGTTTTTTGGGCGGAGAAACATCCCATGGCGTCTAGGGCGACTGAGATTTTTGGGTCCAGGCAATTTAGATGGTTAGGTGTTAGGGGCATGTTATGGGGTGATCTGTTGCGCGTCCTTTTTTCTCGGGAGCGCCGCTGGGGTCGCCCCAGTTGTATTATCATTCATTTGGGTGGTAATGATCTGGGCCGAGTTAAAGGCATAGACTTGATTTTGTCTATAAAGGCGGATGTAGTGGCGATACGTTGTCACTGGCCTGGGGTATGCATTGTCTGGTCGGAAATGGTGCCCCGTTTCCATTGGCGTGGTGCGGTGCGTTTCTCGGCGCTGGAGAAAGCACGCAAAAAGGTGAACTCGACGGTGTCTCTTTTTGTCAAGGCCATAGGCGGAGTGGCAATTAAGCATCCTCTGCTGGTGCTGCGGAACAGGCAGTTCTATAGAGAGGATGGGGTTCACCTTTCTCCGGAAGGAGTGCAGTTTTTTCTGGAGGATATTTTCGGTCTTTTTCGTTAGAGCCAGTTAGTTTCTTATTTGGTTAATGTTTTGGTTGCGGATGGCGGTGGCGGTTTGGTAAACCTTGGTGGCGGGAAATCGCTGCCAACCAGCTGTCACACAGGCATAAGTGGTCATTGTGGGGCTCCCTCTTTAGAAGGACGGCAGGTGTGTCCTTTTCTTGCGGTTGGACATTTAGACGTTCCCCTGCGGGAACCGAACGTTTGCCAGAGAAAGAGGGGTAAGGCCAGCACAATGCGGGTTATGCGGGAAGGAGGCGGGGTATGTGTACTCCCCTCCTTGGTTTGGTGGTTTTCATCTAGGTGACGGGTGCTGGTGTTTGGCAGCGGTTTTCTGTTTGCCATCCTCCAAACTAAAGTTAAATATATATTCAATTCAATTCTAATTCGGCCTCAATTATTAGTTTAAAGAGTTGGTCAGCGATTAATAAACATCGTCTGACCTTTAACTCCAGCTACTGTGTCCGTGTCTTTATTTCAGTGTTTGGTGTGGTTTTATTTAGTGATAAGGTAGCTTAATAAAAGGTTTATGTAATCACAATAAAGTTATGAGCGGCTTAGATAAGCTGAAGGCTGCATAAGCCTGAGGCCATATAAGCGATCAACTTTTTGTGATTGGTTGTTAAATGACTAAGCAGTTGCTAGGCAGATCAGTTTTCCCGGTTGGTTTTTTCCTATTGGATTAGAGGGTTGTGCATCAGGATGAAAAGGAGGGTCTTAGGTTAGTATATAGGGGGTGGCCATTTTGCTAGACTTCCTCTTGCCTTTCAGTTTATGCCCGCCCGCCCTCCCAGAATGCGTCTACGTTTTTTGTTCTTGCTGTGGGCTATTGAAAGCCAGATTGGCGGGAAATCGCTGCCAACCAGCTGTCACACAGGCATAAGTGGTCATTGTGGGGCTCCCTCTTTAGAAGGACGGCAGGTGTGTCCTTTTCTTGCGGTTGGACATTTAGACGTTCCCCTGCGGGAACCGAACGTTTGCCAGAGAAAGAGGGGTAAGGCCAGCACAATGCGGGTTATGCGGGAAGGAGGCGGGGTATGTGTACTCCCCTCCTTGGTTTGGTGGTTTTCATCTAGGTGACGGGTGCTGGTGTTTGGCAGCGGTTTTCTGTTTGCCATCCTCCAAACTAAAGTTAAATATATATTCAATTCAATTCTAATTCGGCCTCAATTATTAGTTTAAAGAGTTGGTCAGCGATTAATAAACATCGTCTGACCTTTAACTCCAGCTACTGTGTCCGTGTCTTTATTTCAGTGTTTGGTGTGGTTTTATTTAGTGATAAGCTAGCTTAATAAAAGGTTTATGTAATCACAATAAAGTTATGAGCGGCTTATATCCATTTATCTAGACAATACTTGTACTCTAAAGCGGAAAAAGGCAAGTGTTAAATATAGACATGGGTAAAATCCCATCAGTCATCACTTACTTTGTGTATGAGCGAATTCTAATTGTTCTACAATCTAATTGCTCGCTACACAGAGGTGTCTGATGCCGATATAATAAAAAAGCCAAATATATATTCCACAATTCCAAATTAACTAGAGTCACTAGGGACTGTAAAAGATTTATTGGCCATCATGTATCTCTTGTTTATAAGGCAAATGATTATAAAGTATTCCCAGCCTCGGGGCCAGCTCGCAAGTATATTGATCTAGAAAAATTGATAGTGTGAATACTGCAGGGCACAGACAATATTGAACCCTTTATTGTGCAAACTCCTGGGAATCCGTCTCACTCACGTCAGTCGTGTATCACTCGTTATTCCACAGAAATGTGAGAAACCTCACCTGCAGCATCCAATCGCTAAGTCAGCAGTAAGATGAATATTAATATGAAGTTGTACTCTCTAGATCAGAAAGAGGTTCATGTGTGTGTGTGTGTGTGTGTGTGTGTGTGTGTGTGTGTGTGTGTATAATTATATATATATATATATATACACCCATTATTTTATCTACTACCAGTTTGTCTACACTCAATGGCCGCTCCATCCCTTTAACTTATCCAAGCAAACATGGCATTCTGTTATGTGCAAACCACTTGTCACTGGGAGATCCAGGGGCTGTCACTGACACATCGCCAGAAGCAAAATAAAAGCAAAGGATGCACTTAAAAGCTTTCCTTAGAGTGACAGTTTGGGATGACTGTCTGTGAAAAAACTGCCCTGCTTTAATCATTCTCCCTGCGGCTGCCTCCCTCTCTTTGGAGGCTGATTTATGAGCTCCTGACCATGGTGGCATGTTCCTTGTTCCAGCGTAGATGATGAAAGGCTGGGGACATGGATAGATGTGTTCCGATAACTTCCAAGACACTTCTTTTATCTGATAGAAATAGTATCTGAACTTTCTTTTACCATATATTTTTTCATGCACTATTAAAGGGGAACTAAACATATGGACGATATTGGGCCTAAGTCAGACCTGATCGCAGCCGTGCAAAATTTTGCATGGCTACGATCAGTTACTCAGACATGCGGGGGGACGGCCCCATCCCGCACAAGTACAAAAGCATTGCACAGCGGCGATGCTTTTGTACTTGACGATTAGCTCCCTACCTGCTCAGCTCCTGTGCGCTGGCAGGGAGCTACCCGTCACTGTCCAGGTTGCAGCGGCTGCGTGACGTCACACAGCCGCCGCGGCCTGCCCCCTAAATGATCCGGGCGCCTGCCTGCGTTGCCCGGACCATGCCCACAAAGCGGCAGCCAAGCGCCGCCGGCCCGCCCCCTCCCACCCAGTGGTCGCCTCTGCCTGTCAATCAGTCAGAGGCGATCGCTGGGCTGAGATGGCCATCGGCAATCTGGCATGCGCAGTTCAGACCTGATCGGCTGCTGTGTGAAAACGCACAGCAGTGATCAGGTCTGAATTAGGCCCATTGTCTTCCAGACAGATTTGTGTTCCCATTAGATACAAAAATTACGTTTTCAGACATGAGAAGCATTTGGAGGGGATGACGGGACTTGTAGTTCTACATGACCAGCAGATCTATACAATGCTAAATCATACATTTTTAAATATATATTCATGATAGAGAGAGAAGGAGAGAGATGTAAATGAAAACATGCATTTGAGACGATAGAAAGGCAGAGATTGAATGATGTTCCTTATTAGTGTAAGCCATCCACCACTTTCAAGGTGGCTCTGCCAATTACACTTTTCTAACTAGTAACAACACTGAGTTATGTACAGTACTAAGATGTACTAAGATTATTTACAACACGCGATAAAATCTTTACATAAATAACCTAACACTTCACTTAAATTAACCACATGGAGACTTGTGTTTGGAAAAATTAATTGTCACAATTTATTTTGAGAAATAAGCAAAACCATCCGTCTGTCAGCTGTACATTCACATGACACCAGACACATGCCACAACCAGACATAGCGCCAGTACCATCACCACTTGTTAAGTCCTCCCTCTAGGGTTGTGATGCTAGCGGCGTACCACAGCCAATACTCCACAACCACCTCCTGCGCCACATGCATCTGCTGACGATAGTGCTTTTCTACCGCAGCCCCTCACCAAACATGAAACTCACAAGAAATAAAAAAGAACAACTGCAAGCCCTCCTCAAGATGTGGACACCCCAAAATGTGGAAAAGATGATGTTCAAAATGAATTAAATTCCACGAGGAAGACCTTCACTGGTATTACATCAAAACAATACAGAGGCACCTGTAATGGTGGATTCCAGCAGGGACAAATTAATATTGTGTGAAGAAGATGATGACATCTTGCCTATGTAGAGCCAGTATGTGTGCGTAAAGATCATTGCCAGCAATGTCCGCTGCATTGTCCAGCTTCTTCTGTGGGAGCTCAAACAAACCAATCATTTCAGCCACAAGTGGCAGTCCCTGTTGCTGAAGTGATTGGTTTGTTAAACTGTGCATGTCCTGTTTAATATATACAACATGTGAGGGTGGGAGGTCCCAAGGACAATTCCATCTTGCACCTCTTTTCTTTGCATTATGTGCTGTTTGGAGCATTGCTGATTGTCTTTTTGTGCAGGCGACAAACATTTTTATAGTATATTAAACTGCCACACAGTCTGCCACTGCAGAGCCATTCTGTTTCCTAACTGTGCCATGTTGGAAGTTTAACTGCCACATGTTTGTGCCCCCCACTGCTGTCGCTTAGCTTAGTGATCCAGCTACCTTGGTGCAACCTTTTGGCCTAAACTGGATAAATACAATATGGGGAGCTGTGAGGTGGTCAAAATTTATTATTTTATGTTATTGAGGTTAATAATACTGTAGGGACAAAATTATGTGGTTTTAGCTGTTTTATGATTTTTGGGGAATAAAAACAGGTCAAAAACCAAAACACTGGGGTCGGCACCTATCTCTAAAACAGATTAGACAAATGACACAACATCAGGCACAGTAACAGCAATTGAAAACCTATGAGAAGCCAGAGGCTCCACCAAGGAAGGTAGAGGCAAAGGGGGAGGGCTACAGACAGGGAAGAGGGAAGAGAAGTACTGACACCAGGAGCAGGAAATCAGGGAGCAATGGGCAGACCAGGTGGGTGGAACAATCATGGCCAACACCTCACCATAGTACACTAGGGGGAAGAGCCATAGCATTGAAGTAGGACCAGAATGAGGGAGAGGCATTAGGCCAGCACACTGTCACAGTAGGTGTCACTGGAGCCTACAGGGGAGAAGAGAGGGAAAACAAATTCCACTCACTGGACTTCTGTTGTGTGGGGGACCCCAAGGCATCACCAATACCAGCCCTCATTGGTACTGGTACTGGTGATGCCTTGCCCCGCCCTCCCTCACTCGACACAAGTCCAGTGGATGGAACTTGTCTGAGTAGCATACCAGAAACTGCGCTTATGCCACAGAGGTAACCAGGGACACCTTAGGTGAGATGGGCAAAAGTCACAGAAGCTGGCAGAAGACCTGCAGGCTGCCAAGAGCAGACTCACTAGTTGCCAGCAAGATAGTGGCAGGAGAAGGAATTTCTCATCCCAGAGGCAACACATGGAGCTACAGTGTGAATTACAGGGATGGGGCATAATGCTGGGGGTGGGCGAAAGAGCACACAAATGGGCAAATGAGGGAAAATAAAACAATGAGGAAAACAATTTCATGAAAATGTACAGGGAAAGCAGAAAACTAAATCTAACAAGGGCAAAAAAGGAAGGAGGATTAGAGGAGAAATGAAAAGGGGATAGAATAAAAGAGAGAGAGAGAAAAGGAAAAAAAGCAAACTGACAAAATAGAGGGCAACACCTGACCTGTGTGTGAAAACTCCAACTGCACAGGAACAAAGAGGAAGTGATCTCAAATCCCCAATCCTATATTAAACTACAGTCCCTTCCCTAATGATCCTATTGGACAATCCCTGCTACCAGGGATCCTAACTTGTAGCCCTCTCAGCTAAACCTTAAACAAAACCAGTAACAACCTCACTAGAAAAAAATAATAATATTGTGAATAATAAAGCCCAAGCCATGTAGTTTATTTTCCTCAGGCCAATAAGGTTTTACGTCATTCTTAAGATGTACTGTACAGTAGGAAGACGTCAGTCCAGAGATTACCCACAGATATGCCAGATATCTGATAGATGTTTCTCAAAACTGTGCACAGGGAGAATGATTGCAAGATGCTCAATCAATTTTTAACTGACAAAAATTGCAAATAAGGTTAGAAACAGTTCATTATAAATAAGTAAAAACAGAACATCCAGCATTCCTCTTCCAGGTAGTAAAAAAAATCTTTTAAAAACCTACATTCAATAAATAATATAAGTAGATATATTTCTAGCATCATTTGCAAGATATGTATAAATCAATGTTAAAATAATTGCCTTATAGAAAAACTGTTATCACTAGACATATGTAATACAGTATGTAAAATGAGATGGGGGAAAAATACATAATTTATTATTTCTTGGGTAGGTAAGATACTTCTCTGCTAAAGGAGATGGTCACTGAAATAGATTTAATAAATTATTTATTTTCAAAAGATATCTACATTTTCTAACTATACAGTGTATCAAAGATGGTAGATAGGTGTAATGACTCCCATTTTGTTTTATCCAAACATCAACTATGGCAGAGAGGTTCAGTCAGCCATTTATTTGTGCAACCAAGAGAGCATGTCACCCAATTCCAATAGACCTAACACAGTGGAGGAAGCCATTTTGTAAGGTGAGCCTATCACTTCACTAGGAACAAATACCTCATTTTTGAGTTTGACCTCATGAATGTTAGACATGCAGTGCTTCAGTTATGTCTATGGTTCCTAGTAAAATGACTTGATACTGTCATAGCACACAAAATGGCTGCCTCCACTGTGTGATGGCGATAGGTCCATGTTAATGATGATAACTGTATATATCACTTTTGTATTTACTCTGCTCAGCACAAGGAAAGGATCCATGTTGAGAAATGCTGAGTGCTCAAGGGCATAGGTAGACCTATGGTGGGCACATAGCAAAATGGGTGCAATATGTGCAGGTAGGCCCAGAGCCGGCGCTACCTGCTCAGCAAGGGTATGCAGTGCAGGAAGGCGCTCAGCTGAAGAGACGCTGAACTCTCCCTGCTCTGCTACCCTGGTCCCTGCTGCTGCCAGCTCTGTTGCGCCTGTCAAAGTGGAAGACAGGTAACGGCGCTGACAACATGTAGTGCGGCTCCCAGTGCAAAGTCCCTCTAGCTTCCTCCCCCCTCCTCCGTCTCCCACCTCCAGGCTCCTCCTCACAGACAGTGCGCTGCTGACAAATTCCGAGCGTTTTGCAGGGCGGGTAGAATTTTAGGGGCGTGGCCTAATCGTGAGAGGCGTCGTCACACACCCTTTTGGATTTTTTAATTTTAATTTAATTTTTTAAACTTTGCAGAGACCAGCGAGGTAGGAGGGCCTTGAGGAGCCCCTTAGCCAGTGGCAATTCGAGTAGGGAGCATGATCAGTGTGATCACTCTCCACCTACCCATACAGGAACAGGCAGAAGCTCCGCAGCAGCAGCCTCTCTGGCACTGCAGCACAGCACACTCTGCCAAGATGAGAACTTATGCTGTTGCAGCTGCCCAGTAAGAAGGGAGGGAGGAGTGCAGTAGACTAGGGCCCCCGCTGAGCCCCTTTATCAGTCCCAGGCCTGCGTAATTTGTACCTGCCCCCTCTCCTCATGCCAAAACTGCCGATATCCTCCAGAGCCGCTGCTGCTGGAGTAACGGAGCCTCCAGGAGGGTAGAGGAGGAGCAGCGCCAAAGTGTGGAGTCAAAGGCAGAGCATCAATCATAGTTATGCCTACAAAGTAATGAAGCAGAAGGTACTACATTTACAGTAGCAGGGTGGTAGGTATGATGTGGTTGGGCTATACCTGGCATAACGTGTATAAGCAGCTTTTACTATGTGGTGTAACATGTATAAGAGTACTACTGTGCTGTGCAATGTAAATAACGGACAATACTGTGCAGAGTACTGTGACTAATGGATACTACTGTGAGGTGTAATGTGAATAACAGACACTACTGTGAGGTGTAATGTGAGGTGTAATGTGACTAACGGACACTACTGTGCGGTGTAATGTGACTAACGGACACTACTGTGCGGTGTAATGTGAATAATGGACACTACTGTGAGGTGTAATGTGACTAACGGACACTACTGTGCGGTGTAATGTGACTAACGGACACTAATGTGCGGGGTAATGTGACTAACGGACACTAATGTGCGGGGTAATGTGACTAACGAACACTACTGTGAGGTGTAATGTGACTAACGGACACTACTGTGCGGTGTAATGTGAATAACGGAAACTACTGTGAGGTGTAATGTGACATTCCTCATGCCAGTATGATCTTCTGAAGAGCGGGAAGACAGAGCCATTTTGGGGGCGGAGCTTCTCCTCAGAGCGGACCCAGCAGCGTTCAGCGCCATTTTCCTGCCTGCACAACGCTGTCAGTGAAGAGCATGTCCCTCCAGAACAACTCCAGCTATCTCTCACGGTATCAGGGGTTTTGTAGAAGGGGGAAGGGGGGGCTGTGTAAAGGCTGTGTAACCTATTAAGGTGCACAGTCAGCGCTGGTTGGGGGTCTCCCTTTACCTAAAAAGCGCTGTATGTGGGTTGGCTCTAATTTCTGTGTCTCTCTTGCCATTCTTGGGGGTGAAACTCTGTCTGCCCTCACGTGTGTGTGTGTGTGTGTGTGTGTGTGTGTGTGTGTGTGTGTGTGTGGAGTGTCTAAGGTCTCCATTAAGCTATGTCCAGGGACTCTGTGTCATATGCTGCAGAGGATATGTCCTCTCAGGATGATCCCATTCCATGTAATCAGGATTGCACTGTTTTAGCACAGATACCAGCAAGGGAGCCTCTATCAAATCTATGATTTCTCATATTTCTACTAAGGCTGTGCATCTAAGGTTGTGAATCTGCAACTCAGTCTTTACAGAACTCTATGGCAGTTTGGCCCAGTTCTGTTGCCTCAGGGCCCCCTGCTGTATATTCCCAAAAAAGTGCTCTTGCACAGATTATGCAAGATGACACGGATACCGATTCTGACACTGCGGACGGTGATGGGGATGTGTTGAGGGGTGCAGCATCTCTTGCAAAAGGGGTGTAGTTGATAGAGGCCATTAGGTATGTGTTGAATATTACTGATACAACACCTGAGCAGGTTGAGGAGGCTTACTTCACTGAAAATAAGAAAGCCTCGCTAACCTTCCCTGCGTCAAAAGAATTAAATGCTATTTTTGAAAAAGCTTAGGAAAACCCTGAGAAAAAATTCCAGATCCCTAAAAGGGTCCAGGTGGCATTTCCTTTCCCTGTGGAAGATAGAAAAAAAATGGGAAAACCCACCCATAGTTGACGCGTCTGTATCCAGACTCTCAAAAAAGGTGGTTTTACCTGTGCCAGGATCCACCGCCTTGAAAGAGCCGGCTGATCATAAAATTGATAATACGCTCAAATCCATGTACACGACTTCAGGGGCTTTACTTCATCCCACTATTGCCAGTGCTTGGATTGCCAAAGCTATAGTAAAGTGGTCATGGACGTTACTTGAATATTTGGATACTATGGATAAATCTGATGTTGAACTTTTTTTGCATCACATTCAGGATTCGGCAGGTTTTCTGGTGGAATCCATGAAAGCCTGGGTTCCATGGCTGCAAGAATTTCTTCCATGTCTGACTCAGCTCGTCGAAGACTGTGGCTGCGACAGTGGTCTGCCAACGCGGAATCCAGGAGAAGTGTGGAGACCCTACCCTACACAGGTCAGGCTCTCTTTGGGGAAGCGCTGGATGCGTGGATCTCCACGGCTACAGCGGATAAGTCACCTTTTCTTCCCTCAGCTGCACCTGCTACGAAGAAACCCTTTTCTTCAACTGCATCACAGCCCTTTCGGGCTGCCAAGCAAAGAAAGGCCAGACCTTCCAACACCTTCTTTAGGGGAGGTCGGCCCAAATCCCAAAAAACCTGCTGCTGCAGGTTCCCAGGAACAGAAACCTGTTTCAGGTACACCAAAGTCCTCCGCATGACGGTGGACTGCACAACCTGAAGGTAGGGCCGGTGGGAGCGAGACTCAGGCATTTCTGTCACGTCTGGGTGTTGTCCGGCCTGGATCCCTGGGTGCAATATATTGTGTCCCAGGGGTACAGGCTGGAATTTCAAGATCTCCCTCCTCACCGATTCTTCAAATCAGGCTTGCCAGCTTTGCTGGCAGACAGGACTGTCCTGCAGGCAGCCATCCAAAAGTTGGTGGAGGCACAGGTTATTGTCCCTCCTCATATGCAAAACAAAGGTTATTATTCGAACCTTTTCCTGATACCGAAACCGGATGGTACAGTCAGGCCCATGCTGAACCTAAAATCACCAAATCCCTTTCTGAAGGAGTTCAAGTTCAAAATGGAGTCTCTAAGAGCGGTGATATCAGGTCTGGAATTCCTGGTATCCCTGGATATCAAGGATGCGTACCTCCACATTCCGATTTGGCCGCCGCATCAAGCTTATCTCCGTTTCGCACTGTTGGACTGTCACTATCAGTTCCAGGCCCTGCCATTTGGCCTCTCCACAGCACCGAGGGTATTCACCAAGGTGATGGCGGATATGATGGTTCTCTTCCGCAGACAGGGGGTGAACATAATTCCATATCTGGACGATCTGCTGATAAAGGCATCGTCCAAGGAGAAGCTGTTACCGTCCATTCTTCTCATGACCCACCTGCTCAGGGAACACGGTTGGATCCTGATTATCCTAAAATCACATTTGGAACCAACCAGGAGGTTGTCCTTTCTGGGAATGATCCTCAACACAGAAGTGTAGAGGGTGTTTCTTCCAGAGGAAAAAGCGTTGGTGATACAAACAATGGTCTGGGATGTCCTGAAGCCAGCCCGGGTGTCGGTTCATCAGTGCATTCGCCTTTTGGGAAAAATGGTGGCCTCTTACGAGGCTCTACAGTATGGGAGGTTTCATGCTCGGTCCTTCCAATTGGATCTCCTGGCAAAGTGGTCGGGATCCCATCTACATATGCACCAGAGAATACATCTGTCACCAAAGGCCAGGATTTCACTCCTCTGGTGGTTGCAACTACCTCACCTTCTGGAGGGCAGCAGGTTCGAGATTCAGGACTGGATCCTTCTAACCACGGATGCAAGTCTCCGGGGCTGGGGTGCAGTCACTCAAGGGGAGACCTTCCAAGGAAGGTGGTCAAGTCTGGAAGCCGGCCTGCCGATAAATATTCTAGAACTAAGAGCCGTCTACAGCAGTCTTCTCCAAGTGGCCCATCTTCTGAGAAACCGGGCCATTCAAGTGCTGTCGGACAATGTAACGACAGTGGCTTACATCAACTGACAGGGCGGAACGAAGAGCAGAGCTGCAATGTCAGAGGTAACAAGAATCATCCTCTGGGTAGACAAACACACGTTGGCGCTGTCAGAAATCTTCATTCCGGGAGTAGACAACTGGGAAGCGGACTTCCTCAGCAGACACGATCTTCATCCAGGAGAGTGGGGTCTCCATACGGAGGTGTTCAAGGAGGTAACAGATCTTTGGGGTGTACCTCAAATAGACATGATGGCCTCTCATCTCAACAAGAAGCTTCAGCGATATTGTTCCAGGTCGAGGGACCCGCAAGCAGTGGCGGTGGATGCTCTAGTGACTCCGTGGGTTTTCCAGTCGGTGTACGTGTTTTCACCACTCCCACTCATTCCAAAAGTGCTAAAGCTCATAAGGAGAACAAGGATTCAAGCGTTCCTCATTGCTCCAGACTGGCCAAGAAGGTCTTGGTACGTGGATCTTTTGGATCTACTGCTAGAAGAGCCGAGGTCTCTTCCTCTTCGGGAGGACCTGCTGCAGCAGGGGCCGTTCGCCTATCAAGACTTACCGCGGCTGCGTTTGACAGCATGGAGGTGGAATGTCAGATACTAGCTCGGAAGGGCATTCCGAACAAGGTTATTCCTACCCTGATACAGGCTAGGAAAGGAGAAACTTCTAAACATTACCATCGTATTTGGAAAAAATATGTATCTTGGTGTGAGTCCAAGAAGTTTCAACTGGGACGTTTTCTCCTCTTCCTGCAAGCAGGTGTGGATATGGGCCTGAGGTTGGGATCCATTAAGGTACAAATTTCGGCCCTATCCATTTTCTTCCAGAAACAGTTGGCTGCCCTCCCTGAGGTTCAGACTTTTTTGAAGGGAGTTCTGCTCATCCAACCTTCCTTTGTACTGCCTACAGCGCCGTGGGATCTTAATGTGGTGTTGCAGTTCCTCCAGTTGAACTGATTTGAACCTCTACCGGAGGTTGAGGTCAAGTTTCTCACGTGGCTTTGTCATGTAAAAGCACATACTTGAACTTCCATGAAGATAAAGCGGAGCTTCGGGCATCGAAGTCCTTAGATGTTGTAAGGGCTCTGAAAATCTATGTGAAGAGGACTGCTTGTCTCAGAAAATCTCTGTTTGTCCTGTATGATCCCAAGAAAATTGGGTGTTCTGCTTCTAAGCAGACGATCTCTCGCTGGATCAGGTTCACTGTCCAGCATGCGTATTCTACGGCAGAATTGACGTGTCCTGCGTCTGTTAAGGCCCACTCTACTCATAAGGTGGGGTCTTCCTGGGTGGCTGCCCGGGGTGTCTCAGCATTACAACTTGCCAAGCAGCAAGTTGGTCTGGGTCGAACATGTTTGCAAAGTTTTACAAGTTCGATACTTTCGCCTCTGATGATCTGAAGTTCGGTCTATCAGTTCTGCAGGAACCTCCGCGTTCACGCTCCCGTTCTGGGAGCTTTGGTACATTCCCATGGTACTAATGTGGACCCCAGCATCCTCTAGAACATAAGAGAAATTAGGATTTTGGTTATCTACCAGTAAATCCTTTCCTAGTAGTCCGTAGAGGATGCTGGGCACCCGCCCAGCTCTTCGTTTTGCTGCTATCATTATTTGGCTCAGTTCAACTTCGTTTTAGTTGAGTACTGCATTGTTACTTGGTAAGTAATGTTTCAGCAGTTGCTGAGTTTCAAGCTAGTTATCTTGTTGTGCCTTGTATGTGTGAGCTGGTGAGAATCTCGCCACTATCTGTGTAAAATCCTTCTCTCAAAGATGTCCGTCTCCTCGGGCACAGTTTCTAGACTGAGTCTGGTAGGAGGGGTATAGAGGGAGAAGCCAGCCCACACTCTCAAACTCTTAAAATGCCAATGGCTCCTGGTGGATCCATCTATACCCCATTGTACTAAATGTGGACCCCAGCATCCTCTACAGACTGCGAGAAAAGGATTTACCGGTAGGTCACCAAAATCCTATTATTACTGTCGACACAAACCTCTGTGGGAACAGTGGAATTAGGCAATCCATCAAGTAGGAAAGCTTTTCGCGGCAGAAAAATGCCATCTCAGAATGGCGTTACTCATTATAACTTCAGACCCAGTGTCACCAAAAAGGCTTTACTGGATAGAAAGTAGTTAGGGTTTAAAGGCGCAGCGTCCGTGGGTGAGTGAGAATTATGCAAATCAGCAGCCACCTAATGGAGAGAAAGCCGGTCTCTCCTAATTGCCAAGAACAGAATATGAAACTAATTAGGTGGTGCTTAATAATGCATATACAATATGAATTATAAATATTTTTTAATAAACAACACAGACAACATAATTACAAATAGCATAAAATAGTAAATTACGAATACTAAAGAATTTGCTGCTTAATGCACAGAATGAATCACTAGTAAAGGTTAGTAATATACCTAAAAAGGTATGAAGGTTCTGGAGTTCAAACCACAAAATAGTTGTGACGTTGCACTATAAGTCAAATGAGGAATGCTGAATAACATGTGTAGGTATATTTACCGGTTCATCAGACGGGCGGAGACTCTCAGTTCTTTGGAAGTCAGTCTCAATGCCCATACAGTCCCGCTTAAGGGCCCATACACTTATATGACATGATGGTCCGTCATGTCGTCTAAGATTTCCCTTCAACCTCCCGGCAGCCTCCCGGGAGGCAGGATAGTATAAGATACATCGTATGCGGTCCTTTTGCATATGATGTACCTTATACGATCCCAGCCATTCCTGCGGGATCCGACATATCACAAGTGCAACACTCGTGATATGTCGGATCTAGGGTGATCCGATCCGATGCTCACGGGAACGTGCATCGGATTGGATCGGGTGTAAAGCACAATGAAAATGCCCGATTTCACCCAATATATCGGCCTGAATAGGGCTGAAATTGGGCATTATCGTTCTAGTGTATGGGGCCCTTTATTTGTGAGTTACGCTTTAATTAGCATTCAGATGGCATGCACACTGTAGCGTATTGTCGCAAATGAGTAGGATGGTGTGCTGTACCGGATGACAGGTTAGAATGGACGTCTCTGCAGTGCGGGTGCGATGATGTAAGTTAGAGCTGCAATATTCCAACGGTCAGCGCCATGCAGCGTTCCGATCAAAAGATCACCAGCGCATACAATCCATTCAGTGAGCTGTCAGGGTTCACAGCCAAATGTGTATTACTCCTCAAAATTGAGCTTGCAAATGGGCAAGAGGCAAAGGTACCACCTCCAGACTTTCAACACTCCATGGGGGTCATTCCAAGTTGATCGCACGCTGCCGATTTTCGCTGCACTGTGATCAGGTCTCTACTGCTCATGCGTATGCACCGCAATGCGCATGCACGTCGTATGGGTACAATGCGGATAGTTGCTGAGCTATGGATTTAACGAAGAATCCATATGCACAGCCGATCGCAAGAAGATTGACAGGAAGAGGGCGTTTATGGGTGGCAACTGACTGTTTTATGGGAGTGGTAGGGAAACACAGGCCTGTCTGGGCGTTTATAGCAAGAAAAAACATACTACTGCCTAATAGCACCTTAGTAGAATAGAAAGATGGTATTACACTTCAACTGTGCGCAACCATAAAGGCACTGTGAATGTGCTTTTAAGATTAGAAGAAAAAGAAAAAGAAAAAATGGCTGCGCTCATAGGAGGGAAAAAATACAGAATAAATTGTAGGAGAGGACAGCTGACGTTTCTATTAGTCTAATACATTTAAAAGTAGCATCAAAAAGATCCACAATATTGAAATATATAAATATATAAGTTTGCAACACTATAGCACCGTATATAAGATTATATCATCAGTATCCACCCGAGTTGATAAAAATCCACCAGGAATTGCTGTCCTGAAATGCTCAAGCCGATGTGAGTCTAGCAGCTGTAACAATATTGGCAATTAAGCTGTAGATAAGTCATCATAGTAGCTTAACCATGGTACTTACTGTATAAATGATGGTAGTGTGAATAGTTCAACTCTCTCAATGCAGAGTGGATACAATGTTTCTATGCCACAAGTTTGTAGCAATATGCCCCGCAACCGTCTATCAGTATCGTATTGTGTGTAGTCACTTTACCTTCTCCCGTGCGCTGGTAACACCGAGCGCCCTCGGTTGTGAATTCCTGCAGTGCCCACTCTAATGGCTTAGCGGCTAGAGGATGGTGTGGCTGTTGCACTCAAACGGCTGTCCCATTGCAGATGTACACGGTCTCAAAGCCGGCAAAGGAGACCAATGTGATGCAGACAGGGAACCGATGCCCGTAGTCAGCTGTTCGGGGAGCAGGCGGGTGAGTGAAGGAAAAAGGAGCCTTACGCGTTTCGTCACACTCCACGTGACTTTTTCAAAGGTGTCTGGGCGTTTGGAGGGCGGGTGTGTGATGTCAATTCCGGCACCAAAAAGACTGAAGTGATCGCAAGGGCTGAGTAAGTTCAGACCTACTCTGAAACTGCACAAAATGTTTTTGCAGAGCTCGGCTGCCCCGGCGTTCGCACACTTGCAAAGCGAAAATACACTCCCCTGTGAGCGGCGACTATGCGTTTGCACGGCTGCTAAAAACAGCTAGCGTGCAATCAACTCGGAATGACCCCCCATGTCCTCAACGCATTTCCCCGCACAAGGGCGGCTTTGTCAAGAGGTAGAGTTTCACTGGATGCCTCAGCAGGTGAAGTCAAAATACGCGTGTGTCGTTATAAGATGCACATATGCATAGCAACAACAAGAAAGGAAATAGTGCAAATGCAATCCTTAGCAATGCAGGTGGTGCATACCACCTCCTTCGTGCATCTGCGATGTCTGAACTGCGATTGCAGTTCTGGATGAACATCGTGTTCATCAGTCGCAATGTTCATCTGCGAATGCAGACTGAGTAAACCCTGAGCTTACTCAGACTAGCAGTCGCAATGCTGCTTGCGAGTCCAAGGAAACTGCATCAGGGATGCAGTCCTTGGCCTTGTCACTCGCAAAAAACAGGGGCGACACTCGCCTCCGTCCCTCCCCGCGAATGCCTCTGCCTGTCAATCAGGCAGAGGTGATCGCATTACTAATATGCGATCACAGGACACGTTCTGCACATTCGCAAAACGGGTACTGTGCATGCACAGTTTCTCGACCATCAGAAAACTGCGGGTTGGATCGCTTATGCAATCCAACCTGAATCAGGCCCCTATTGCAAAGGAGGGGGATATGCAGCCTCCCCACAAAAGTAATGATACTTCATTGTGTATCTTTGCGATATGCAGTGATATACAGTATAATGATAGTTACCACAGCACACTGCTCACCAGCAATAAATAGACCCTTTAAACCTGCTATAGAAAAACTTACTTTAAAATAAGTGAGGTTAAGTAGATCTAATATACGGCAAGGAGATGTGTCAACAGCTGTGTGTGCATATTCAGAAGCCACACTTCCTCCTGGTGGGGTCACCCCTATTAGTAGAGATTCTGTGCATGTCATGGGCTGGTCCAAGCTGTCAGTGGAACATAGATTTGTGTGTAATTAATGAGTGGCGCAGGATGTCATTGTGAGAATGTCACAGCACTGGTACCTGTTTTGCATGGAGATGTGCAGATTAGAGCTAGAATGTATCTGACTGTTTGTCCACCTGGGTCTGAGTATTTGCATAACATTGTGAGTATGTATGAGCACAATTTATCCATATCCCAAGAGCATCAACAAAGCAGATTCTTTTTTATCCAATTTCTATGTTCACTAAGGATTGGTCTGCCGTAAAACCTGACCCTTATTACCAAGTACAAAATGTGCTGCTTCTTATATTTGTCTTAAATTAATTCAGGTTAATTAAGGGGGTAAAACCCTCTTTCTCATCAGTTTAGTCCAGAATGAGCAATAGGTAAATAAGCAGGTAATTTAGTAATCAGTGTGACCAAGATCCTGTAAGATATTACATGATTGTAGAACTTTAATGTTGAGAATAATCATTAATGTGGCTGAAAATCCAGTAATCATTTATTATTGTGTGATAAAATAGGGGCTTATTACCTAAACAAAAACTCCTCTGTGGAAAGCGCGCAATTTTTATTCTGTTCTGGCAGCTCCTGCAGCACGTGCAACCCCCCTCCCCCCTCTTCCCCCAGTCCCTGTGCACCGCACTTCAGATTTCATTCAGTTCCATGTCATTTAGCTTATTTCCATTTGTTTAAATGGTAGTGAAAACATCTACATCAGCAGAAGTTCTGAGTGAGCTCAGCCCATGGAGAAACGGGGTGGAAATAGGAGAATTATCAGATGCAGGCTGCTTTCAAAAAAATGTGCCTTTTAGCTATAATTATTGGGCGAGCAGTGCGGAGTCAGAATGCAGCTGCCAAAATCGCACTGGGGTTGTAATGAGCTGATAGCTTATAGGCCCTACACACTGGCCGATTTGTTTGAAAGATATGCACAATCTCGTTCATAAATGAACGAGAACTCGTTCATATCTTTCAGTGTGGAGGCTCCAGCGATGAACGATGCGCGGCCCCGCGCTCGTTCATCGCTGGTCCCTCGTCGGCTGTGCATGCAGGCCAATATGGACGATCTCGTCCATATTTGCCTGCACTTCAATGGAGCCGCATGAAACTTCACTCCCCCCGTCACTGCCCCCCCTGCCGCCGGGTGGCTCGTCGGCCGTATCCGCCGTCGGGCAGCTCGGCGGCGGATCAGCCAGTGTGTAGGGCCCATTAGAAAGAATCCTGGTTCTGCTGGGGATTCCCTCTAATATTCACCCTCTGGACTCTCTTTATGAATAAATCACTTTCATATTTTTCAATAATCACTTTCGGTCTTCAAAATAATTAATTCTATTAGATTTGTTAGTTTTACAAGTGAATTGTGTGCATGTGTCAATGTGAAGGGGGTTGCCCCCTTCCCCCGTGCGTCGCGGCGGACGGCAACACGACGGTCCTCGGCGCGGCGGCGGGCAGGCCCCAGCCTGGAGGGGCTTGCATCCGTAAGGATTCAAGCCCCTCCAATCACGTCGCCATATTTTGAACGGCGCGCCAAGCGCGAGCCAATCAGGGCTCGCGCCTTGGCCGCCAATAGGAAGACGGCATGGCGGGCCAATCGGAGCTCGCCGCGTCATAGCTCCGCCCGCTCCCAGCGTCATATAAGAGACGCTGCGGAGCGGGAACGAGCAGTCGGGCGCCGGACGGAGAAGAACGAAGAGCTCCTGAGGAAGAAAGAAGAGCTCCCGCAGAAGACAGGAGATCCGGCGGCGGCAGCGGCGGCGGAGCAAGAGCCTATAGCATCGGCGGAGAGAAAGAAGAGGAGGAAGACGTCAGCGGAGGACGGCGCCCAGCGGCAGAAGTCCGGCGGAGAGTGCTGCAGCGTGTGGAGAGCAAAAGAGCAAACGAAGCTCCCCGCTGCAGCCTCTCCCTCCGAGACAGGTAGGCGGCCTTGGGCCACCTCCACCTACCTCTAGTCCACCCTAGAGCACCAGGGACAGGCGCTAGGCCTGCGGGGATAATCAGGCCCCCTCGGCCTGTGCCCACGGTAGGCAGGCCTCCTGCCTGTGCCCCATTACCCAGGCCTCCTGCCTGTGCCCCATTACCCAGGCCTCCTGCCTGTGCCCATTACCCAGGCCTCCTGCCTGTGCCCATTACCCAGGCCTCCGGCCTGTGCCCCATTACCCAGGCCTCTCGGCCTGCGCCCATCCCAAGCCTCTCGGCCTGCGCCCATCCCAGGCCTCTCTGCCTGCGCCCAACTCAGGCCTCTCGGCCTGCGCTCAAACTCAGGCCTCTCGGCCTGCGCTCACACCCAGGCCTCCTGCCTGCGCCCTCACCCAGGCTCCCAAGCCTGCGCCCTCACCCAGGCCTCCGGCCTGCGCTCACACCCAGGCCTCCGGCCTGCGCCGTCACCCAGGCCTCCGGCTTGCGCCCTCACCCAGGCTCCCAAGCCTGCGCCCTCACCCAGGCTCCCAAGCCTGCGCCCTCACCCAGGCTCCCAAGCCTGCGCCCTCACCCAGGTGTCCAGGCCTACTGCATCATACGGGACCCGGGGCGATTTTGTGCGGACCGGCCAGGATCGGCTGGAAGTGGGCTGTGCGGCAGCTTCCGAGGGATCCGTGGTCGGTGCTAGGAGCCGACCGGCTCCACGCGGTGTATACTCCAGGGGATTCGGAAGTGTGGAGTAACGTTCCCGTCCCACACGTCGCTATCTCCCGATCGTCTGGAGTGGGCAACCGTCTGCTCTGGACCCCCGTTCCCATTCTCCGTTGAGAGTGAAAGGCAGTGGCCAGTGACCAGCATCTGGTAGGTAGAACTGGTTATTCGGGGTAACCTGTTGGGCCGGGGAATTGTTCTACTGGCTTGTTGGTTAGTGAATGTGTTTACTTAGTCCGGTCTCTGCTAGTTCGGAATAGAACCAGTAGCCTCAGTTGTCGAAGACTGTTTGTTCATGCAGGCGTAGTTGGCTGTAGTTGTTGTTAGCCGTTAGTGTAGCCTGCAGTTAGGGAGGCTGCTCTTCTTGCCCCAACAGGAGCAGAGAGGTGCGACAATCAAGGTGACCAGCAAGTTGGGAGTGAGTATTACTCCGTGTCTGTTTTGTCATCGCCCCCGTATACCGGTCGGGGGTTTGCTCACGGAC
The DNA here is from genome assembly GCF_028390025.1 of Pseudophryne corroboree. Classification (NCBI taxonomy): domain Eukaryota; kingdom Metazoa; phylum Chordata; class Amphibia; order Anura; family Myobatrachidae; genus Pseudophryne; species Pseudophryne corroboree. The sequence continues at coordinate 285,085,617 of NC_086446.1, forward strand.
GTGAGGACCCCCCCCTCACCACACAACGTGCGAGAGTGCGAGTGTGTGAGAACTGGGTAGCTGAGGCCTGCTGGCCAGTGATGACCTTCCGCCCAGCCGGTGAAGGTCGCTGCTACCCCTGACGTGCCCCGTACTCCGGACGGAGGTCGATACGCACGTCTCAACCGGTTCGTTCCTTCTTTCTAGGTTCTGCATTACCCACTGCAAGGTGGTGTTCACGCTGGTGATTGCTCCGGAAGGCGGAGTCCCCTGACGCTTCTGGGCATCGTCTGTGACGGGAGTTGCACAGGTGGGTGGAGTGATGACACCTGCACGGCAGCAGGCACTACATCATCGTCTAGGCCTGTTACACTTGGCGTAGTCGGCAGGATGGACGACGATCAGTCGCACCCCGCAGCCGAGAAGACGTGGGGAGATGAGCCAAAACGATCCGCTCGGAGAGGCTTAGACGCCAGTTCCACGCAGGTGGCCCGGAGGGGATCGGACGACGAGCGACGAAGGTCATCACGTCGACTCAACGTCGGACCAGCCCTCACCCACCTACCCCGGTACAACGGGCGTAATATGACCTTGGAGGATTGGAAGGCCCGACTAGAGGCGACTTTCCTTATCTACCGGGTGCCCGACGACCTGCAAGTGCCCCTCGCCCTGAATTCCCTGGAAGGCGAGGCTCGTCGGACGATCCTTTTACGACCCGAAGATGAACGCGAGGAACTGGAGGAGATCTACACTATACTGGGAGACATCTACGGGGACACCTCCTCGGCGGGAACCCTCCGGCAGCGTCTGTTTGGCCGGTTCCAGAGGGAGGACGAGTCCATACCCCAGTATGCCAACGCACTCCAGGAGATGATGGGAGAAGTGCGTCGAAAGGATCCCGATGGGTTTGGGGCACTCACCAACACTAGTCAGATATTACGGGATCAGTTCGCCATGGGACTCAGGAATGTGCCCTTGAGGCAGGTCATGCTGGATAAGATATCCCAGGATGACACCTTGAACTTCCATCAGGTAGAAATTGACGCCGTAGCCAGGGACCGCAATGCCAATTACGGACCCCGCGCTGTATTTCCCCAATGGGTGCAACCGGTGTCCGCGCCAGTGGCTAGCAAGGAGACCAACCCATTAGAAACCTGTGTGCAAGATCTAAAAGAAATCTTCCTCCGGGTGACCAAAGAGATGAGGGAAGAGGTCGCCCAACTGCGGGATGAGGTGTACCGGCGGGACCACCAGGGTACGTAGTCCAGGTCCCGAGAGAGGGACACCAGACGGCCCCGTGGACGGAGCACGGGACCCGATAGCCGTCCTGGAGAGGGCCGGGGCCCTCGTTGTTACCGCTGCCATCGGTACGGGCATATTGCCCGAACCTGTACCGAAGCGATCCCGGAGGCACAGTTAAACTGACCTCCCTCGCGGTAACGGGACCACCCGTGAGGGAGAGTGATGAGGGGAAGTCAGCCATTAACGAACAGGCTGAATTGGTAGGAGAGTGTCCCATAGTAGTCAGCCGCCTTGGCGGGAAAGATCAGTCCTGCCTGTTGGATACCGGCTCTCAGGTATCCACCATGTCTGAGGCCTGTTTTTTTGAACACTACGATCATCTCAAGAGTGAGGTGTCCGAGAGCTTCATTACCCTCACGGCAGCTAATAACTTGCCTATCCCCGTGGTGGGGGTGGTATGGATGGAGATGGAAGTTTGTGGTCAAGACCTGGGTAGGAAGGGGCTGCTGGTAGTTAGTAGCCCGGGACTGAGCCATGGCCCGGTGATCCTCGGGATGAATGTACTCCGACACCTCGATCAGCTACTATTCCAGGAAAATGGACCACGATATTGGAAGAGTCTGGGGGTTCGGCGTCCGGTCCAGCAAGCTCTCCAACAGGTGGGACGACAACAAGGGGCCAGGGGCCTAGGGGCTATCGATGAACACCTGGGTCTTTTGAAGATCGGTCACCACCAGCGCCTGGAGTTACCCCCTCTTCAAGAGACACTTATCCCTCTGGAGGTACGGACTCACCAGAGCCTAAATGGCATGGAGGTAATGGTAGAGCCAACAGATGTGTTAGGGGTAGGGTCTGGGGTGATGGTGGCGCGCACCGTATCGGTGGTGACCGGGGAAATGTCTCCGTCCGTCTCTGTAACCTCACCGACCAGCTTTGTCGAATCCCGTCAGGAACAGTCATCGCTCAGGTGGTGGCGATTCATGAAGGTAGTATTCAGGGGATGCGAAAACTCTCCCTACAGCCGGAGGCTTCAGAAGCATGGGCGTTGTCCGTTCAAGTGGAAGAGCTGGAAGGGGCCAGCCCCGAGTGGAACGGTACAGTTATCCGAACACAGATGGACGTGTCGCTGGAAGAATGCGCGACCGGGGACGTAGCCAAGCTGGACCAGATGCTCTGGAATCGGCAGAAAGTGTTCTCGCTGCATGAGGAGGATTTCGGGTACACGGAGGACCTGCAACATGAGATTCGCACCGGAGATGCCCCCCCTGTTCGAGAACGGTATCGGCCGATACCACCCCGTTTGTATCAAGAAGTAAAGACGATGCTGCGTCAGATGCTGGACAATCACGTGATCCAGGAGAGTAAGAGTCCATGGGCTGCACCCATAGTTCTAGTCCGAAAGAAGGATGGAACCATCCGTTTCTGTGTGGACTATCGGAAGTTGAATAGTTGCACCGTCCGGGATGCTTACCCTCTCCCTAGGATCGAGGAGTCGCTAGCCGCATTGGGCAATGCAAAATTCTTTTCAACCTTAGACCTGGCCAGTGGATACTGGCAAGTACCGGTGGCCCCACGGGATAGGGAGAAGACCGCGTTTGGTACTCCCATGGGATTGTTCGAATTTTGTCGCATGCCATTTGGGTTGAACAATGCGCCCACCACGTTCCAACGGATGATGGAAAGGTGTTTGGGAGATTTGAATTTTGAGGCCTTGCTGATTTACCTGGACGACATCATCGTGTTTGCAGCGACCTTGGAGGAACACTTTGCTCGACTCGACATGGTCCTCCAGCGGTTGGAAGAGTATGGTCTGAAGCTCAAGCCCCGGAAGTGCCATCTGTTGAAATCCAGTTTGGAGTACCTCGGGCATGTGGTGTCCCGCGATGGGGTATACCCAACCCCCAGCAAGGTGGCGGCAGTTCAGGAGTGGAAGGTGCCCACCACTGTCACGGAGCTGCGGGCATTCCTGGGTTTGGTGGGGTATTACCGACGCTTCATCAAAGATTTTGCCCGGATCGCGGAACCCTTACATGCCTTGCTTCGAGGGATTGCGACCACGAAGAAAGCCACCCTGGAGACATGGGGAGAAGCGCAGAACCTGGCCTTTAACCGACTGAAAGAAAGTCTCACGGAAGCTCCGGTGTTGGGGTACGCAGATTTTGAGAAGCCCTTCATTTTATACACGGATGGAAGTCTGCAGGGGTTGGGTGCGGTCTTGGCTCAAGTTCAGGATGGACAGGAGCGGGTGATTGCTTACGGCAGTTGTAGCTTGCGAGAGACCGAGAGGAACCCAGACAACTACAGTTCCTTCAAGCTGGAATTGCTGGCGGTGGTGTGGGCCGTAACCGAGAAATTTGCAGAATACTTGACCGCCGCTCACGTGGACATCTTTACAGACAACAACCCCTTGGCGTACCTGGAGACTGCCAAGTTGGGTGCCCTAGAGCAACGGTGGGTGGCCAGGTTGGCCAAGTTCTCCTACAAGATTCGTTATCGTTCAGGGAAGAGTAATACCAACGCGGATGCCCTGTCTCGCTTCCCAGTGGAAACCCCAGAGCCTGGTGAGGAAGAAGACGACTGTGGAGAAGAAATGCCGGATCTAACTCGTGTGCGGCAGCCCGTTGGCAGAGAGTTGTGTCATCAGAACGCCCAGACTGCCTTACTCAGGTACACGGAAATGGACTGGGCACAGGAACAACAGGCTGACGAAGGATTGGATCTCATTCGACAGTGGATACAGAGGGATCATCTGCCATCTCGGCGGGAGCAGGATGGGCTGACCGGGTTCTGTAGGAAGGTGGTGCGTCGTTGGGACCAATTGCGGGTCTGTGCTGGTACCCTGCGGAGGCAATGCTATTTGGAGCAGGAAATGCGTACTGTTGAGCAGGTGGTGGTGCCGGAAGTCCGGGTGCGGTCATTGGTGGAAGAGGCGCACGAGCAGGGGGCCCATTTGGGACCCCATAAGACATACCATTGGTTGAGACGCCAATATTTCGCCCCCCGGCTGCAAGCGGTCGTGGACCAGGTGTGTCGCGAGTGCAGGAGGTGTGCGGTAGTTAAGCCACAGGAACAGCATGTGCCCATCCAGACGATCCGGACCAGTCGGCCGTTGGAGATGCTGATGATTGACTACGTGTTGATCGGGGAGTCAGTTAGTGGACACCAGTATGCCCTGGTGATGACCGACCATTTCACTAAGTTCACGGTAGTGGTCCCGACCCGAAACCAAACTGCGGAGTCAGCAACACGAGCGATCATTGAGCATTTCATTCGGCAGTACGGTTGCCCCGAGCGGATCCATTCGGACCAAGGGGCCTGTTTCCAGGGGCAGCTGATGGAACGCCTCTGCCAGCTTTATGGCGTTCAAAAGTCCCGTACGACGCCTTACCACCCGCAGGGAAATGGAGCCTGCGAGAGGTTTAACCGGACTCTGCTGCAGATGCTCCGCGTGTTGGAACGAGCTGAGAAGCAGCGATGGCCCGAACATGTACAGGAACTGGTCTGGACTTATAACAACAGAGTTCATCACACCACTGGGTTTTCCCCTTTTTTTTGTTGTTCGGTCGACCAGGGTGGGAGGCGCACGACTTACAACTGTCCGGGATCGAAGAGGAAATGCCCCTAGCCCCTGCCGAATGGGTCGAGGAACACCGACTACGGTTGAAGACGGCCCACGAGCTGGCTAGAAGGCTTATCGCGGACCACCAACATCCACCTGCAAGGTCCCACGAACCTGGGCCGCTGGCCGTGGGCCAGCGGGTGTTGGTGCGAGAGGTCCGCCCGGGGGGAAAACTGTCAGAACGGTGGGAGGTTACCCCATACCTTGTTCGCCGTCGCTTGTCCCCGGGTGGTCCAGTATACCAAGTGGAGTCTACTGACGGAACTGGGCGTCTACGCACGTTACATCGGAGTAAACTGCGACCTTGTCCTTTCCTGGATCCGGTTATTGAGGCTGGGTCCCCTGAAGAGGAGGACGGAGTTGGATCCCCTGCCTGGGAAGCTCCTGCTCCCCTGCCAGACGAAGAATGGTGGTTGCCTGTCGAGGAGAATCAGCCGGATGAGTCATCAAGGACTCAACCCCTAACCGACGTAGTCGCTTCCCCCTTAACAAGACGTTCTCAGCGTTCAAATAGAGGTGTCCCGGGCCCCCGCTATGCGGATCCGGACATTGTGTGGTCGGACTCTTGCTTTGTGGGGACCACAAAGGACAAAGGGGGGGGGAAATGTGAAGGGGGATGCCCCCTTCCCCCGTGCGTCACGGCGGATGGCGACACGACGGTCCTCGGCGCGGCGGCGGGCAGGCCCCAGCCTGGAGGGGCTTGCATCCGTAAGGATTCAAGCCCCTCCAATCACGTCGCCATATTTTGAACGGCGCGCCAAGCGCGAGCCAATCAGGGCTCGCGCCTTGGCCGCCAATAGGAAGACGGCGCAGCGGGCCAATCGGACCTCGCCGCGGCGAGCCAATCGGAGCTCGCCGCGTCATAGCTCCGCCCGCTCCCAGTGTCATATATGAGACGCTGCAGAGCGGGAACGGGCAGTCGGGCGCCGGACGGAGAATAACGAAGAGCTCCTGAGGAAGAAAGAAGAGCTCCCGCAGAAGACAGGAGATCCGGCGGCGGAGCAAGAGCCTATAGCATTGTCGGAGAGAAAGAAGAGGAGGAAGACGTCGGCGGAGGACGGCGCCCAGCGGCAGAAGTCCGGCGGAGAGTGCTGCAGCGTGTGGAGAGCAAAAGAGCTAACGAAGCTCCCCGCTGCAGCCTCTCCCTCCGAGACAGGTAGGCGGCCTTGGGCCACCTCCACCTACCTCTAGTCCACCCTAGAGCACCAGGGACAGGCGCTAGGCCTGCGGGGATAATCAGGCCCCCTCGGCCTGTGCCCACGGTAGGCAGGCCTCCTGCCTGTGCCCCATTACCCAGGCCTCCTGCCTGTGCCCCATTACCCAGGCCTCCTGCCTGTACCCATTACCCAGGCCTCCTGCCTGTGCCCATTACCCAGGCCTCCGGCCTGTGCCCCATTACCCAGGCCTCCGGCCTGTGCCCCATTACCCAGGCCTCTCGGCCTGCGCCCATCCCAGGCCTCTCGGCCTGCGCCCATCCCAGGCCTCTCTGCCTGCGCCCAACTCAGGCCTCTCGGCCTGCGCTCACACTCAGGCCTCTCGGCCTGCGCCCTCACCCAGGCCTCCGGCCTGCGCCCTCACCCAGGCTCCCAAGCCTGCGCCCTCACCCAGGCCTCCGGCCTGCGCTCACACCCAGGCCTCCGGCCTGCGCCCTCACCCAGGCTCCCAAGCCTGCGCCCTCACCCAGGCTCCCAAGCCTGCGCCCTCACTCAGGTGTCCAGGCCTACTGCATCATACGGGACCCGGGGCGATTTTGTGCGGACCGGCCAGGATCGGCTGGAAGTGGGCTGTGCGGCAGCTTCCGAGGGATCCGTGGTCGGTGCTAGGAGCCGACCGGCTCCACGCGGTGTATACTCCAGGGGATTCGGAAGTGTGGAGTAACGTTCCCGTCCCACACGTCGCTATCTCCCGAGCTTCTGGAGTGGGCAACCGTCTGCTCTGGACCCCCGTTCCCGTTCTCCGTTGAGAGCGAAAGGCAGTGGCCAGTGACCAGCATCTGGTAGGTAGAACTGGTTATTCGGGGTAACCTGTTGGGCCGGGGAATTGTTCTACTGGCTTGTTGGTTAGTGAATGTGTTTAATTAGTCCGGTCTCTGCTAGTTCGGAATAGAACCAGTAGCCTCAGTTGTCGAAGACTGTTTGTTCAGGCAGGCGTAGTTGGCTGTAGTTGTTGTTAGCCGTTAGTGTAGCCTGCAGTTAGGGAGGCTGCTCTTCTTGCCCCAACAGGAGCAGAGAGGTGCGACAATCAAGGTGACCAGCAAGTTGGGAGTGAGTATTACTCCGTGTCTGTTTTGTCATCGCCCCCGTATACCGGTCGGGGGTTTGCTCACGGACGTGAGGACCCCCCCCTCACCACACAACATGCGAGAGTGTGTGAGAACTGGGTAGCTGAGGCCTGCTGGCCAGTGATGACCTTCCGCCCAGCCGGTGAAGGTCGCTGCTACCCCTGACGTGCCCCGTACTCCGGACGGAGGTCGATACGCACGTCTCAACCAGTTCGTTCCTTCTTTCTAGGTTCTGCATCACCCACTGCAAGGTGGTGTTCACGCTGGTGATTGGTCCGGAAAGGCGGAGTCCCCTGACGCTTCTGGGCATCGTCTGTGACGGGAGTTGCACAGGTGGGTGGAGTGACGACACCTGCACGGCAGCAGGCACTACATCATCGTCTAGGCCTGTTACATCAACGTAAATTAATGGAACCTAAGCAGAAGAGCTTGTGTGTGTACTGATCTGAGGGATCCGTCAGAAGAGTGGGGGTAATTCAGAGTTGATCGCAGCAGCAAATTTGTTAGCAGTTGGGCAAAACCATGGGGGTCATTCCGAGTTGATCGTAACTGAGCTAAATTTAGCACAGCGACGATCATGAACTCAGACATGTGTGGGGAGGCCCAGCACAGGGTTAGTCCCCCCTGCATGTCAGTGCCGACCCTCCCCCCCCACCCCTGCAAAAGTGCAAAGGCATTGCACAGCAGCGATGCCTTTGCACTTCAAGAGTAGCTCCCGGCCAGCGCAGCTTTAGCTGCGTGCGACGTCACGCAGCCGCTGCGGGCCACTCCCCGCATGGTCCGGCCATGCCTGCGTTGGCCGGACTATGCGCACACGAATCGACGGCCAAACGCTGCCGTTTCGCCCCCTCCCCCCCAATTACCAGGCAGAGGCAATCGTAGCGCAGCGCAGTTCTGACCCGATCGCTACGCTACAAGAAACTGCAGCGTGCGATCGGGTCAGAATGACCCCCCATGTGCACTGCAGGTGGGGCAGATATAACATGTGCAGAGAGAGTTAGATTTGGGTGGGTTATTTCTGTGCAGGGTAAATACTGCCTGCTTAATTTTTACACTGCAATTTAGATTTCAGTTTGAACACACCACACCCAAATCTAACTCTCTCTGCACATGTTATACATACTTGCCTACCTGACCCTCTCCATGAGGGAGAAAATGCTCTGTTCCTGGACATTCCTGGTAATGTATGATTGCCATCACCTGTGTTGAGCTAGTTAATTGATAAGAAAGGTGTTTCACCACAGGTGATGGCAATCATACATTACCAGGAAAGTCCAGGAACAGAGCATTTTCTCCCTCATGGAGAGGGTCAGGTAGGCAAGTATGGTGTTATATCTGCCCCCTCTGCATTGCACATGGAGGGTCATTCCGAGTTGATCGCTAGCTGCCGTTGTTCGCTGCATAGCGATCATTGAAAAAACGGCTAATCTGCGCATGCGCGTCGTACGGGTACAAAGTCCTTTGTGGTTTTGCACTGGTTCTAGCGACGATTTCAATCGCACAGCCGAACGCAAGGAGATTGACCGGAAGAGGGTGTTTCTGGGTGTCAACTGACCATTTTCTGGGGGTGTTTGGAAAAACGCAGGCGTGGCCGGGCGTTTGCTGGGCGGGTATCTGATGTAATTACCGTGTCACTTGTCGCAGCAATCATCGCACAGGATAAGTAACTACAGGGCTGGTCTTGTTTTGCACAAAATGTGTTTGCTGGTGTTCTGCTGCACAGGCATTCGCACACCTGCAAAGCGAAAATACACTCTACCGTGGGCGGCGACTATGCGTTTGCACTGCTGCTAAAAACTGCTAGCGAGCGATCAACTCGGGATGACCCCCAGTGCCTTCAGACATTTTGACCTTGCTGCATTCTGAGAATATTGTTCAGAAAATTGTGCAGACATCATGATCTATGATCATGCCTCTGCTATTCAGACGTGCACCAATGTAATCCGCATCCCAGTCTCAAAGGCTGAAAAATCACGTATGTTTTGCTGTGACTTAGAATTTCTATTGCTGTTCATCAATGATGCCAATACCTGCACAATTTTCAGAACAATATGCTGAGAACAGGACGTGACCAAATTCTCTAAATGCTAGACGCAAAGGGGGAATTCAAATGTTTGAAAAGTCAGTTGGGTGTCTGTTTTTTCCTATCTATTAGATAGGAAAAAAGAGACACCCAACTGACTTTTCAAACATTTGAATTCCCCCCATTGTATTGTTCCAAAAAACATGATTTGAAGGCGGTTTCCATTCATATAAGATCAACAAAACACATTTATTTAATGCTTTTTCTGGTTTTTTTTTATATAATTAGCTGAATACTCATGCCTTGCTATGGAATTTGAAGAATAAGGACAATCTTTGTCAGGTCACATCTCCAGGGCTTCCCCGGATTGCTATTGCTGAGGAGAATAATCCGCTTCCTTCTCTGTCCCGCCCCGCCTCTGATGCTGCCCTGCTCAGTGCTGTAAATACTGGGATGACAGGCCAAGCTCCGCCCGCTGTATGTTAAATATGTAAGGTTTGCAGGCTATTTAAAAGGGCCCTAGGTCTCCTTGCTTAACTTCTTGCTCTTCTTAGGGCTCCTCCTTTGAGGTAAAAAGGTAAATATTTTTGAACAACACTTAAGGTCACTGGGAGAGCTGTAGGTACCCTTTACATAGCAGGTAAGCAGTTACTGACTATCAAGCTATCCAGGAATACAGCATTGTGTCCTCCCCCCTCCGTGACTTGGTATCACCGGCTCCATGACTCTCCTCTGTGAGGGGGGAATTTCCAATAATCATCTCACCCCTGTTAACCCCTATGTGGCTGTCACAAAGTGAAGCTACTGTTCAAATGTCCTTATGGTTCAGGAGATTTTGTGATGAGTCAGAGGTATTTGCTATGCCCACATGGAAATCTTACCGCCATAAGACTATTTCCATTGCACCCATTATCAAGTTTAAGTTCACTACCCCTCATCACCCCCCCCAGCCACCCCCACCTTGCTGATGGGGGCTGAACTTGGACTGAAACAGCATCGGGAGTGTCACTATTCATCCCTGCGACCCCGAACACTATGGATTTTTACATGTCACCCCCTTCCCACCCCCACCCCTAGGGGTGCTAGGGGTGTCTTACCCCAACAGTATTTTATTCCAGATTGTAAGTCATATGTGTACCAAGTTTGGTGTCAATTGCTCCAGGCATTCCAGAGTTATGCTGGACCATATATACATACACACATACATCCATTTTTATATATATAGCTAATACATTTGACATCAAAGTTTTTGAAAACACCTCTGTAAAATCTGTGCCTAGCTTTAACGTAGGTGGATGCTCTCCAAAATACACAGGGTGGGAACATGAGAGAGGGAGTATTATAGCTTTCTTTATTGCATGTGACCCTTTTATGTATTTGAATCTTTTTACTACATTAGTTGAAGAGCACCGACAAATATGTTCTCCCACAAGAGCGTATGTGGAAGAATCTCAGAGGTGGCAAAATAGGTGGCATCCAGCTCTAGCCCCTACAGTGTGTGGCTAGTTACTGTGGATTGGCCCCTCCTCTGTGACCAGCCCTGCTCCTTTCTCACTTCATGTGTTCCTCCCCTCTTCCCCCTCAGCTCCCCCTATGTCCCCCCGCCCCCCTTGCAACACACCCTGCCCCCTTCCTCCTCATGGAACCCCCTCCTCATTTCTCACTGGTTTCAGCTGAAAATGTAACCTGTAAAGTCTCATTACCGTCCATGCACAGCCTCAGCCAGGGTGGGAACTGTGAGTAGATCCTGTCTCTTCATCTTCTACATGAAGGTAAGTAACTCATATGTTACAGTTATGTTTTAGGGGCATAATTATAATCCCCTGAAAACATTTTCAGCTGGATACCCTTAAAATTTAAGTATCCCCCGAAAGTACTACAGGGGTTCCGCAGCTAATATCAAAGATATCTGTTGCTCTTTTCTTGTTTCCATTATAAATAGTGTTAGCCATTGTATCCTATGGGCTACATATCACATAATTTACCAGGAGAGGTATCCTCCAGATCCCTCCCCAGTAACAGCCACTGGTGCATGCGCTGCGCAGAAGGTCCACAACATAAAGTTACGCAATAACTGATGCACATCGCAGGGATGGGATCCTATCAGAGCACCTGTCCCTGGATGTCATTTTTAATACATCTGGGTGGAAAAAAATAAAGGTGCTAAGAAATTCTATTTATTGTGTCTAAAACTCAATACATAATAAATGACCCCTTATTGTTTTATTTTTATTCTAATACACTTTTATCTGCAGTTCCTATACATCGGTCTACCTACCTGCCTCTGTGATCAGATAGGTATCTGGTGGGTAAGTCCAGCTGCCCCTGAGGGGATGACATTCAGCGATTTAGGTGCACCAACATCAAATTATTATATCTTGCCCCCCCACCACCACCACCAGCAGCAGCAAACCTAAGAACGTTGTGGTTCTCATATTTCCAACCCCTGCCCTACTGCTGGGCAGTCCCCTGACATCGGTACGGCTGAGAGTTGTGATCTTGGTTACAGATACATGTGCTTGTCTACAAATCCATCTGCACCTGCAAAATAACAATTGTGACAGTAATGATTTAACAATTGTGACAGAAATGATTCATGGTTAGATACTTGTTTAAGCGAAGAAGTAGTCCGGGAGAGCCTAAGCAAAATTAAGATTAATAAATCACCTGGTCCTGATGGACTTCACCCGAGGGTTCTTATGGAGCTTAGTTCAAAACTAGCACGACCCCTATACTTGATTTTCAATAGTTCAATTAGATCAGGCATGGTACCGAAGGATTGGCGTATAGCTGAGGTAGTGCCATTATTTAAAAAGGGATCCAAAAATCTTCTGGGAAACTGCAGACCAGTTAGTTTAACATCTATAGTGGGGAAAATATTGGAAGGAATTCTAAGGGACGTCATACAGGAGTATCTAAAGTCCGCTAGGATTATTGGCAAGAACCAGCATGGATTTGTGAGAGACAGGTCATGTCAGACTAACTTAATTAGCTTCTATGAGGAAGTGAGCAATAATCTTGATCAAGGAAAAGCAGTGGATGTGGTCTTCATGGATTTTGCAAAAGCCTTCGATACAGTTCCTCACAGGAGACTGATGATCAAATTAAAGGAGATTGGCCTAGGAAAAACTATTTGCACATAGATAAGCAGCTGGTTGGATAGCAGGGTACAGCGAGTAGTGGTCAACGGGAAGTCCTCAACCTGGTCCCCAGTAGTCAGCGGAATACCACAAGGGTCCGTACTCGGACCACTACTGTTCAACATATTTATCAATGACCTAGAAATAGGCCTGGAAAGCACAGTGTCAATCTTTGCAGATGATACTAAACTGTGTAAGGTAATTAATTCAGAATTGGTTGTGGAGTCCTTGCAGAATGATCTATCTAAACTTGAACTCTGGGCGTCTAAATAGAAAATGAGGTTCAATACAGACAAATGCAAGGTTATGCATTTTGGGACTAAAAACAAAGTTGCATCCTAGGGGAAACAGAATTGGAAAAAGATTTGGGGGTATTCATTGATAATAGGCTTAATAACCGTACACAATGTCAAAACGCAGTAAAGAAGGCAAGTAAGGTGCTAGCGTGCATAAAAAGGGGAATTGAGACAAGGGACTCGGATGTAATCATGCTGCTGTATAAGGCATTGGTACATCCGCACCTGGAATATTGTGTTCAGTTTTGGGCACCATTGTATAAAAAAGACATCAGTGAACTCGAAAGTGTTCAAAGGCGAGCTACTAAATTGATTAAAGGCCTAGAAGGACTGGACTATAAGGAAAGACTTACTAGGCTGAATATGTATACACTAGAAAATAGGCGCCTAGGAGGAGATATTATTAATTTCTTCAAATATGTAAAGGGACATCACAAAGAGTTATCAGAGGAATTATTTATTAAAAGAACACAGTTTAGGACATGTGGGCACTCGCTGCGACTGGAGGAGAGAAAGTTCCAAACGCAACGGAGGAAAGGGTTCTTCACTGTTAGGGCAATCAGGATGTGGAATTCCCTGCCAGGGAAGGTGGTAATGGTGGACTCTGTAATTGGATTTAAAAAAGGAATGGATACATTTCTGAATGAAAAAGCTATCCAAGGTTATAATACTTAAAATATCAACGTGGTTAATCCCGGGTTAACATGAGTTATAGTAGCTAACTAGTCATTAAACATTATTTAGCAAGTACCGTATGTAGAATCATCACAACTTAAAACAGGTTGGACACGATGGGCAATTTGCCTCTATTCAACCTCAAATACTATGTTACTATGCAGGGCTGTTTCTAGCCAATTTGGCTCCCAGTGCGAGATTTAAAAATGCACCCCCCCATGACATTAAAAAATGTGCCCCCCCCCCCACACACACACACACCTAGATTAAAAAAAAACTTGCGCGCGCACCCGGTAAGGGGGCGTGGCATCATCTAAATGGGTGTGGCCTCATTTAAATGGGCATGGCCTCGTCTGAAAAGACTACCTCACAATCCAGTTTTTGACCCTGCTCCGACAGATCACGACCACCACAGGAAAAAAAAATTCTACCATATTAAGCCCCACACAGTAATGCCCCCTGCACCATATTATACCACAAACCGCAATGCCCTTGATACATTAAATCCCCACACTACGGCAGGCAAGAGTCCCCATTTCATACATTACGGCAGGTGTCCCCATTTTACACATTGAGAGAGAGAATACTTACAGAGGCGATAACCGCTCTTTGCCCGCCTCACCAGTCGCTCCTCGCGCCGGCCTTTCCCTCTTCCTAACTTGGATCCCTCTCTGTACTCCGCTTGGGGGGGGGGGAGTTTCACGGAGTGACGGGGTTGCGTCATTACGTAACGACGCTACCGCGTCATTCCGTGAAACTCCGCCCCCCCAAGCAGGTTACTCGGGGAGAAATAGGAGGGGGAAGCAGGGAGCCACAGTTAGTGCCGCGGCGGGTGCCCAGTGAGGTTGCACTGCTCGCCTGCCCCAAGAAACGGCCCTGTTACTATGTTACTATGTAAAATATAGAAGCTAAAATCACAAAAGTGTATTATCGCAGCAGTTTTATACTTTTGTGGTACAGTGTACAAATTACCTTTTCTGTCATCTTCAGCAATGGTCTCAGTGGAAAATCTGAACCTTAAATCTGTGTTCTCTGCAAAGGGAAAGGTTTTTGGCACATTTCCATAGAAGAGTACTAGTCATATATTAAGAAGAGAAATAGTTTTTTTTTATTTTTTTGCTGTTTAGATGTAAAATCTCAGGATCTTTGGCATCTCTAAATGACTTGGCAAGAGCTTGAATGGAGCAAGAGGGGGTGGCTCAGAGAAGAGTAAATTGGCCGCGTCTGTCTGATGATAAATAAGTCATTTCATCAGAGAGCCTTCTCCCACTCATCCTGAAATACCATTCTATCAGGTTTTCTTTTAAACCAGCTGCATATTAACACAATTAGTTATGGTTCTTTGGTGGTCATTCCGAGTTGTTCGCTCGTTATTTTTTTTCCGCAACGGAGCGATTAGTCGCTAATGCACATGCGCAATGTCCGCAGTGCAACTGCGCCAAGTAAATTTGCTATGCAGTTAGGTATTTTACTCACGGCATTATGAGGTTTTTTCTTCGTTCTGGTGATCGTAATGTGATTGACAGGAAGTGGGTGTTTCTGGGCAGAAACTGGCCGTTTTATGGGAGTGTTTGAAAAAACGCTACCGTTTCTGGGAAAAACGCGGGAGTGGCTGGAGAAACGGAGGAGTGTCTGGGCGAACGCTGGGTGTGTTTGTGACGTCAAACCAGGAACGACAAGCACTGAACTGATCGCACTGGCAGAGTAAGTCTCGAGCTACTCAGAAACTGCACAGAGAAGTCTTTTCGCAATATTGCAAATCTTTCGTTCGCAATTTTGATAAGCTAAGATTCACTCCCAGTAGGCGGCGGCTTAGCGTGTGCAAAGCTGCTAAAAGCAGCTTGCGAGCGAACAACTCGGAATGAGGGCCTTTCTTTTATCACAATGCACTAGGCTTGCACAGAAGCCCATATATTGTATAGCTGAGGTTTTAAAACCAAGGACCTGGCCCACATCATGAAACTGATACTGTTGCAGCATAAGGTATTTTGGATATTGAGCCTTGTGGGCATGAGAAAGTAAAAAACAAAATAAAAGTGTCTCCTTGCAATATAACTGCTAAGGATTTACCATGTCTCCTTGCAATATAACTGCCAAGGATTTACCATGTCTCCTTGTTATATTAGGTTTATCATGTCTTCTGTAACATAACTGACAAGAATTTTATGGGCTTGGATGTAATCGGAGCTGAGTTTAGTGCCAGGGAGAAATTTGCACAAACTCGGACATTATACTGTGCGACTTTTTGCTGAAACTCGTCCAATGTAATGGCGTGAGTATTTTACTCTCCAATTGTAAATTGGATCCAACTGCTTGCGGAACTTACACTAGGAAGCGTCTTTTAGTAAACAGTTGCACAGTGTGAGAGTAAGTCAACCATTGGCACTCAAAAGTCCCATGAGTGAAGCATCACACACCCTATAAAAACCCCAGTCCACCATTTTGTCCTTTGAAAGGTAGTAGGAATTTTTCTGAGGAGGAGGTGGTGGTTTGTGATAGAATCTGACGTGAAGTGGGGTGAGGCAGAGCCTTTCCTGTCATAGTAACGTTTGTGCCAGAGTTTTGACTGTATAAACTTAAGTTTATGAAAAATACAAAGAATATGTTTGAACTATCTTCTAATCATTTTTATAGTCAAAACTCTGGAGTAATAATTCTATGGCAGGTGAGGCAGTGCCTCCCTGCTTATCTTTTCCTCACATTTCTGATCAACACTCACCAAATTTCCAAGATTTTATACTGCTGTACCTGTGTATAATGCCCAGATGTACCATTTGGCTCATATATAGCGTGTAATTCTGACTTTGGTGCTAGCCAGTGCCTCCGGAGCTATTTAGCTCACTGCACATCCCCGTGATAGATAGAGAGAGAGAGAGAGGGGTTGGTTGGTGTATTGTTTGGAGAGTTGTACCAGAGAGCAGACATGGTATCCCAGATAGTGAGCAAAGAGAGAAGAAGGATGTTGCAGGAAGAGAAGGAGGTCATGTCCTAGCAGCAGCCTGTGTCTGACACAAAGCCAGAAGAGTTTAAGAGGGAGGAGGTGCTGGAGAGTGCTGTGGAGGACAGTGATGAGGCAAGACCAGGTAAGGGCGCAATGTGAGGTTTTCTAATTAAGAAAACCGCGCCCTGGTCCATGCTATGGTGAAGGTGTTCCCATGCCTCCTGGGTGCCCAGGTGTACAGCACCCCTGTGTCCCCGAAGAAGGCCATGTGGATGTCAGTCCTGGATGCAGTAAATGAGGTCAGCTCATGCCATCAGGACCTCAGGTCTGTTAAGAAGAGGTATAGTGAAATCAAACGAATGCTGAAGATGAAGATGTCTGAGGAGCGCTGCGAGGGTCGCAGGACAGGAGGAGGACAATCGTCACTGGTCCACTACACAGAGTTCAAGGAGGAGTTGAAGTAGATAATTCCTCCGGAGGTGCTCCCAGGAGTGCATGTAGTGGACACAAACCGACCAGCATTCCCACCTCGTCCTGGTGAGTAAATTAAAAAATGTTCCCTATTAACTGTAACAACCTAAATCAGTGGCAAGTGTGTTTTGTTTTGTGCCTCTTTACAGATAAATTTAAATATTTCACATAATTGTTTTGGTTTAAACAAAATATGGAAAACATTTTTTTTTGTCAAACATGATTTTAAACGGTGTGAGGTTAACACACCGCCACACGGG
This sequence comes from Pseudophryne corroboree, assembly GCF_028390025.1. Taxonomy (NCBI): domain Eukaryota; kingdom Metazoa; phylum Chordata; class Amphibia; order Anura; family Myobatrachidae; genus Pseudophryne; species Pseudophryne corroboree. The sequence goes on from NC_086446.1 coordinate 285,102,544, forward strand.
ATCCCAGCAATCACAATGCCGATGCAGGGATCCCGCACAGTGGTACAATGCCGGTGCCGGAATGTCGGTGCCACAGGCTTTTCTATGAGTGTCCACGACATCCATCGAGGGAGAAAATAACCATGCCTGCAACGTGGTGAGCGCAGCGAGCCCGCAAGGGGCTTACTAGTGCTCGCCACTCTGCCAGCATCCTGGTGGCCGGGATGCCGGCGTCGGTAAAATGACGGCCGGCATCGTGGCCATCGATAACTCATACCAATCCCTTTAAAACTATATTAAAGGTGACCATGTTCAATTGCATCATTGGATACAGTCACCAATAAATTGGTGGCTCACACAGCCAGGTGTCTTGTTGCATTACATTGAAAACGCCTGGAGACCCATCCTCTGCACTTAGTTAACAATAAAATTTGGCATCTAGAAAGTATGTAGAAGATTACTGCATATCTAAATATTATATCTTATAGCGTGGGTGTAGGTATGCTATAATGGCTATTGAGCCTTAAAATACTTGTACTATCTCTGATCCTTGAAAACCGGGGTAGAGGTCACGTGGAAACTATTTCAGGATCTCTCTGTAATTCATGATACACGGTGCATGCCTGCATCCACGCTATTACAGTGCTTAGCCTTTATTGTGATCTTGTGTATTTATAAATTATTTGTACTATCTCTTATCCCTGAATACCAGGAGAGAGGTCACTGTGTACTTTTTCAGGATCTCTCTGTTATCTAGGGTATACGGTGCATATTGGCACCCACATCATTACAATGCTCAGCCTCTATTGTGATTTCTTGTGTTTATACAAGCAGCCCAGCTGTGATTTAGACTTAAGTGACTATCATCACTTGGTCCCTCAGGTGGATTGTCTTTACTGAATTAATTTAATTTTCTGTTATTGCTACATATATATGGTAACAATGACTAATGGGTATACCTGCATTATCACCTGTATATATGGTGCTTCTATGTTGTCAATATCGTGACTGCTCAATCACGTGTGTTTAAAAAAATATATCTAATATACACTCAGGATAAATGAGAATTTATTGATATCATTTATTGGTAAAAGGCTATTCTGGATCATTGTATCCACTATCAGGTTTCATTTAAAAGCATATGTTTGTACATACAGCTATATACCTATCATTAGCCTTAATATACACAGTCATATACAAAACTTCTCTCTCTCTCTCGTTCGTGGTCTCTCACCATTGATCCGGAGGAACAGCATGTGCGTATGACATATTCAGCGGCTGTATCACTTCCACCTAACATTGGCAGCAAATCCACCCTTTTGTTCCTTCCCACACTTATCTGCGTCACTCTCCTCTAAGTGATCTCTCATCAGTGATCCAAGGAGTGGTTGCATCCTTAACCTTCTACTATCATATCACCCTGAAGATTCCCAATACCATCCGATCTTGGAAGCTAAACAGTGTTGGGCTTGGTTAGTACTTGGATGGTAGACCATCTGGGAATACCAAGTTTAGTAGAATTATCCATTCAGTCTAAGACTCCATGCCTAACACTGACAGCAGAAAAACTGTACTTGACTTCTTTCTAAACTAACTACCTGATTCACCCTCATTCTCTTAGCATTTTATACCTGGTCAAGTTTTGTTAACACATATGACCTCTCTGTGAGTCTGTTTTGTATTGACCACTAGGTCTTTATATAAATTATCAGTCTGCAGGTGCAGTGGCTTTGGTCCCCATGGCTGAAATTATGATGTGATTGAGGTAAATGCACAAATACGTCTGCAATCTCAGACCAAAGTCTCTTATATTGAATGTTGTTTGTCCTCAACTTTGGATACCTTTATTTTAATGTGATTTATTAAAGTGTATGTTTTAAATTCTTTATCATATCCTGATCATTGTATATCTTTCTCTAGAGTGCACCCACAAAAGAGCCCCTGGGGAAGTGTAAAATAACCCCACCCCAGCCCCCTGAGTGGTTACCTGGTGGCTGCGGGGCTGTAAAAATGAAAGTCACAATGGTCGCGATATTTCACGTTCCTGAGGTTCCAGTGGTGCCGACCAATGTTCCGATGCTTGAAAAACACAATTTATTTATTTATTTTACAAATCTAAAAATGAAAAGATTTTCTTTTATTAATTAATTTTTTTTTGGATAAGTTTAAATACATGCACTTCACCTAATTCACTCATAAAAAGCTGTTTTTGGGAAAATAATTAATCAGTTAAGTGTTTAAGCATGTGCATTGGTAAGTGTTCCAAATTAGTGTAGATTGTATTTATTCTCCATTACAAGGTTTTTTTTTCCTCTTTGTTTGCTTTGCAGGTCCTTCTTATGTGCTGTCAGCACCACAACTCCCCCTGTCACTAGCACCTCTGGGCCTGCCACTTCTAGGGCTAAAGGCATATTAATCAGGGGAAGAGGAGAACAACACCACCATCATCATACGACACATGTGCCACCACCACAGCAGCCGCAACCACCACCGCCCAGCACTCAGGCCACTGTTCCCAGTATAAAGGAACTCTTCATGTCCCTCCACCATTTTCTGGTGCACCAGTTGGCCTTCATGGATCAGCTGGACTATATTGGGCAGCTAATGTGGCAGTAAAACAGGACAGCGGCGGTGGCATAGGGCACCCACACCCGGATGGTTTACAAGATAGTTGCCTGCAGGAATCGACCCACGCAACATGGCAGCGGTTACAGGTGGCCTGGGAGCAATTGCTGATGATGCGGTAGTACACACAGGCCATCCAGGACAAACCCAGGTGATTGTGGCCCTGCAAAAATGGCAGTTACGAGGTGATTGGCTGGTACTTTATCTCCATCCACTTTATCTCCGTCCAATGCTTAGTAAATAGACCCCTAAGTTACAGTGTTTGGCAGGAAAACACTAGCATAACATTTTGTATGCAGATATAGCCACAATTATACACAGAATATAGTAGACATGCCACATATAGTTTTACTTATCAGGATCTTCCTGTGTATCCTATGTTTGTGACTAACACACATTTTCCAGGGAAAAATTTGCAAAAATTACATGTACAGTACATGGACTAATGTGAGAAATCAAAGTATTTTTGCTTCATTTTGAGGGTAGAAATAATTGTAAAAATGTTTATTTGATGTAAATGTGCTGTAATTGTGTACTTGTAATTGATTTTCATCAATGAAAAATACAACTCATCCCCCCCCCCTCAAAAAAAAAAAAAACTGCTCTATTTATGTACGACTTTGTAGAGTGTTTCGTGTGAGATATCCAAACTCGGATTCCATTACATCAGCTGAGTTGTATGTTTAACATGGGGAAAACATCAGGATCTGACTTTTTAATGGGCACTCTTGTTCAGAGTAGAATACATCAGATTTTTTATGTATTATTTCAGACCTATTATATTGGCCGAGTTTGCAAAATGTCCATCTTTTGCGGCCATATCGGACATTTCATAAACTCTGCTCAAATTATATCCCGGCCATCATGTGTACAATGGTGGTCATTCCGAGTTGTTCGCTCGCTAGCAGTTTTTAGCAGCCGTGCAAACGCCTCCCACTGGGAGTGTATTTTAGCTTAGCAGAAGTGCGAACGAAAGGATCGCAGAGCGGCGGCAAAAAATTTTTGTGCAGTTTTAGAGTTGCTCAAAACCTACTCATCGCTTGCGATGACTTCAGACTGTTCAGTTCCTGTTTTGACATCACAAACACGCCCTGTGTTCGCCCAGCCACGCCTGCGTTTATCCTGGCACGCCTGCGTATTTTTCGAACACTCCCTGAAAACGGTCAGTTGACATCCAGAAACGCCCACTTCATGTCAATCACTCTGCAGCCAGCAGTGGGACTGAAAAGCTTCGCTATACCTTGTGTGAAACTACATCGGTCATTGTAATAGTACGTCGCGCGTGCACATTGCGCCGCATACGCATGCGCAGAAGTGCCGTTTTTTTGCCTCATCGCTGCACAGCAAACGAATGCAGCTAGCGATCAACTCGGAATGACCACCATTAATCCTTTGATAAATAGTGAAAAGTGAGAAATATAACATACTGCAAGTCCTTCATATGGTGTTTCCTTGTAAAGAAAATGGGAAGCAAGAACTCGTCATAATCTTACTAACAGGAGTTATGACCGTGAGACATAGCTAGGTGTACAATATAGGTACACCAAGGTAAGGGTTGTGTATATATTTCCCAGTGCTTTGTCAGGGACTAGAGTGCAGGGGGGATATAACTGGACCCCCTGAGATGCTACAAAACAAGAGACTAAATGCGGGCGTCACTGCAATAGGGGGGCATAAATAAAAAAGGACTTTAATTGAATAGCCCAAAAATGACCATCGGTCAAAAATTGCTCTATCAATCCTTTTTTGGGGAGAAAATGATAATGGCTAATTGAATACTGGTCATAGGCTGTGTTAAGGGCCTTAACTAGGGATGTGTCAGTGGTGCAAGACCCTGGGGGCGACACTGTTACTGTCCCAGGGACCCTGAATTTGGCTTGCAGGATGCCTGGAGTCTCATCCTGTAGCCAGCATCACTGCTGCAGAGCTGCCCAGGCCAGTGATGGGGCTGGGGGGGGGGGGGGGGGCTGTGACATCATCAAGCCCCGCCCCCACATCGGGAAAATGATGTAATTTGCTGGTCTACAGGAAGGGGGCGGGGCTAAAATGACACGATTCACATCATTTGAAGCCCTTCCCCTCCCCACGGACCCGCAAATATGGGAGCGTATGTCTCCATCCTGCCCACATCACTAGGGTGCGAGCAGGATGTGGGAGACCTGCCTACTCTTCTGGGGTTTATCACTATTTTTTAGCTGAAGCCACAAATATAATGAAACGTACAAGCATCTTTTCTTTAACTTATGCACATACGGACACACACTCATACAGTACACTCTCTATTAATAACACACTCTGAGACACATACAGTATGCAGTCTCCATCTCCTTTCACAGCAGAATCTGCTGAGTTGTCTCTGCCTGAGATCAGGAATCTCCTCAGCATTACAGACGTCTAACAGCAGGCTGACAGGGGCTCCCCAAGTACGGGCGTCCTAGGCAGCTGCCTAATGGTATTTCCCAGCCTGAGTAGTAGATGTCCTGTCTATTAAAATATGCAGTGAATGAAGTTGGTACAAAACCTGGCCATATCATGTGATTCTCCTGAATATGAGCAGCGTATTGGCATATTGTCATCTCTGCCACAAGTGCTATTAGAAAAGAGTTGATCTAAAATTGCACTTACAGATCCAGCGATGTGTGGCTGAGTTTCGGGTGACAGGGATCAGTAATCCCGCTTTCTATCGTGGGAATGCAATGCAACTCTAGCTTTCGAAAGAGCATTTTTTACATGTAAATCTGGAAAATAAAATGTCTATATTACAGGTTTCCAGTAAGTAAAACAGGGACTGTCCTGAGCAGCTCTCAGGGAGGGACTGAGGTTTATTTAATTTGTTAAACACACACCCTCTTCCGTATGGTCAGCCAATGAAGAAGGTTGTGTTTAATTTAAATCCCCAGGCAGGCCAAAAGCTCCAGTTCATCTAGTAGCAATGATCCTTCAGCGGCTGAGTGTCGCATAAGACATTCATTTCCTGCTAATTCCAGTGATGGAGTTTATAATTCTGCATAAAATAGATCAATGACTATGGTACTGAGTTGCTACCAGTGGACACATTGTTAATGCATAAATGCAGATGAAAGAATATTATTGCAATAAATTATTCTAGAGCAATGAAACAACTTATTACAAGTGTTACACGTCTATGGCTCAGGGACGTCTATGGAGGGATTGCTGGAAATATAATAAATAAACCTCATCATGCTATGTTAGAAATTCCTTTCCACAACGCACGTGGGCAGAAGAGTGGTTGGTAATTTTAAATAAACCAAATTTAATAATTTTTTGTGTCCCAGTGCAAGGTAATTAGAGACATGGAAAATATTAATGTATTTCTATGCATAGATTCAATAATTCATAAAGAGTCAGGCTCCCAGGGTTAATTAAACAATATCTAGCTTGTTTTCACAAAGCTTCTCACCGAACTTCTATGAATCTCAATACTTTGCAGATCAAGAATTTAAAGGAGCTTAAGGTTTTATGCAAATCAGGATTAGGAATTTGGAAAGTGACAGGAGACTGGAGAGATTCATTTGTTGAATTTTTGTGTAGCCATTTGATGGCCAATAAAATAATGTTTGGACATAAGGGTTACTTAAATGGGGAGGAAACACCCAGCAGCAATGCAAAATGTATTGTGATGTGGCCAGGTGGGATGTACCTGGCTGGTAATCCTAGAATTGGGTGCATCATTTGACTCGGGATTTCCTTCTGTTTCCAATATTATGCCCAAATTACATGATGCTCTCTTTGGTCTGCAGCAACGGCATATCTATAATGGGTGCAGTGTGTGCAGTGCACATGGGCCCTCGGGGTGCAGGAGGGTCCACACCACACACTGTGTACCCATTTTTTAAATACTCACCTCCCTGGAGTCCCCTGCTGGTGGCAACATCTCTCTACAAAGCTCAGGTAAATGGCGTGCCAACCATTCTTCCGGTGCAATAAGGAAATCTCTGGGAATATGTTCGCTGCGACATTTCCCCGGAAATTTGCGCATGCACAATAGAGTCTGTGCCCCTCCAGTGCTTATACTGTATTATGCTGACGGGCACTGGTTGCAGAGGAGCGGGCCCCAATGCAGGAGGATGGACATGGGCTTCCTCTTCTGTTAATACCCCCATGGCAGTGGCGCACGCAGGGGGGGGGGGGTTTCCGAGTACCTGGAAACCCCCCCTGATGAGCCGAGTTATCTTTTTGAGACGGAGACACAGCTGGAAAAAAAAAGCCGCGATTGCGGGTGCGGAGCTGCAGCAACTACAGAAAGCTAAAGGCCAGTACTCACGCCCGATGCAGCTCTCTGCTTACAGTCATGAATGTCCTGGGGCCGGCAGCTCCCTCCGTCCTCACACATCCGCCCCTCTGCTCCCAGCCCACTGTGTACACTATATGTAAGTTTTACTGTGTATGTAAGTTTTACTTTGTTTCTGTGTGTATTTGTATGGTATGTACAGTATGTATGTGAGTTTGTTTGTGCTTGTGTATGTGTGTTTGTTTGATTATATGTTTGTGTATGTATATATATGTGTGTCATATGTGTATATATATATATATATACACATATATACACATATACAGTTCAGATATGTAAGTGGTGATATTGGGACTCAATCTGCAGCAAAATAGATCCAGTAGACTGCGGTGCTTACTATTTTCAAACTGTTTTCAAAGATACAAAAAAACAACCATACATGTTCTTACCTCTATAGGATAACATTCAGTGATCTCTATGCCGCTGTCCCTGCAAACGCCGTCCAGTCCCGATGACGTCAGAGATCACTGGGTGTTATCCTATAGAGGTAAGAACATGTATGGTTGCTTTTTTTGTATGAAAACGATTTGAAAATAAACTGAAACATTGGAGTAAGCACAGACGTCTACTGGATTTATTTGGCTGTAAATTACATCCTGAGAGTGCCACCCGCATATCTGAACTGTATTCTAGCCGTCACCTGGGTATTTATTTATGGATGGATGGAGTGCAGATTGTCCGGGACTAATATATATATATATATATATATATATATATATATATATACACATAGAAAATTCAGCACTCACCATAGCAAGCTCACCTGTCCTCACATATATATATATATATATATATATATATGATGAATGGCACTCCTGACTAATACCGCAGAATCAGAGGCAGGACGGCACTCATAGAGACTGGTAAATCATAGAAAATCAGCACAGGACGCTGTAGCTGTTTGACAACGTTTCAGAGTTACTGTAGACTCTGAAACGTCGACAAACAGCTACAGCGTGCTGTGCTGATTTTCTATCGTTTACCAGTCTCTATGAGTGCCGTTCTGTCTCCATATATATGTATGTGTGTGTATAGATATATATATATATATATGTATATGTATATAATATATTACACATACATACACATATACATACACACCCAGCCACGGAAACCCCCCTCGCTAAATCCTGCGTTTGCCCCTGCATGGTCTGCAGGTCTTGTTCATTCTTGAAATACTAAAAAGTTTTTTTTTAAATGATCTATATTAAGGCATTTAATGATGTCTATTTACTTAATTAATGTGTAATATAATGATATAAAGAAGAACTCTATTGGATTATAAAGTATATATAAAACCTCCCTTCCCCCAATTATTAGTGTTGTGGTGATCTGTTGTACAGGACACCTACTATACATTGTATACCCAGATTAGGGTAACTTATCCTGCTTCCTGTGTCACAAGTTCTTAGTTGGATGCATCTGTAGAAGCTTTTCTGTGTTGCGACAGCAGCCTGCTTGCTACCCACTACGCTAATGCATATATCCATCTGTGTAGGGCAAGTATCTGAGCACCTGCTTGGAGATCAGTGTGATATTCCGGCTGCCGGAATCCCTATAGCTGGAATACCGATGGCGAGCGCATCGTGTCCCCTCATGGGCTCGCTGCGCTCGCCATGCATCGTGCCTGCTCTCGGGTGGTCAGGTGGACCACCACCCAAGTGGAAAATCCAACCGCCAGCATTTCACCATGTGGCGGGATTCCGGCGTCGGTATCCTGTTTCTTCTGTATTAGAGACCTTTTTAAAGTTTAATCAATGGATGACTAATAACAAATGCGTCAATTTGTGCGCTATATGTATGACGATGCATGGCCATACACATTTCTCAGCTTATGAGCAGAAATACACTATTTTTTGTAATTTTTTTACATCATAAGCCCCACTGCCTGTGGGAAAACACTACACAGTTTTAGTCTGTTTATACTGTAATATATAGAGTTAAACAGTGATTCCTGACCTTTGTCAAGAAATGTAAAAAAACAAACAAAAAACAATTTTTAATAGATCAGGTCACACATCACTTAATTCCTGTTCAAACTTCTTAATAGTGAGTCCAACATTGAATTTTACATGTAACACAATGCAGCAGAAATGGATCTACTGTTATACAGTATGCGTTCTTTATTATAAAGTAGAAGGGTAGCATGGGTGGTCTAGAGCTTTGCACTGTCTTCCTCATTTTCAACCTTTCAATGGCTTATTGTTTTCCTGTCTTCTTCCTTACTCTTAAACCTTCACTCTCAGTGTCCCTAAGAGGACATTTAAAAAACCATTGGTATACTACAGAATCCCACAAGCACTGTTGTAGGAAAATGAAAATGTATTTGTGTCCATGTTTACAGAATTGTTTCCATTACGTAGCAAGCATATTGTGCGGAGGCTGATGGAAGAACCACAACTGGTTAAGAGGCAAAATCATGCACCAGACTATTTGCACGATCTGCAAAAAAACAGTACTCCTGAGACAGTGGTAATGGATACTTTTCCAGTATATGAAGCGTCCATTGCCCCTTTTAGGTGCACAAAATACTCAAGCAGCAGAAATGTCAATTTAAAAAGACTATTTCTTATCTGGAATAAAGGCAGCCCTGATGTCTCATTATTGTCAGGCGTTATCTGACACGTAATTCAGAGTAAAAGAAGCAGGCTTTTGAGAGAAAACTGGACAATATTACATTGTGGCTGGGAACGGATACATGTGGCAGTAGTGAGTGCTTTGTAGTGATGGTTCTTGAGTCTCTCTGTGGATAGGGTCAATTATTGTCTTTCTGCAGACTAGAAAAAATCTGTGTAATTTCTCCACACAAGTCCTGCTCTTCATAAGTGATCTCCCCATTGTCCTCTTCCTACTTACTCATTACTCTTCATTATGTTTATTTGTTTATTCCCTTCTCTTTCCTCCTCATTCTCTCCATTGTCTACATTCTCTGTCCTTCTTAGTCTCAAGCTTTCCTCTTCATTATTTAAATGCAAATGTATATGAGTTTGATTTGCAGCACCAAATTTAGTATAGCACTGCTAAAAATATGCAGAGGTAAGACTTGGAATAACTACATTATAAATGTGATACATTATTTTTTATAAGGAATGATACATAAATGAATTCCAATACTTTTGTAATGTTTTATTAATCCCCACTCCCAAAAAGGTACTCAGACATTTCCTGGTACCTGATCACTGCCAAATACAGCAACTGTGTTTTATTTGAGGAAGGGACAAATCGGTTTACTTCATTTTAGATCTACTTGCTTTTTTAGGCAGCTGCCATCCTCTGTCATGGTATGCAGATAACTCTGCTGTAGTACCTTATTCCCCAACTAAAATCAGTAATTTGCTGCTTCCTCTACAGCAGTGTTTTTCAACCACTGTGCCGTGGCACACTAGTGTGCCCTGAGCAGTATCCTGGTGTGCTGCCATAGAAGCACAGCCAGGCCCGTCAGTGTTTTGCTGCTACGGAGGCCCTGGAATGATCAATACTGGTGGGTTTAGTGGTTGCAGAGCTAGTTCTAATTTTGGGCCCGGGCAGTGTTGGGCTCTTCTGGCTTTCTGAGATGTGGCTCAGGTGTTACTTATGGAGAAGCAGCGACATAACATCCTAGGACACGCAACTGCACCATGTATCACCATTATATGAGTGTGCCTTGACAATATTTAAATATTGTTCAGTGTGCCGCGAGTTGTAAAAGGCTGAAAGTCTCTGCTCTACAGGGCTTGGATAGTGTGTTAGTTATCTTTGAAACAGAAGTAACTGACCCTAACACTCTTGCAGGAAATGGGTCTCACCCACACAGGGCCGGGCCGAGCTTATTTTTTTTCTGGTAAGTAAATTTAAATTTTGGCGCCCCTTCGTGGGTTAAAATTTTGAAAGGGACATTGCGCGCTGCAAAGGGGTGTGACCTCACAAGAAATGGGCATGGACACACAATTGTACCTCTGAGGGTACAGGTAGATAGTAGGTAACTGGGGAGGCAGGGGTGACTGGTGAGGCAAGGGTGACAGGTATATATGGGGATGACTGGTAAGGCAGGGGTGACAAGGGGATAGCGACTGACAAGGGATGATGAGGTTACAGGGTGATAGTGGGTGACTGAGGCAGGGGTAACAGGGATATAGTGGGTGACTGGGGAGGCAGGGGTGACAGTGAGATAGTGGGTGACTGGGGAGGCAGGGGGTGACAGGGAGATAGTGGGTAACTGGGGAGGCAGCGGTGACAGATAGATAGTTGGTGACTGGGGGAGGCAGGGTTGACAGGGAGATAGTTCGTGATTGGGGAGGCAGAGGTAACTGGGAGATAGTGAGTGACTGAGGCAGGGGTGACAGAGAGATAGTGACACGGAAAGTGAGTGACTGAGGCAGGGGTGACTGGGGCAAAGGTGAGAGGGAGAAAGTAGGTGACTGAGGCAGGGGTGACAAGGAGATAGTGGGTGACTGAGGCAGGGGTGACAGGGAGATCTGTTCATCCTGTTTGCCAACCTCTTTTACCCTATGTTTCTATAACAGTCAATCCCAAACTGTGGTTATGGTAGCTTGCTCCTCTGCTACACTGGTCAGATGAGATATATATGCTACAGCCTCACATAGCTGAACAGTAAATTAACAACAGTGCACCCTTTGTGAAATGCTGCAGAATGCAGATCTGCACTCACTCCTCCGACTTGAGATGCTGGCAGGGTGGGACACCTGCTCAAACATGTCCCCGGCTCTGCTCCAGGCTCTACGCAGTGGTGGTAGGTGTCCTGGCCCAGCACTGATTGTGCATATTGTAATGTGCGGTGTGATGTCATGATGCCCCTGCTGCGAAGGGGCGTCATGTGACGTCATGACATCCCTCGGCAGCAGGAGGCAGCAGCACTGATCAGTTGGAATCAGTGAGTACTGCAGTAGAGACACAGCGCAGATGGCTCTGTCGCAGCTAGAGTGCCCTCTGTGTGCGGCACCTTAACAGCCGTGTAGTATGTGTAATTATAGGGCCGGTCCTGCACCTACAACTAGTCTCTGCTCTCTATGGCACAGGAAAACACAGGGGGAAGTGGGGTCCGGTTGCCCAGAAACCCCCGTCCTCTTGGCAAGTGGCTCACCAATTGAACTGTTCCGTTAGGCAGCCATTACACAGAGCCACAGGCAAAACAATTGAATCGCCCCCTATAACTAGATGAATTCAAGCTGGGTTCGCATATGATGAAAGCAGGCTAATTACCACTTGACAAAAGGATAGTGTTTACTATAATTACCATGAAAGGACAATGGCATAGGCAAACGCAGGGAAGGGGGGGGATTCCGGTTGCCCGGAAACCCCCCTCCTCGTGGCAAGTGGCTCAAGATATGACAACAATAGTAATGGTATATAATATGATTGCTAGAATTGCCGCCACATCAAGTAGTTTAAGCTACAGAGTAGGACTGCTGCACATGCCCAGTGGTAGCCGCTGCTTCTACCAAGTTTGCTGTGTGTGTGGATCTGAGTTCTCAGTCAGTGCACTGGACCAGAAAGTAGCTACCAGGAAGAAGCGATAGGAGCCTTACCATGAGGTGGGAGAATGTGTGCTTGCTGGTTCTATTATGTTTCTGTATTCATTTATTATGATATGGTTAACCTTTTCCTGACCACTTGTTTATATTATTTAAATATATTTGATACAGCCTATACTATAGACAATCTATGGTGTTGAATATTAATACTGTATTCCATACAGTATCCAGTGTATAAAAAGACCATTGCTTACAATAATGTCTAGGGTCATTATTGGGTTATTCTACCATTCCACAAGACTCCCGCACTTGCTCTAATGTTCCAAAGAGTGGGAGAATGTGGATGCATTCCTGCGTTTGCCACTGTATGGGGCATACACTATGTTTCAAAGCTTGGAGAGAGATAAAGCACCAACCAATCGCCTCCTGACATTTTTCAAACACAGTCTGTAAACTGACAGTTAGGAGCTGATTGGTTGGTATTTTAGCTCTCTCCAAGCTTTGATACCTATGCCGCTATGTATATGATAAATGTACAGTATCCATCCATACAGAATCTGGAACCAGCTGTTCTGTGATCTGAATCAATATACAATCCATCAATAATGACATCACATTGGCATGAGGCATAACGCCACAAAATGCCTGCTGCCATCCCGAGCAGACCATAAATACACTTTAAAGCAAGTAGCTGTTGCTACTGTAACTGCTGGACAGCAACACAAATCTTGTCTATCTGCTTTATCTCTCCCCGTCTCTTCTCATTTTCTCTTGTGTGTAACTGTTTATGTTTGTAACACATCAAAGAAAACCCCAGAACAGCTCCAAATATCACTAACAGTTTTCTCTAGCTCTCTCAAGTTGATAGGTGTCAATTTGTTTTATTTTTACTTCACTTGTGATAGTGATTTAATGCTGCCGCAGCAGTTTGCTGTACTTATTTGAGTCAATTGTAAAAAACATGTCGATACTCACATCAATGTGGTAGAAATTAGCAGCAGCAATGAATATATTCTTTGAGCTGGCCTGCAGAGACTACAATCAATCCCCAGTCTTCAATTGTTCCTATTAATATAGTAGAGGCTTTTTGTGATAGTGGAAACAACTCGTTAAGACTTCTTTCTCCAGCAGACTGCAGAAGGGAGTTCTGTATCAGATCAAGGTTGTTTAATAATGACTGTTTGTGAGCTGAGTAGTAACTCCAATAAATTACTAATTACAGCAGTTATAGGGTTACAGTGGGCATGGTAATTATATTGGTTATACTTATGTGTGCCATAATGAGCCTCCTAAAGGTTCCTATCTCTGCAGATAGTCACTGCTCATCTATCAGAGGGTTCCAATGTATAGACAGATACTGTCTAGGTCGACAGTCATTAGGTCGACACTGACAAAAGGTCAAAAGTTTGAAATGGTCAACATTGTAATGGTCGACGTACATATGGTCAGCGTATGTCGACACAGCTTTTTAAGGGTTTTCTCTAACGTCCTAGTGGATGGTGGGGACTCCGTAAGGACCATGGGGAATAGACGGGCCCCGCAGAAGACATGGGCACTTTAAGAAAGAATTTAGATTCTGGTGTGCTCTGGCTCCTCCCTCTATGTCCCTCCTCCAGACCCCAGTTTGAATCTGTGCCCGGACGAGCTGGGTGCTGTTCAGTGAGCTCTCCTGAGCTTGCTGTAAGAAAGTATTTTGTTAGGTTTTTTATTTTCAGGGAGCTCTGCTGGCAACAGACTCCCTGCATCGTGGGACAGAGGGGAGAGAAGCAGCCCTACTCTCTGAAGATAGGTCCTGCTTCTTAGGCTACTGGACACCATTAGCTCCAGAGGGATCGTACACAGGATCTCACCCTCGTCGTCCGATTACAGAGCCGCGCCGCCGTCCCCCTCGCAGAGCCGGAAGACAGAAGCCGGGTGAGCATGAGAAGCAAGAAGACTTCGAAATCGGCGGCAGAAGACTCCGGTTTTCACTGAGGTAGCGCACAGCACTGCAGCTGTGCGCCATTGCTCCCACACACACCTCACATACTCCGGTCACTGTAAGGGTGCAGGGCGCAGGTGGGGGGGGGCGCACTGGGCAGTAATTGGGACCTCTTTGGCAAAAGTTTAGCATATATACAGTTGGGCACTGTATATATGTATGAGCCCCCGCCAAGAAAATGTATATTTAAGCGGGACAGAAGCCCGCTGTCGAGGGGGCGGGGCTTCTTCCTCAGCACTCACCAGCGACATGTTTTTTCTCCACTGCACCACTGAGAGGAAGCTCCCCAGCCTCTCCCCTGCAGATACACGGTAGAAGAGGGTAAAAAGAGAGGGGGGGCACATAATTAGGCGCAAAAATCAATATAAACAGCAGCTACTGGGTTAACATTAAGTTACTGTGTTATTCCTGGGTTAATAGCGCTGGGGTGTGTGCTGGCATACTCTCTCTCTGTCTCTCCAAAGGGCCTTGTGCGGGAATTGTCTTCAGATGAGCATTCCCTGAGTGTGTGGTGTGTCGGTACGTGTGGGTCGACATGTCTGAGGTAAAAGGCTCCCCTAAGGAGAAGATGGAGCAAATGTGTGTGTGAGAGGTGTCTCCGTCGACAACGCCGACACCTGTTTGGATATGTGTAATTAAGTGCTAAGGTGAAATTATTGCACAAAAGATTAGAGAACAGACAGGGAATCTACCCATGTCTGTCCCTATGTCGCAGAGACCTTCAGAGTCTCTCAATGATCACTATCCAAAATAATAGACACTGATATCGACACGGAGTCTGACTCCAGTGTTGACTACGATAATGCAAAGTTACAGCCAAAGTATTCAATATATGATTATTGTAATAAAAGATGATTTGCATATCACTGATGACTCATCTGTCCCTGACACAAGGGTACACATGTTTAAGGGGAAGAAAGCTGAGGTAAATTTCCCTCCTCTCATGATGAAAAAGAGCGGGAATCTCCAGACAAGAGACTGCAGTTTCCCACAAAGAATTCTCAGGGAGTATCCTTTCCCTACTAGGGCCAGGATACGAAGGGAATCTTCCCCTAGGGTGTCACGTTTGCCCAAAAGGTAGCCCTGACTTAACAGCTATCCTCAGGGATCCTGCAGATAGCGTGCACATTCTGGTACACTACTCAGACCGGCGATTGTGTCGGCATGGGTTTATAGCGCTGTAGCAGCGTGGTCAGGTACCTTATCAGCAGAGATTGAGACCCTAGTATGTATATATATATATATATATATATGTATATATATATAGATATATATATTAAAGATGCTGTCTTAAGATATATATATATATATATATAAAACATGCCCAAAGAGACATTAGTCTACTGGGTTTACTGGGTTCTAGAGTCAACGCTATGTCGATTTCTGCTTGACGTGTCCTGTAGAATATGCAATGGACAGGTGATGCCGACTTAAGAGGCATATGGAAGGCTGAGGATTGTGTGGAGAAGGGATCTCGGACCTGGTCTCCACAGCTATAGCTGGTAATTCTGATCTTTTGCCTTATATTCCTGCACAGCCTAGGAAAGCACGACATTATCAAATGCAGCCTTTCGATCACAAAGAAAGAAGAAAGTCTGAGGTGCGTCCTTTCTTGCCAGAGGCAGGGGCAGAGGAAAGAAGCTGCACAACACAGCTAGTTCCCAGGAACAGAAGTCCTCCCCGGCCTCTACAAAATCCACCGCATGTCGCTGGGGCTCCACAGGCGGAGCTAGGCCCGGTGGGGGCACGTCTTTGTAATTTCAGCCACAAGTGGGTTCACTCCCTGTTGGATCCCTGGGCAATTGATATTGTGTCTCAGGGATACAAGCTGGACTTTGAGGAGATGCCCCCTCACCGACGGCCCTGCCGGCTTCCCCCCACGAGAGGGAAATAGTGTTAACTGCAATTCACAAATTGTATCTTCAACAGGTGGTGGTCAAGGTTCCCCTCCTTCAACAAGGAGGGGGTTATTATTCGACCATGTTGTAGTCCCGAAACCGGACGGTTCGGTCAGACCCATACTGAATTTAAAATCCCTGAACATATACCTGAAAAGGTTCAAGTTCAAGATGGAATCGCTAAGAGCGGTCATCGCAAGCCTGAAAGGGGGAGATTTTATGGTGTCTCTGGACATAAAGGATGCATACCTTCATGTCCCCATTTATCCACCTCATCAGGCGTACCTCAGATTTGCGGTACAGGATTGTCATTACCAATTTTAGACGTTGCCATTTGGTCTCCCCACGGCCCCGAGAATCTTCACCAAGGTAATGGCGGAAATGATGGTGCTCCTGCGGAAGCAAGGTGTCACAATTATCCAGTACTTGGACGATCTCCTCATAAAAGCGAGATTAAGAGAGCAGTTGCTGAACAGCATATCACTTTCTCTGGAAGTGTAACAGCAACACGGCTGGATTCTAAATATTCCAAAGTCGCAGTTGGTTCCTACGGCTCATCTGCCTTTCCTAGGCATGATTCTAGACACAGACCAGAAAAAGGTTTATCTCCCAATAGAGAGAGCTCAGGAGCTCATGACACTGGTCAGGAACCTATTAAAACCAAAACAGGTGTCAGTGCATCACTGCACTCGAGTCCTGGGAAGGATGGTGGCATCATACGAGGCCATTCCCTTCGGCAGGTTCCATGCGAGGACCTTTTTAATGGGACTTACTGGACAAGTGGTCCGGATCACATCTTCAGATGCATCGGTTAATCACCCTATCCCCCAGGGCCGGGGTGTCTCTCCTGTGGTGGCTGCAGAGTGCTCACCTTCTCAAGGGCCGCAGATTCGGCATTCAGGACTGGGTCCTGGTGACGACGGATGCAAGCCTCCGAGGGTGGGGAGCAGTCACATAGGGAAGGAATTTCCAAGGTCTGTGGTCAAGTCAGGAGACTTGCCTTCACATCACCATCCTGGAATTAAGGGCCGTATACAACGCCCTACGTCAAGCGGAGACCCTGCTTCGCGACCAACCAGTTCTGATTCAGTCAGAAGCCACCAGAATTCTTCTTCGTAATCGCACTGTCAGCAGTGTTCATCCCGGGAGTGGACAGCTGGGAAGCAGACTTCCTCAGCAGGCACGACCTCCACCCGGGAGAGTGGGGACTTCATCAAGAAGTCTTCACGCAGATTGCAAGTCGGTGGGAACTGCCAAAGGTGGACGTGATGGCATCCCGCCTCAACAAAAAGCTACAGAGGTATTGCGCCAGGTCATGAGACCCTCAGGCGATAGCTGTGGACGCACTGGTGTCACCGTGGGTGTTCCAGTCGGTCTATGTATTTCCTCCTCTTCCTCTCATACCCAAGGTGCTGAGAATCATAAGAAAAAGAGGAGTGAGAACAATACTCATTGTTCCGGATTGGCCAAGAAGGACTTGGTATCCAGATCTGCATGAAATGCTCACAGAGGACCCGTGGCCTCTGCCTCTAAGACAGGACTTATTGCAACAGGGGCCCTGTCTGTTCCAAGACTTACAGCAGCTGCGTTTGACGGCATGGCGGTTGAACGCCGGATCCTAGCAGAAAAAGGCATTCCGGATGAGGTCATTCCTACGCTGATAAAGGCTAGGAAGGACGTGACAACTTAACATTATCACCGTATATGGCGAAATTATGTTGCTTGGTGTGAGGCCAGGAATGCCCCTACGGAGGAATTCCAGCTGGGCCGTTTCCTTCACGTCCTACAGTCAGGAGTGAATTTGGGCCTAAAATTGGGGTCCATTAAGGTCCAGCTTTCGGCCCTATCCATTTTCTTTCAAAAGGAGTTGACTTCTCTACCTGAAGTTCAGACGCTATAAAAAGGGAGTGCTGCATATTCAGCCCCCTTTTGTGCCTCCAGTGGCACCTTGGGATCTTAACGTGGTGTTGAGTTTCCTGAAATCCCACTGGTTTGAACCACTCAAAACGATGGAATTGAAATGTCTGACGTGGACATGCTGCTAGCCTTGGCTTCGGCTAGGCGTGTGTCAGAATTAGCGGCTTTTGTCACATAAAAGCCCCTATCTGGTTTTCCATGCGGATAGAGCAGAATTGCGGACCCGCCCACAGTTTCTGACGAAAGTGGTTTCATCCTTTCAAATAAACCAACCTATTGTGGTGCCTGTGGCTACTACTGACTTGGAGGATTCCGAGTTACTTGATGTTGTCAGGGCTTTGAAGGTTTATGTAGCCAGAACGGCTAGGGTCAGGAAAACAGAATCTTTGTTTATCCTGTATGCTTCCAACGAGCTTGGGGCGCCTGCTTCAAAGCAAACTATTGCTCGCTGGATCTGTAATACGATTCAGCAGGCTCATTCTGCGGCTGGATTGCCGCTGCCAAAATCAGTTAAAGCCCATTCCACTAGGAAGATGGGCTCTTCTTGGGCGGCTGCCCTAGGGGTCTCGGCATTACAGCTGTGCCGAGCGGCTACTTGGTCAGGTTCAAACACTTTTGCAAGTTCTATAAGTTTGATACCCTGCCTGAGGAGGACCTTGTGTGTGCTCAATCGGTGCTGCAGAGTCATCCGCACTCTCCCGCCCGTTTGGGAGCTTTGGTATAATCCCCATGCTCCTTATGGAGTCCCCAGCATCCACTAGGACGTTAGAGAAAATAAGATTTTACTTACCGGTAAATCTATTTCTCGTAGTCCGTAGTGGATGCTGGGCGCCCGTCCCAAGTGCGGACTTCTTCTGCAATACTTGTATATAGTTATTGCTGCAATAAGGGTTATGTTATAGTTGCATCAGGGTTGAACTGATGTTCTGTTGTTGTTCATACTGTTGACTGGGTAAGTTTATCACAAGTTATACGGAGTGATTGGTATGAATCTTGCCCTGGATTACCAAAATCCTTTCCTTGTACTGTCAGCTCTTCCGGGCACAGTTTCTCTAACTGAGGTCTGGAGGAGGGGCATAGAGGGAGGAGCCAGAGCACACCAGAATCCAAATTCTTTCTTAAAGTGCCCATGTCTCCTGGGGAGCCCGTCTATTCCTCATGGTCCTTACGGAGTCCCCAGCATCCACTACGGACTACGAGAAATAGATTTACCGGTAAGTAAAATCTTATTTTTTTATATATATATATTTTAATTTACACCTTTTTTCATACTTTACCATCCACGTGTACTACGATTGGGAATAGTAACCTGTGCCGAGCACAGCAGTAGCGGAGTGAGTACCTTGCTTGCAGCATGGCGACTGAGGCAAGCCATGTAAGGGGACGTAGTACACTTATTAGGGTTCCCTGTGCTCTGACGGTAAAAAATACACAAAAAATAATGTGTTGACCTTTTTTGTGTCAACCATTTTCCACGTCAATCTTTTTATGTGTCGTCCTTTTTTCAGTGTCAACCTAATGCATGTTGACCTTTATCAGTGTTAACGTAAGACATGTTGACCTTTTGTCAGTGTCGACCTAATGACTGTTGACCTAAACATTGTAGATCTTCTATACCACACCCTCTATCAAGAGCGCTTATCTTGGAGATATCTAGCAAGAGAGAATCAAAGACTTTGGGGTCTATGTACTAAGCCTTGGAGAGAGTGAGCAGAGATAACACACCAGCTAACCAGCTCCTAACTGTCATTTTTCTAACACAGACTGTAACATGACAGTTAGGAGCTGATTGGCTGGTACTTTATCTCCTCCTAATTTATCTCTCTCCAAGGCTGAGTACATATTCCCCTAGGTCTGTGTATATCTGTCTTTATCTCTCCCTCTTAATTTCTACAGGGGAATTCAATACATCATAATGGTGACAAGGTACATCTGTAACAGTTGGGCGACTGCAATAGGTGCCCAGTAACATCACCACAAACCATATATACAGTAGATACTGTATGCAGGAAAATGAGTGGTAATGTGTGTCGCTGAACCTTATGGCATTGAATTGAAGTTCTATTTTCTCTGACTACTGTCACTTTTCCCCTTTCCTTGTACTAGCAGGGCCAAAAACAAGTATTGGGGCAAGCTAACATATTGGGTTCCAGTCTTCGGGGGATTATTTACTAATGTTTGATTTTTGGTTTTGAATGATTTTGCATTCGATTTTGCATTTAGAGATTTACGAAAGGTAAAATCAAATGTAAAATAGAATATAAAACCAAATCCCACTCAAAGCTCACTCGAATATTGGCAAAACATTGGTACGTTCACATAGACGGACATAGAAATCCCTATGTACTAAGGCCCTCATTCCGAGTTGATCGGTCGCAAGGCGAATTTAGCAGAGTTACACACGCTAAGCCGCCGCCTACTGGGAGTGAATCTTAGCTTCTTAAAATTGCGACCGATGTATTCGCAATATTGCGATTACTAACTACTTAGCAGTTTCAGAGTAGCTCCAGACTTACTCTGCCTGTGCGATCAGTTCAGTGCTTGTCGTTCCTGGTTGACGTCACAAACACACCCAGCGTTCGCCCAGGCACTCCCACCGTTTCTCCGGCCACTCCTGCGTTTTTTCCGGAAACGGTAGCGTTTTCAGCCACACGCCCCTGAAACGCCGTGTTTCCGCCCAGTAACACCCATTTCCTGTCAATCACATTACGATCGCCGGAGCGAAGAAAAAGCCGTGAGTAAAAATACTTTCTTCATAGTAAAGTTACTTGGCGCAGTCGCAGTGCGAACTTTGCGCATGCGTACTAAGCGGATTTTCACTGCGATGCGATGAAAAAGAACGAGCGAACAACTCGGAATGAGGGCCTAACATTCAAATTGAAAATCGGACATAAATTGAACACAGAATCAAACTACAAATCCACAATATAATAGACCAATAACAACTAGGTGATTTTAGCATCTAGACAACATTCTATTCCCTAAACCTTCATTATGATGCCTATAAAAGTAGAGATGATGGACTCTATGCCGATGTTTTGGGGGCATCTCGCTGTGAGTGCCTGCGAATCTGTACTCCGTTCAGGCTGCCATGCTGTGTGGCTGTTCATTTAATTGAGCTTCCGATTATTGAAGGATCTGCATTTGCGCTGGGAATGTATATGCAGTTGCTGTCTGTGATTGCTCCACTGGGCGTCTTTGTACTTTTCAGGGCGGCTGCAGTGGCATATGCCTAGGGGCGGCACTCGTTTGGAAGCAGTAGTTGGAGGCTTTTGTTGATACTGTCAGCCCAAAAAGTACCAGTAACTGCACAATATTTCCACTGTACTGTACCATATGCCATCTTGAGTGTAATGGGTAAATGGACATGCACATACTGACCCTGGGGCTAATTCAGACCTGATCATAGATGTGCTAAATTTAACACATCTACGAACAGCTTCCCTGACATGCGGGGGGACGCCCAGCACAGGACTAGTCGGCCCCGCATGTCAGGCCCTGCCTCACAAGTACTTGAAGAGTAGCTTCCTGCATGCGCAGCTCCTGTATGCTGGCAGGAGCTACTCGTCGCTGCCCGGATTGCAGCGGCTGCGTGTGACGTCACGTAGCCACCGCGGCACCCCCCCCCAACGGTCTGGGCACGCCTGCGTTGCCCGGACCGGACCCCTAAACGGCAGCCAAATACCGCCGATCCGCCCCCTCCCGCCCAGCTACCGCCTCTGCCTGTCAATCAGGAAGAGGCAATAGCAGGGCTGAGACAGCCGTCAGCTGTCTGACATGTGCCGGCGCATGCACAGTTCAGACAAAACACACAGCAGCAATCAGGTCTGAATTAGCCCCATTGTAAGCTGTCCTACCTAGTAAAGATGTATACATAATTAAAATTTTTAAAATGTCATAGTTAGTGCCTTTTTTATTATTCTATTAAACTGACAATCATCACATGAGGGATTACAACAAATAATTGAAAATAAAAAAAGTAGGAAAGGGGGAGGGGGTGGCCGCTATTGGACGCCCTAATCCCTACATTCACCCCTGGGCTGCTGGGCTTTATAAATAATTTTGCACGTGTTCAATGTGCACAATCACAGCTGCAATCGCCATAGCATCTGTCCATGAATAAGGCCAGATATTAATAATACTGTAAGGGCTCTATGTGACAGGTCCAAATTACATGATTTCAGCTGTTTTATCAATTTTAAAAGAAATCAAGAAACACTTGAGGATCTGTGCACATCGCTAATAAAAAGGTACCCAAACATGTGGTTCACTGTGGCTATAGGAAATATGGGCCTCACTCAGTGATGGACGCAGTGCAGCTCAGTGCCATTTTTAGGGCTCGGTCAGCTGCCGCCTGAGAGAGGACAGTTTTTAGGGATGCTACAGGAGGTGGGGTCCATTTTGGGAAGGACATTTAATAGACGGAGCCCAGAGGGAGTAGGGGGAGGCAGAAAAGGGCACAGCAGCGCCGGGGATGCAGCAGCAGCGTTGGCAGCAGCAGCCAAGGGAGCAGGCTAGCAGGCCAGCAGCATAAATCAAACCCTTGACAATGAGCAGGTACAGTGCCAATTTTAAGTGAGGCATGGTGCTCGGGGGCATTGCTGTGTGGGGCAAAATTTAGTGCTAGAGGCATTACTGTTTGGAGCATAATATGGTGTAAGGTAGTATTTTCTCGCAAGACCACACCCATTTCAGCAAGGCCACGCACAGTTTTTGATAGACTATGCTCCCTTTTTTTTGGGGGGGGGGGGGGGGGGTGCAGGCCTTTGGCACACTTATTTTTTTTATCCCCCCTAGCTATTGAGGGAGGGTGCACTGGGAGCCAAATTGGCTAGAAACCGCCCTGGTGCAGCTCCTGGGTTTTTGGATTTCCCACCCCCAAATGGTGACAGGGTGCGGCTTAGGATGCACTGTGTGCTTCGATGCCAGACCCATTCTGCACATGTCCCAGCGGAGATGTACGCAAACTAGAATTAAAGAAACCACAGCAGCTTCTTGCATGTGTTATATTTGGACCAATAAGATTAAGGGGGACATTTACTAAGCAGTGATAAGAGTGGAGAAGTGAGCCAATAGAGAAGTTGCCCATGGCAACCAATCAGCACTGAAGTAACATCTACAATTTGCATACTAGAAAATTATACAGAGCTGCTGATTGGTTGCCATGGACAACTTCTCCACTGGCTCACTTCTCTGCTCTTATCACTGCTTAGTAAATGTCCCCCTAAATTAGGATTTTTTTTACAATTTTGTATTAGATTTTGCATTCGATTTTATAGGTGATTTTTAAATGGATATCCTAAACCGAAAACAAAATCACTAGTCAAAATTGAAAATATCGAAACTGATTTTGAAATTTAATGCAAAATCGATTCAATTTTGGTCGATCCAACTTCTTCACCTTTGAAAGAGGGACAAGTGAGCGCACAGATGGTGTGCGCCTGAAATGAGGGGTGTGGCTTAGTGGCAAGGGGGTGTGGGCTCACAGGAATGGCGGACCTGTGAGCCATGCCCCCCTTTTTTTGTCATCCTGAAGGCTTGCCAAGCGCTCTGGGAGCTGCTGGACAGCCCACAGCCTCTCTCCATGCCTCTCTCCTTGCCTGCAGCTGGTGTGTGGATGACAGGCGCATGCACCCACCATCAATTCTCTGCAGCTCTGCAGCGATACCAAAGTATACTCACATCCTCCCCCTTGCCCATGGGTGGAACACCGGGACAGTCCCAGAAAAATGGGTCTGTCCTGCTGAAATTGTGATAGTTTGGAGGTATGTCTCTCCTGCTGCTCTTGCTTATCTCTCCCTGTCTCTGTGTGTCTCTCTCAGGCCTACCTGTCTCTGTGTGTCTCTCTCAGGCCTACCTGTCTCTGTGTGTCTCTCTCAGACCTACCTGTATCAAAGAACGCGTAAAAAGTATGATTATTTCCACACATGATTGTCGACTTACCGACAACAAATCCACTGGAATATATCTTTATATTCTGGTTAGGACAGCTTCTACAGTAATCAGCTGTCTCAGTGAAGTTTTTACTTCTGGGTTCATCACCCAGCAGTTGTAATATGCATGCACAGCAACTGTGAATGTGCAAGATAGAACTATCAGACAGGAATCCGAAGGATTCATCTCTAGGAAACCTTGCATTATTGTTAGTTACAATGGCTAACGCCATCAAAAGATGGAGCTACGTAGTTATTGAGATACAGCTCCAAAATGTTTCACTTTTAGGAACATGATGTATATGGGCAGATCAAAGTCCCCATAGAAACGTATGGGGACTGCTTTGTGATAAAAAAAAAACAAAAAAAAACAGAGGAACCCTAATAATACATATAATTAATATGGAAAAACTCCAAAATCTTAGTTATTTTCCACATAATTATGTTGCTACATCCTATTCCCCACTGCGGGAGGGGGAGACTAGGGCTAGGCTGTGGGATCGGTGGGTTAGGGTTGGGAGTGGGGTGAAAAACGTACCCAGATTGTCATGAGTCTGGCCATCAGGATCATGCTGTCAGTCTTCTGACGGGATCCTGACGGGATTTTGTAAACAATCCATCACTAGTTGTAATGGTCAATTTAAACCAGTTGGAGCTAAGTAGATCTATGTAGTGTGCAGATCAGGGACGTGCTGTGAGGTAATTTCTCAGGAGGCACTGACTAGTATCAGAGCCAGATTTACACACAATATATGAGCCAAAAGGTGCATGTGGGCATTATTCACATGTACAGCAGTATAAATTCCTGGACATTTGGTGAGATTTGATCAGAGATGTGTGAAAAAGATAGGCACCTGCCATAGACTGTTTACTTCAGAGATTTGACTATAAAAATGATTAGAATAATACAAAGTAGATATTTGTAATATATTGTTTGTATTTTTCATATACTTTATACAGTCAAAACTCCGGCACAAATGTTACTATGACACCCCACCGCACGTCACTGGTGCAGATACATACTAGATGCAACCACACATTACTGTTATGATTCGGAGTAGATACCTGGGCAGCAGTCTGGATATGAGATGGATATATTGGGTTGGCTTGACATGTGGAACAACTGTAAGGACTGTGTTACTAAGGCAACCAGGTAGTACAAGGTGGCGCTCACATGATTACACTTGCCCAGCAGTCTTTTAGCCTCCTACAATGCTAGGCTTCACCTTTAGCAGCCGCCTTTCCAGGGTGAATTAGGTCCACCCCGTACTCAGATGCCCCCAGGACTTATGGACAAGGCGACTATAGGAGGCTGGGCAAGAGTAAAACACAAGTGCAGAGAGATGCTCACTGAATACTACCTTGATTAAGCTGACCAATTCACAAGCTGGGATAAGTAACAGAATGTACGTGAGTGCAACAATGCACAGGGTGGTATTAGCAACTGAGTATAAACTGTATGTAAATGCAACAATGCACAAGATGGTATTAGCAACTAAACATAGACTGTATATGAATGCAACAATGCACAAGTTGGTATTAGCAACTAAACACAAACTGTATGTGAATGCAACAATGCATTGGGTGGTATAAGCAACTAAATACAAGCAATGAATAACTTAGCAGTGAGTTCCTTAAGGAACTAGGCAGAGCAAGGCAAGGTACAGATAACAAGATTAATTAGCTGCAGGAGTCCCCTGGATTCCAGGCAAGGCAGGACAAAGCAAGACAAGGCAAGGTAAGGCTGGAGCTGTCTGAATGTACTTCCAGGCTAGGTCTCACATACACAGTCAGGAACTCGGGTGACACAGGTAATGAACTTAGGATTCAGGCAGGACAGGGTACACAGGATTCAAACTGGACTGGGTATCACAAGTAATGTTATAGCACCAACTGCACAGGTTCAAGAAGCTATAACTGGCATCAGGCAAAAGGCAAGCTGGGTAATAAAGGGAGCAAGCCCCAAACAGGATGGCTGGAAAAGAACAAGCCTCCTGAACACTGATTAACTGAAACTGGAAAACTAGACACAAGGTAATGGCCTAATTATCTGACAGGTGAAACTGCACAGACCACACATACAGGACACAGAACACAGACAGGAATGAGCCACAGCGGTGGCTCATGACAATTACATAGACATTACATAAACTAGAATTATGAGGTTAGGTGTTTGGTTTCTGCATGGCTTCCTTTTTAAATAAAGGGAATTTAACTATTTAACTCATACTTGACTACTCTCCCAGATTGACCGAAAATCCCCCACAACCCCTGCCCCCCACACGTAACATCCGTAAAAGTAGACAGAGGCAAATGACTCAATTCGCACTGAATCCCATCATCGTAGCCCCCTGGTCCCTGCTTTAAAATGCCGATAATGGGGGCACTGCATAGCAGGGGATGGGGTAGCGTTGACAAGATCACGTCTCTGTGCCCTGGACCGCCATCTTTTACAGAGCCCTGCCCCCTGTTGAGACAACCTGGTTGCTCCCCCCTGCAAGGAGCAGCCAGAGAGTCGGCAGGTATGATATAACTGAAGGTGCACATATCTGCTGTATGTACTGGCTTAGACATGGCAGCCTATCAAAAAGCCTGAATATCTGCCCCCTCTATACCCCACCCCCATATATGGGCAGAACACAGGAAATAAAACTTGCAAAGGAAACATTTCATCCTTTCAGGTTTAGTTTTAGCCATAAGAACCAAACCATTGATGATCCTGATGAAACCTCATTTGAGTCCAATTTTAACCACCTAGGCATGCTAACAAGAGGCTAACACTCTAGTGCTTCGTGAACAGAGGGCATGTGAAGCCAGAGTGGCATTTACCGGACCTCTACCCTAATTTTGCAAGGTACCTGGCAATGCATTTTCTACCCATGCCTCAATCTCTCTTTCCCCCAATCTCTAGAATTTTATATTCACTCACTTATCCTTTGTATCTGTACAGTATTATCAGTATTATTTCTTATTGTCACATATCACAGCAATAATTGATTCTATATTTCTCTATAAATAAGATTTTACTTACCGATAAATCTATTTCTCGTAGTCCGTAGTGGATGCTGGGACTCCGTAAGGACCATGGGGAATAGCGGCTCCGCAGGAGACAGGGCACAAAATAAAAGCTTAAGGATCAGGTGGTGTGCACTGGCTCCTCCCCCTATGACCCTCCTCCAAGCCTCAGTTAGGATACTGTGCCCGGACGAGCGTACATAATAAGGAAGGATATTGAATCCCGGGTAAGACTCATACCAGCCACACCAATCACACCGTACAACTTGTGATCTGAACCCAGTTAACAGTATGATAAACGCAAAGGAGCCTCTGAAAAGATGGCTCACAACAATAATAACCCGAATTTTTGTAACAATAACTATATACAAGTATTGCAGACAA
The DNA here is from genome assembly GCF_028390025.1 of Pseudophryne corroboree. Taxonomy (NCBI): domain Eukaryota; kingdom Metazoa; phylum Chordata; class Amphibia; order Anura; family Myobatrachidae; genus Pseudophryne; species Pseudophryne corroboree. The sequence goes on from NC_086446.1 coordinate 285,130,059, forward strand.
TCCGCACTAGGGATGGGCGCCCAGCATCCACTACGGACTACGAGAAATAGATTTATCGGTAAGTAAAATCTTATTTTCTCTGACGTCCTAGTGGATGCTGGGACTCCGTAAGGACCATGGGGATTATACCAAAGCTCCCAAACGGGCGGGAGAGTGCGGATGACTCTGCAGCACCGAATGAGAGAACTCCAGGTCCTCCTCAGCCAGGGTATCAAATTTGTAGAATTTAGCAAACGTGTTTGCCCCTGACCAAGTAGCTGCTCGGCAAAGTTGTAAAGCCGAGACCCCTCGGGCAGCCGCCCAAGATGAGCCCACTTTCCTTGTGGAATGGGCTTTTACTGATTTTGGCTGTGGCAATCCTGCCACAGAATGTGCAAGCTGAATTGTACTACAAATCCAACGAGCAATCGTCTGCTTAGAAGCAGGAGCACCCAGCTTGTTGGGTGCATACAGGATAAACAGCGAGTCAGATTTTCTGACTCCAGCCGTCCTGGAAACATATATTTTCAAGGCCCTGACAACGTCAAGCAACTTAGAGTCCTCTAAGTCCCTGGTAGCCGCAGGTACCACAATAGGTTGGTTCATGTGAAATGCAGAAACCACCTTAGGTAGAAATTGAGGACGAGTCCTCAATTCCGCCCTGTCAGAATGAAAAATTAAGTAAGGGCTTTTATATGATAAAGCCGCCAATTCTGACACACGCCTGGCTGAAGCCAAGGCTAACAGCATCGACACCTTCCATGTGAGATATTTTAAGTCCACAGTGGAAAGTGGTTCAAACCAATGTGACTTTAGAAAACTCAACACCACATTGAGATCCCAAGGTGCCACTGGAGGCACAAAAGGAGGCTGTATGTGCAGCACCCCTTTTACAAATGTCTGAACTTCAGGTACTGAAGCCAGTTCTTTCTGGAAGAAAATCGACAGGGCCGAAATTTGAACCTTAATGGACCCTAATTTTAGGCCCATAGACAGTCCTGTTTGCAGGAAATGAAGGAAACGACCCAGTTGAAATTCCTCTGTAGGGGCCTTCTTGGCCTCACACCACGCAACATATTTACGCCAAATGCGGTGATAATGTTTTGCGGTTACGTCCTTCCTGGCTTTGACCAGAGTAGGGATGACTTCTTCTGGAATGCCTTTTTCCCTCAGGATCCGGCGTTCAACCGCCATGCCGTCAAACGCAGCCGCGGTAAGTCTTGGAACAGACAAGGCCCCTGCAGTAGCAGGTCCTTTCTTAGAGGTAGAGGCCACGGTTCGTCCGTGAGCATCTCTTGAAGTTCCGGGTACCAAGTCCTTCTTGGCCAATCCGGAACCACGAGTATAGTTCTTACTCCTCTCCTTCTTATGATTCTCAGTACTTTTGGTATGAGAGGCAGAGGAGGGAACACATACACTGACTGGTACACCCACGGCGTTACCAGAGCGTCCACTGCTATTGCCTGAGGGTCCCTTGACCTGGCGCAATATCTGTCCAGTTTTTTGTTTAGACGTGACGCCATCATGTCCACCTTTGGTTTTTCCCAACGGTTTACAATCAGGTGGAAGACTTCTGGGTGAAGTCCCCACTCTCCCGGGTGAAGGTCGTGTCTGCTGAGGAAGTCTGCTTCCCAGTTGTCCACTCCCGGAATGAACACTGCTGACAGTGCTATCACATGATTTTCCGCCCAGCGAAGAATCCTTGCAGCTTCTGCCATTGCCCTCCTGCTTCTCGTGCCGCCCTGTCTGTTTACGTGGGCGACTGACGTGATGTTGTCCGATTGGATCAACACCGCCTGACCCTGAAGCAGAGGTTTTGCTTGACTTAGGGCATTGTAAATGGCCCTTAGTTCCAGAATGTTTATATGAAGAGATGTTTCCATGCTTGACCACAAGCCCTGGAAATTCCTTCCCTGTGTGACTGCTCCCCAGCCTCTCAGGCTGGCATCCGTGGTTACCAGGATCCAATCCTGAATGCCAAATCTGCGGCCCTCTAGTAGATGAGCACTCTGCAGCCACCACAGGAGAGACACCCTTGTCCTTGGCGACAGGGTTATCCGCTGATGCATCTGCAGATGCGATCCGGACCATTTGTCCAGTAGATCCCACTGAAACGTTCTTGCATGGAATCTTCCGAATGGAATCGCTTCGTAAGAAGCCACCATTTTTTTTAGAAATTAGCTGTTTTTTTATCGGGGGAAACCCACGCTTTATCACACACCTCATTTATTTCCTCTGACTCAGGAAAAACTATTGGTAGTTTTTTCACACCCCACATAATACCCTTCTTTGTGGTACTTGTAGTGTCAGAAAGGTTCAATGCCTCTTTCATTGCCGTGATCATGTAACGTGTGGCCCTACTGGACATTACGTTTGTCTCGTCACCGTCGACACTAGACTCAGTATCTGGGTCAGGGTCTGTGTCGACCCACTGAGGTAACGGGCGTTTTAGCGCCCCTGACGGTGTCTGAGACGCCTGGACAGGCACTAATTGATTTGCCGGCTGCCTCATGTCGTCAACAGTTTTTTGCAAATTGCTGACATTATCACTTAATTGTTTAAATACAATCATCCAGTCAGGTGTCGACTCCCTAGGGGGTGACATCACCAACACAGGCAACTGCTCCGCCTCCACATCATTTTCCTCCTCATACATGTCGACACACGCGTACCGACACACAGCACACACACCGGGAATGCTCTGATAGAGGACAGGACCCCACTTAGCCCTTTGGAGAGACAGAGGGAGAGTCTGCCAGCACACACCCAGCGCTATATATATATACAGGGATAACCTTATATAAGTGTTATTCCCTTATAGCTGCTGTTATTATCGTTATTTGCTGCCAAAAATGCCCCCCCTTCTCTTTTTTACCCTGATTCTGAAGCAGGACTGCAGGGGAGAGTCAGGGAGCCGTCCTTCCAGCGGAGCTGTGAGGGAAAATGGCGCTTGTGTGCTGAGGAGATAGGCTCCGCCCCTTCACGACGTCCTTATCTCCCGCTTTTTTGTGTAAAAATGGCAGGGGTTAAAATACATCCATATAGCCCAGGAGCTATATGTGATGTATTCTTTTTTGCCACCTAAGGTATATACTGTTATATTGCGTCTCAGGGCGCTCCCCCCCAGCGCCCTGCACCCTCAGTGACCGGAGTGTGAAGTGTGCTGAGAGCAATGGCGCACAGCTGCGGTGCTGTGCGCTACCTTAGTCTGAAGACAGGATGTCTTCTGCCGCCGATTTCACCGGACCTCTTCGTCTCTTCTGGCTCTGTAAGGGGGGCGGCGGCGCGGCTCCGGTGACCCATCCAGGCTGAACCTGTGATCGTCCCTCTGGAGCTAGTGTCCAGTAGCCTAAGAAACCCGATCCACTCTGCACTCAGGTGAGTCCGTTTCTTCTCCCCTTAGTCCCACGATGCAGTGAGCCTGTTGCCAGCAGGACTCACTGAAAATAAAAAAACCTAACTAAACTTTTATTCTAAGCAGCTCAGGAGAGCCACCTAGATTGCACCCTTCTCGGCCGGGCACAAAAATCTAACTGAGGCTTGGAGGAGGGTCATAGGGGGAGGAGCCAGTGCACACCACCTGATCCTTAAGCTTTTATTTTGTGCCCTGTCTCCTGCGGAGCCGCTATTCCCCATGGTCCTTACGGAGTCCCAGCATCCACTAGGACGTCAGAGAAATATAACTAATATTCTCCCATCTCTCTTTATTTCTTTTTCTCAGCCTTTATGTAACATGTTTGCTCTCTTACTAGTTTTTTTTTATATCACTCCCTGTGTAAGTGTTTAGTCTCTAATTCGCCACATATCCATCCCTCTATGTTTTTCGATCCTTGATATCATTAAGTAAACATCTGACATCCTGATAAATTCCCACACAGTGCTGTGAGCAGCTCTGAGGTGTCTATAAGCTGTATAACAAGGATAAAAATAATGAAGGAAATCTTGTGAACATCAGGGTAATTAGTGGGTCCTGATTCATGATCCTCAAGCAGCCATTGTACCCAGTGGTTCAATTAGAGCTTTCATCAACTCCTGTATGTTACCAGAGAGTACAGTAGTTTACAGTGGCACAGGACTAGGGGGGTGATTCCGAGTTGATCGTAGCCCTGCAAAATTTTGCAGGGCTACGATCACGACCATAGACATGCGGGGAGATGCCCAGCACAGGGCTATCCCGCCCCACATGTCAGTGCACTTTAGGAGTAGCTCCCAGCCAACGCAGCTTTAGCATGCTGTCGGGGAGCTACTCGTCGCTCCCCGGCCCGTAGTGGCTGCGTGTGACGTCACGCAGCTGCTGCGGCCTGCCCCCCGCACGGTCCGGCCACGCCTGTGTTGGCCGGACCGTGCCCACGAAACAGTGGCCAAACACCGCCGTTCCGCCCACCCCGCCCCTGCCCAGTGACCACCTCTGCCTGTCAATCGGGCAGTGGCGATCGTAGCGTGGCGACGGCCTTCGGCAGTCTGGCATGCGCAGGTGCATGTGCAGTTCTGACCCGATCGCACTGCTGCGATAAACTGCAGCGTGTGATCGGGTCAGAATGACCACCTATAAGCACTCCACACATAGAGGCATCAGCCACATACTGTAGAGTTGATTTTGAAGTACAGGCTGATCCAATACTTACAAACAGCCCAACAGTAGTCGCGCAACAGGCATTAACCACTTAACTGACGATTTTTCCCAAGTTCAAAACTGTTCATATAGTTGTTTTTCTTTTTAAATGTTTTATTTAATATAGTTTAAAAAGTATTTCCTTTTAAAATATTTAAATATTATATTATGCACATCTGCAGAACGGATCTCATCATCAAAAACTGAGGGACACCATTGGGTATCCTGGTCGCATGTGATCTGATCTAGATCTACAATGTCTAGGTAGTTAGTCAATAGGTCACCACATATGGTTGACATGCATTAGGTCAACAGTTACAAAAGGTCAACAGATGAATCGTTGACAGTGGTTATGGTTGACAGGTTCAAAAAGTTGACAGGGTCAACAGGTCAACATGACAATGGTCGACACATGTTTTTTGGATGTTTTTTGGCCAGATCTTGTATATTTCCTGTTCTGTAACCACCACAAGGTACAAATGTAGACCCTTGCGTGCTTGCTCAACTCACCATAATGCTAACTATTCCAAATCATAGGCCACTTGGATAGTAAACCAAGCAAATGTTGGGTAAATGTGAAAAACACAAAAAAAACATGTGTTGATCATTTGTGTGTCAACCATTGTGTTTTCGACCTCCTGTACCTGTCGACCTTTTATACCTGTTGACCTAATGCATGTCGATGATATGGGGTTGACCTATTGACTGTATACCTAGACAGTGTAGATCTATCAACCGGATACCATGCCCATGCATGTGTCAGTAAAAGCATTGTAGGTGCAGTCCATAGGCTGGGTACTACTTCTGACCTAGAGCTGTTCATAATCTTTTATTCACCTTTACATTTCTGTTGAATAGTGCTATATACCTCTTGACTGAATATATATTGATTAATAGATCATGCACCTTTTATTTAGGAACAGCATCACAACTGAATTAACTAGGACCTTTAAAGTGTACATTCCTTTCATGCAAAACTATATACATATAGATAGATAGATAGATAGATAGATAGATAGATAGATAGATAGATAGATAGATAGATAGATAGATAGATAGATACTGTGTGTATATATATATATATATATATATATATATTCATATATTCCAGACCACATTTCTATTTCACACTTCTGTATACAAGCGTAAATCACCTCTCTCACTTTCCAGCTCAATACATATTAAAAATTACTGTGAGGTCACTTGTCCGTTCTTGCTCTAGCCCTGTATATGAAACTATTCCCATCAGTAGCATCATCCTTTACAATTCAATTCATTACAAAGATGGTGGTCTCAGGGACAGTGTAATAAAGTTGACAGAAGTCAGCATCTCTATGATTGAATCCAATACTCCAGATCTCACTACTAAGATAAATGTAATCTATATCCTAATCAAAACCATCTTGTTCTTTCAGTGTTTCACATGATATTCATTATTCTCAAAAGGTGCTTTCATTTTATTAATACATTGTTTTGTATTACATACAAAAGAAAAATAAATCAATGTTCTGATACAACATAGTAAGGAATTCTCTGCCCCCCCCCCCCCCCCAAAAAAAAACCCAACAACAACACAGCACTGTTTTAACCATATACAAGTTAACAAAACTATATAGTGCTGATGCCCTTTTGACACACCCCTCAACAGGTGCTTGTGCCAACATTCCAGCTCCCCTCAGTGGTATCAGATATTAACTCTCCACAGTCTGTTCTCCCATTCCTGCATCCACTATTAGTCATACTATGGGGGTAATTCGGATCTGATCGTAGATGTGCTAAATTTAGCACATCTACGATCAGTTTCTCAGACATGCGGGGAGACGCCCAGCACAGGGCTAGTCCGCCCCGCATGTCTGACCCTAAACCGCAAGGGTGCAAAAGCATCGCACAGCAGCGATGCTTTTGCACCCAGCGAGTAGCTCCCTGCCAGCCCAGCTCCTGCTCGCTGTCAGGCTGCAACTCACTGCATCTCGGGTCGCAGCAGCTGTGTGTGACATCACGCGGCCTACCCCCGCTACAGACACGCCTGCGTTGTCCTGACTGCACCCCAACAACAGCATTCTAACGCCGTTGGCACACCCCGCGACCGCCCCTGCCTGTCAATCAGGCAGTGGCGATCGCACCCTTTAGCATCTCACTGGGCTCCCGGGGTGCGCAGGCGCACTCCGCAAAGGGCTTCAGACTGCGATCACTGCCGCTGCAGCGATCCAGTCTGAATTAGCCCTATAAACCTCGCAAGCCAAGTCCTTTGTAACCACTATTGTGCTTATTGACAATCCTCAAAAGACTCTGAACATCTGAATTAGTGTAATTACACGTTACTTTGCTCAGCTGTGCTCCTTTTATTAAGCCCATTGCCAATGGGTTCATTTCTTCACTGGGCATTGTGGTCTGTGACTGGTTGGGAATGGGATACCAACCGCTTTGATTATAACTACATCCGGTCTGTAGCTGCAATATGTGTATGATTGCAATAAACAGGGAAAGCACTCTTAGTTTGATTTGCTTGTTTAACTGCACTCAGGTCTTAAATAACTGAAAATACTAAGGAGACATCAGGGCCTTTCTATGCTTGACTTCTATGATAGCCAATCCAGGGTACAAGTACCCCATGTAAAGCAGCTGCATGTAGCTCACACTCGGCCTCCCACTGGCATTGGGTGGTGATGGCTGCACTGCCACCTTTTACTAGATGGTAGTACAGCTTTAAAAGCAAGTATTATGCAAGAGACAAAATAAGAGTCCATGAGGCCGTAGGCAACAATCTAGTATATTCCCTTTAGCCTCATAACTTGTAAAATAAAATAAAAAAAATAAACATATTTTGGAAATCTGAGCCTTTTGGTGCCCTCCATGATATAGTTGGAGGCTAGGTAGCATAATGGATGATACAGTAAGGACCGGCAACAGAAATTTTGGGGCCCAATACAGTGATATCTCTGTGGCCCCCTCACACACCCCAGTCTGTGTCTCCCTCACTTCTTCCTCGCACACACACACCCCACAGTCTGTCTGTCCCCAATGACTCCATGCTGCATTCCCAGCTCCCTCACCCCATCCCAATGCCCTATATCCCCTCACCAAGCCACTCTTACCCGGGGAGAGACTCACGTGCGCTGCACTTCCCAGTATCCAGACCTGAACACCGTACAGCAGTGTCGGACTAGGGCATGAAGGGCCCACCAGGGGGATGCTGTTGTAGGGGACTATCCTTAAGGGTGTGGCCAGGCTCCACTGGGGTGTGACCAGCCACCACAGAGGTTTGGTTAACCATTACAGAGTACATGTTCTGTTCCCCTTGGTAAATATAAACCATATTCTTGTAAAGTATAATGTAACATAAGTATAATGCATCATTCAAGTGCACTAGGATAGAGTCTGGAACCTGATCCCTAGAGGAGGAGGAGGGTCCACATGCAGTGGGGCCCACCGGTGGTTTCCTCTGTTCCCCTGTGGGCCAGTACGACCCTGCCGTACAGCAGGTACCATGCAGACCTCACACCCCACCAGAAGAGGCTGGCACAGGGCACGGGAATCCTGGCCAGCGGAGCTGCTGCCATGTCCTATAACTGCCTGCAACAGAGCTGGACCCGGAAGAGCGGGCGCACATTCACGCCGCACAGTCACTGTGTGTAAGAGGCTCCTGTCACTCTGAGGCTGCGCCCACACCACCTACAGCTCGGGATCCGGTCTGAAGATCGACAGTGTCTAGGTCGACAATGTTTAGGTCGACCACTATAGGTCGACAGTCACTAGGTCGACATGGATGGAAGGTCGACAGGGTTTCTAGGTCGACATGTGCTAGGTCGACAGGTCTAAAGGTCGACATGAGTTTTTCACATTTTTTTTTATTTTTTTATTATTTCATACTTAACGATCCATGTGGACTACGATTGGAACGGTAAAGTGTGCCGAGCGAAGCGGTAGCGGAGCGAAGGCACCATGCCCGAAGCATGGCGAGCGAAGCGAGCCATGCGAGGGGACGCGGTGCACTAATTTGGGATCCCGGTCACTTTAAGAAGAAAACGACACCAAAAAAAAAATTTCTTATGTCGACCTTTAGACCTGTCGACCTAGCACATGTCGACCTAGAAACCCTGTCGACCTTCCATCCATGTCGACCTAGTGACTGTCGACCTATAGTGGTCGACCTAAACATTGTCGACCTAGACACTGTCGATAAAACGAACCACACCCCTACAGCTCACTGCCCTATTTGGAATAGACGGCTCACATCTCTGCTGGGCACTAAGTGGCATATTCTTGGGGCCCCTCTGATCCTTGGGCCCGATACAGGTGTCCTTTTTACCCCCCCTTGTGTTGGCCCTGGATACAGCTATGCTTGTGACCAGTTTACAAGTTGATTTCCCACAAAAGTGAATATGGGTTCTATTTCTCAAAATATTGAAATGTATTTAACATATGTTGTGTCGATAATGGAGATATGTTTTGGCTATTTATATACTCAGGTACTGTATGCACATAGTCAGGGCTTATTAGTTATTTATAAAATCTACTATGATCCATCCACCATTCAGAGACACAAAATGCTCTAATGCTAATTATATTCTCTATCTAATTCTGTAAGTGGCAGTGTACAACCAGGCAGAGTATAATACATAAGCAATCACATGACACCATAGCAGGGACGTGCAGTCAGGGGAGGCAGTGCCTCCCCTGTGATTAATTATTAAAATAATATAAAGAAGATACTTATGACACATATTCTGTGTCATAAGTATATTCTTTATGTAATTCTAAGAATTTTCCTGGTTTAAATGTGTTTGGGAGGCACTGATAGCAGTGCCTCCCAAACATAATGGAAACGGGACTGAGCTGGGGGGCGGGACCAAGCTTGGGCTGTAAAAGCCCATTCAAAAAGATAGGCAAAGCGGCACTTCTACTAGTGCCTCGCTGACAGGGACACCACCCCCATGTCAGCGAGGCACCTGTGATTGGACAGCGGATCCAGTGCTGGATCTGCTGTCCAATCCCACACATGCGGCGCTGGAGGCGGCGGGTCCCGGCGGTGAGTATCGCTGGAGGTAGGCGGGAGTGCGGCTCTCCCCCGACCTCCTCCGTCTTCCTGCTGACCAAAGCGCCGTGATGTGCGGCTCTCCCCCTCCTCCACCCACCCGCTGACCGGAGCGGCTCTCCCCAGCAGCAGCAGAGGTACTGTTTGTGTGTGTTGTGTGTGTGTGTGTGTGTGTGTGTGTGTGTGTGTGTGTGTGTGTCCAGCAGCAGCAGGTAGAGTGGGGTGGGGGGGGGGGGGAGTCGTCCAGCAGCAGCAGAGGTAGTGTGTGTGTGTGTGTGTGTGTGTGTGTGTGTGTGTGTGTGTGTCCAGCAGCAGCAGCAGGTGTGTGTGTGTGTGTGTGTGTGTGTGTGTGTGTGTGTGTGTGTGTGTGTGGGGGGGGGGGGGGTGTCCAGCAGCAGCAGAGGTAGTGTTTGTGCGTGTTGTGTGTGTGTGTCCAGCAGCAGGTGGGGGTGGGGTCGTCCAGCAGCAGCAGCAGAGGTAGTGTGTGTGTGTGGGGGGGGGTGTCCAGCAGCAGCAGAGGTAGTGTTTGTGTGTGTCGTGTGTGTGTGTGTGTGTGTGTGTGTGTGTGTGCTCAGCAGCAGCCGGTAGGGGGGGGTCATCCAGCAGCAGCAGAGGTAGTGTGTGTGTGTGTGTGTGTGTGTGTGTGTGTGTGTGTGTGTCCAGCAGCAGCAGGTGTGTGTGTGTGTGGGGGGGGGGTCCAGCAGCAGCAGGTAGGGGGGAGGGGGTGTGTGTGCAGCAGCAGGTAGGGGTGTGTGTGTGTGTGTGTGTGTGTGTGTGTGTGTGTGTGTGTGTGTGTGTGTGTGTGTGTGTGTGTGTGTGTGTGTGTGTGCAGCAGCAGGTAGGGGTGTGTGTGTGTGTGTGTGTGTGTGTGTGTGTGTGTGTGTGTGTGTGTGTGTGTGTCGGTCTCGTGCGGCTCTACCCAGCTGCAGGTAGGGGGGTGTATGTGTCCTACCAGCTCAATATCTTTTCCCCGTATTTAATTAACCCCAGCCTGCCATGCTGTCACTTGCACCTGTTACACGTGACTTCTGCACGATACCTGCTCTCATAGGTAGCCTATTGGTCCACCGCGGGCACCGTATATACGAACGTACGGGACCCATCACCTCCAATCATTAAACGATGGCACATATGCCTGGAGGTGACAGGTCCTGTACGTTCGTACATACGGTGCCCGTTGTGGAACAATAGGCTACCTATGACGGCAGGTACCGTGCCGAAGAAGTCACATGTAACAGGAGATGCAGAAGCAACTGAGCGCAGTAGGCTGAGGATTAATAGAACATACGGGGAAAAGACATCGGGCCGGTAACAGGTTTTACCGCTATATTACTGCTTAGTACAACCCGCCCTCACTCTCTCTCTCTCTCTCTCTCTCTCTCTCTCTCTCAGTTTGTAAGTATAATGTTCATTTTTACAGGTACCCCTACCCTATTGGATTCTACTGGACAAGTGGACGTGATCGGCGTGGGATGTAGGTAAGTAATCTGTCTCTCATTTTTACAGGTACCCCTATTGGATTCTACTGGACAAGTGGACGTGACCGGCGTGGGATGTAGGTAAGTATGTGTGAGTGTGTAAGTGTGTTTTAATAAATTTTTACTTTCACGGTGTGTGAGTTGTGTTTTTATTTGGGTATTTTTGTTGTTGTAGAACTACAGGTATCAGCGGGCCCGTTATTTCCCCGCATGCTGGTACTTGAGGTTCTCCAAGTACCAGCAAGCGGGGGAGGCTTGCTGGGCCTTGTAGTTCCACAACAAAAAACAATATTCTTTTTTTACACACATGACTATCAGCCCGGCACCCACCACCCAGGGGTGCTGGGGACAGCCTCGGGCTTCACCCCTGGCCCTTGGGTGCCTGGAGGGGGGGTGACCCCTTGATTTAAGGGGTCCCCACTCCTCCAGGGAACCCCGGCCAGGGGTGACTAGTTGGGGGGGTAATGCCACGGCCGCAGGGACCTACATAAATGTGTCCCCCGGCTGTGGCATTCTGTCCCTGGCTAGTGGAGCCCGGTGCTAATTTTAAAAATACGGGGGACCCCTACATCTTTTGTTCCCCATATTTTTGGAACCAGGACTGGACTAAGAGCCCGGTGCTGGTTGTCTAAATACGGGGAACCCCTGTCCAATTTTTTCCCCAGTATTTAAACAACCAGGACCGGCTCAAAGAGCCCGAGGCTGGTTATACTTAGGAGGGGGGACCTCACGCATTTTTTTTTTACATTTTTTTAACCCATTCAGACCCTTCTCCATTAAGTTAATGGAAGCCCTGGACAAAAAAAATTGCATTCATGCCCTCCTCCCAGTCCCAAACACTATTTTTTTTTTTCTATAAAAATGTACAATATACAACAAGTATGATGAGCAGGCAGGCAGCGGGCATTGGCGGCATCAGACTGAGATGCAAATTAGTGTCGGAGGGCTGGGTCAGTTGATGGTGGGCGAGTTTGTTAGCCATTGGCGGTGGCAGCGGGCATTGGCTCGGAGGCGGTAGGGGTCATCGGCAGGATGCGGCGTACATTATGGCTGTAGTGCCTCACCAGCCACTGACCTCACCGCACGCCACTGCACCATAGCAGGTAAAAAATGGCTGCTGCATTTTTCAGGTGCATTGTGTCGCTACAAGAACCTTGCACTACAGTCATGTTTTATCTGGTGATATCTGCTTACTCCAAGGCTTCTCTACTATCATAAATATTACATCTTTCTATTGTTTCACACATAGTGAAAAGTGATGAATAGGAGAAAAGATATGGAGGAAACTGCAACTTTACTTTGTACTTTGCAAATCACAAAGCTCTTAAATGTATTCTCAGTAAAAAAAATTATTTACACATAGCCAATATCTTTATCTTTCTTAAAATATTTTCATTCATCAACATAAATTATAAGTAGGCAGTCAGTCTGATCGTCTCATTCAGTGTTCTGTAATAAACTGCTTCTATCCTGTGTGTGAAACACTTCCTCCAGCACTGACTGTCATGTCTGTTTGCAAGCTGTAATAAAATGTGTCCTGCATTATAAAGCAGTCAGTCTGTTATCAGACCCCTCACTGCTGGGGGGGTGACAATAATCTTTATTAAAGAGCTAATGCAATTACAGTGTCCATTCTGCATAGCCCTAATGTGATTAGACCTGGTGTCCTTTCATTATAGATAATATGAGTATGTTTGGTGTGGGATGAGCTGTTGGGAATCCACATGAGACATTGTGCAGAATAGATTATGAAGCTTGCTTCTTGGTATTTGTGTCTCATAACACCTCATGTAAGATACAGCCCTGCACACCTCTCCCCACTCAGTGCCCGAGGTGGGCAGTCTTAGAATAACACTGCCCCTTCTCTGCCAAGAGCAGACACAGCTCACAGCACCAGTGAGAGCATTTGGGAGTGAGCACAGGCACCCAGCCTTGAAACCCGTCAGCCACGTCAACTAAGAGGACACATCTGGGTTAGAGTGTGAGATGAGAATTCTTCAGGGGGCAGGGAGGCTCAGGTAACATCAGCATATGGAGGCAGGGGTCAGATGAAAGTATTTCTCATTACATGGTGACTGGAATGAGTGGAGCAGGTGATGACACCTGAGAAAGAGACAGACCAGAGACACAGAATATGAGACTGCGTGGGGGTGAATAGAACAACACTCTTTCCCTGAGGAAGATCCTTGCTCATTTGCCTGGCACCATGAGTTTAAGGGTATCCCTGCTGTTTTCCCTCTGCCTGTCCGCCTCTCCAGGTAAGTCTTAGTTTACCTATCTCCTAACAAGTTGAAATTCCGATATATTCTTGCAGGCAGCTCTTTGCCGGGTATGCTGACAGCTGCTGATGGCGCAGGTAGGACTGCCCTCTTATACGGGAACAAGTTATAGCGCTGGTTCTCCCACGTAAAGGATTTGCTAAAGTTACATTTGATGGAGATTATAGCATGCACAGCAATAGCTCCTGCATGCACAGTGTGACAATACACAAATACAGGTTTTATGATTACATAAGTATTACTGTTGATCCCTATACATTCTAACATGATGGAACACTTACTGTATTCGGGAGAGAATATTTTCTTTGCTGTGAGTCTGGTCTCAGCAATGCTGCCATAGACTAAGCACCAAGGACAGCTCCAAAGTAATCTCTGGTCAGGGGGAAGGGCGCGTGGAGCTGCAGAACTAGTATGTAGTACAGGAACAGGATACAGGACAGGAGTACCATTGAGTAGTAGTCAGGTATAAAGAGACAATCAATAACATTATTAGATTGAGGCACTTTACTACAGCAAATGGGATTATAGTTTAGACAAAATCTATTGCACAATTGCGGCTAATACCTAATTAAATGTTTGGCTTTTTATTCTTCAATAAAGACTGCTCTGATGCTGATGAGCAATGAGTGCAAACACAGGAAACCATGAACTGACTCTAGATGAGGTACAGGTGGAACATACAGTATATTGGGGACACTCAAGTAGCGCCCATTCCGGATGGTTACTATGTGCTGCAGAGACGTCCAAGCGCTGGGGTACTGGCTATATCAGACTCTTAGGTTACCTGTATATCTCCAGCTGTGGTGGAAATACAGATCGGAGTATGACCTGCCAGTCACCAGATGCAGAGCCCCAGTCAGTTTGTCTGCCTCTGGGCTAAAACAATATATTCAGCAGACAGTATATCACATCACCCACAGGTGGGGAATACAACACATTTCTAAACAAACACATATAATGGAGCATTCTAATAATTACATATCATAACAACATGTAAGGCATTTACCAGAATAGACAAGGTCTACTGTATGTGAATGAGGGTTATCTATAGTTAGAACATGGCAGGAAGGGATAGTCTAAGACTAGGGCACTTTTTACATATCCAACATTATCGATAATATAAAGTGAATGGCTGCCGTGTAGTGATGCCAACCAATACCACACACCATAGTCTAATGCGGCACATTAAGTAATTAAGAAGAAAAGAACAGACAGAATGGTTGGGACACCAGTTAGATCCCCACTTGTTAGTGATTCCTTTATATTAATGCCTGCTATTTTTAAGGTTTAATACTTAAAAGGGGATAATGGATTCTAGTGGCATATTCCTTTATTGTGTGACTGTGATATACCAGTAAACAGTTAATGTTCTTGTTTGCTCTTAAGTGTCTTGTGCTTGTTTGTCCTGTACGACCCCCTATCACGGATCCTATCTGCTTGTGAGTGGCTGGGGGCTGCGTGTACACGTTTAATGATGTACTTTGCTTTTTTTCCTCTCTCTCTCACTTAGTTTTGCATTAAAGTCCTCACTTCCCTGAGGTTGTTGGTTTAATACGAGACGATTATTTCTAGTCTCTCATCCAGCTGTAGCTCGCTGGACCCCGGGGCTGTGCTGGGACGGAAAGCTGATTTTAGCCTTCAACTCAGCATAACTGAGAACTCAGCACCCCCATTAACCACCAGGAGATGACCTGACATTGACTCCTTGGTTGATTCTGTTATTAACAAGTGGGTAAAGAGCACAGTATGGGGGATACGTTCATCAAATACTCTTTTTCTATATGTACAGTATATCCAGTTTGTATGGATTATGCTACACATTGATTCATTCCAACATTTAGATGACAGAATTATTTTGGCACTGAGATTATTTTCATTCTAGTACAGGTTAGAGATTGTTTGGCGGCTAGATTAGATTGTAGATTCTAGTGAGCAGTTCCCTCTCAATTTATATTCCATTGCTTGTTACTATATTGTTAGTCATGGTACAGTATGCTTAATTATCTCTGATTATATAGCATTGCTTTATGCAATATAAAAAAGTACTAATAATAGATTATTTAGATTTATTTTACTTATGGAAATTATAACACTACTCAAACACTTTCAGGACAAATGAGTTACATTTTTCCCACATTTACACCAGACATTGGGGCAGATGTATTAAGCCTGGAGAAGTGATAAAGCAGTGATAAGTGCAAGGCGATAACACCCGGGCCAATCAGCTCCAAGATGTATATTGACAGTTAGGAGCTGATTGGCTGGTGCATTATCACCTTGCACTTATCACTGCTTTATCACTTCTCCAGGCTTAATACATCTGCCCCATTAACGCTTATCTTATGGAGATAAAAAAATATTTTAAAATATGCTGTAGATGTATATACTATATATTGTTCAATGATGCATGGCTATGGTAATGTAGGTAAGACTGATAGCGTCTTACACAGTTTGGCCATGAATACATACAACTGCTCTTAAGCAGATATTGCTAGCCGTAAATATTTATATGTAAATTCATTCATATGTAGACATTGAATATGCATTAAGAGGTTGAAGATAGTCTGGACCGTACAGACTAATTAGGGGGGAAAAGCCAGCACACAGTATAATTTTTTGAGTTTGTCAACTATAATAGCCAAAGTGCAATATATGTTAGGTGTTGTACATAAATATACAAATATACACAGATACTGTACCACAGACTGCATCATAGGGTCAATACTGAGATAACAGTTGCAATATGTCCTGTAGTTTATCTTGCTTTGTTAATGTCTGTTCTGTACAGATGATTCGAATTACTTTTTTTGTAATGTACATACAGTAGCAAGGAGAGTTTAGTGTCCTCAAGGTAATAGGACATGTGCTTAAATAATATTGCCCATGTTTTTCTCATGATGATCTGCTGATCACTATTTTAGGTATGTTCTCCCTCTGGTTCCTGAATGTAGCTAATAGAATATACCATAGGCCGATGTTAGACCACCCACTAGATAAGTCCTTAGGTGGTAACATGCTTACTAATCTGTTCCATCCCTACCGTATAATAGATAAGATGCTCAGGGGCAGATTTATTAAGCCTGGTGAAGTGATAAAGTGGAAGGTGATAAAGTCCCAGCCAATCAGCTCCTATCTACAATGTCACAGGCTGGGTTTGAAAAATGACAGTTAGGAGCTGTTTGGCTGGGCCTTTATCTCCGTCCACTTTATCACTTCACCAGGCTTAATATATCTGTCCTTCAGTTTAGTTCCCTGCTAAAGCTCGGTGCCCCATCTTGCCAGCACTGACATTACCTAGCTATCATGCCACAGATCAGAGTATGGATATAGTGTGTGCAGTATACAGCAGGCTCAGAGCATCTCATTTGCAATCAGAATGTTATGTATGTGTATTATGCATGTACAGTATATTCTGACTCCTAATGCTATCTCCCTTCCTCCATATTCCACCTTCAGTTCCAAATCACCTTTCTGAATCCTTTTCCGGGATCCACGCTGATTTCATAATATTTTGACAGTTGCTCACCATTTCTATGCACCCCATTTCTGTACCTCTGCCCAGCCTAAAATCATATTACTGTATTCCCAATCCATTCCCGGATTGAAATATGTGAGAACAGGTGCCAGAGGGTCAGGTATTTGCCAAACTTTATGCTAAAGAGAAACAAAAACTTAATTTACCCCAAAGTGTACAGATTATTATGCAGATGTGAAGTGATTCAAATCCTCAAACAAACAATTGGGCTGTGTGCCGTGATCTATACTCACATTAGAATTTATACTGGAAGCAGTACAAATCTAGTTTTGCTTACCCTGCAAATATACTGTATTTTATACAAATTAACTAAATGTTAGCATTTTCTAATGGCACATTATTATATAAAACAAAACGTTTCCACAAGAAAACAAGGGTGGGCCACAGTTTCTAGTAAAGCCTTTCTCAACTTTACATGCTCTCATAATGGGTGTGAAATGTGTGTACAGTATGTAATGTATTATAATAGTGTCAGTAGGGGATGCTCATTTTATCTGAGTTCTCTCTTTCAACTTAGTAGCTGGTAAATATGCAATTGCAACTGTTTTACTAGCCATAACTAATGGCAACATTGTCCCAACCAATGAGAGATTAGCTTTCATTAATTTCACTACACTAGACTGCTGTAAACTAAGGCAAGAATGGTTTATGTCGTTTATAGAACAGTATTGCTCTATGCATTTTAGTGAAGTAATTACATCCCTTCAGAAGGTCAAGTTAGAATTTATTAATGTAATTTATAGGATTAACTTTTTCCCTACACAACTTAGAGGCAGCCGTGCACTGGGCTGAACCAAGTTCATGAGACTAGAGAGTGTAAGCTCATTGGGAACCAGTACATCATAAAGGCACAATGGGACTTTGCAGAGATGAAAGAAGATCTATTTGGGGAGCGTATAATACACATCTTAGCACTGCACATGCTCTGGGATCAAGCATACACAGATATATGTGGTGCAGAGTCATATGCATAGCAGGTGCATCTCCATTTGTGACTGAAGGGGGCATAACTGGGCTGTAACTGTTCTCACATAGGCTGAGGGAGGGCATGTCGACAGTACTCTGCATATGCATAAATGCACCTGTTACAAATAGTACTCTGCATATGCATAAATGCACCTGTTACAAATAGATATTCTGCACCAAGGACATAGTGACTGGTGCAAGTTTGCACTGATAATGTTGATGGGAAACTCGCTATACAGGTTAATATGAGTATTTAGTTCCTTGCACATAATGTGAGAAGATTAACAGATGACATGTGGTCATCTCTGCAACAACCCAAATGAATAATAAATTCATAGCCTGAATTGATTTATCAGTTGGTTCATCCCACAAAGTAATACAGGTGTGTCCTCATACACCAAGGCTCGGTGCAGGTGAGCCGCCAGGTCCTGTGCAACTCTGCTAGCGAGGGGCATATTTTCCGCCCAATAATGCGTCTTTGTTGCAATGCGATGCATGAGTAATTTGCTATGCAACATTTTTATATCTTTGTGTAATAGAGTTTGTAGACATAGCACAATGGCACTTGGTGTGGAAAAATTTGCGGCCTCTGCATCGTGACACTTCACATACAGATTCATACTCAGTCACACACAGTCATTATGTTCAGAACGTACAATAAAGGGCATCAAAAACAGGCAACATGCTTCTCTCTCATTTAGAGTTTGTCTGGCTCTATACAGCTCTATATTTTGCATCACTGACAAATCTGATGTCCTTGACTGTTTGCTGCATTGTGTGATCTGTATGGGAAATATCTGTAGTTGCTATGCAGAATCCCCTGGGTAACTGCATTATTTATGTCAATATAAACAGTTTCTTTTATTAATTCTATAAGAGATGGAATGTGCTTCAGAGACTCTGCCAACGGGAGACAAACCAGGACAGTTCACTAATTTCACTATTTATTAATGATTCTCTTTAAAACATTCTCTTTACCGCTCTCATTTCTACGCATATAAATATTACCCCCACTATAGGGATATTATCACACCTTACAGTAAATCTATTACTAAGTGCACTTAGGCCATGATTCTAAGTCGTATGTAATGTGAATGCATTTCTGGTTGCCCACTGTGAACGGAATGTGAATGAATTGCAAACGGAATGCTAATGCAACTCCATGCACTACCCAATGCAAATGCCCCACTCCAATGTTCCATATTCAAGAGCAGCTGTCACCGTTATTATATGTACACAGCAGTTATATAGTGCATGATTCTGAGTTGGATGCAGCCACGTTGGTGTCTATGTCTTTTGCTGGTTGCACATCTGCAACTCTATGCAAATGCCACTATAAATCCTTCTGTGTGAATGAATGTGCAAGGATTGTGATGCCAACTGTCAGAATATATGCTGAAATACTGATTAGTGCATCTGTAGACGCACCATCAGTCACATCATCGAAACACAGCCCCTATCTGTGACATGCCTACGACACTCCAATAACATGTCCATAAGATGCACCATATCCATGCGTCCATTAAGCCACCTCCCTGTCACCAACTAGGAATGCCCAATACATATTCAAAATTATTCAAAGACCATGGGTCTTACATGAGCCTCAATTGCAACTCTGGATATGAACGCACACGGGGGGGGGGGGGGGGGGGGTGATTCAGGCCTGATCACTGCTGTGGTTTTCGCACAGTGGGCGATCAGGTAGTAACTGCGCATGTTTATGCACTGCAATGCGCACGCACGTTGGACAACAACAAAGGACATTGCCGGTCATCAACAGGATGGTGCGAAAAATCTGATTGCACGGGCGTTTGCAAGGTGATTGACAGGAGGAAGCCATTTGTGGGTGGTAACTGACCATTTACTGAGAGTGTCCGGAAAAACGCAGATGTGTCCAAGTGTTTTCAGGGAGGGTGTCTGAAGTCCGCTCCGGCCCCGATCAGCCTCTTCTCATCGCACTGTAGGAGTAAGTCCTGGGCTGCGCAGAGACTGCACACAGTGGATTTTTGCAGCTCTGCGTACACATGGAATCGCACACTTGCACGGCAAATTTACACTCCCCCTGGAGGCGGCAACTATCCGAATGCAGGACAGCAAATTTTGCAGCCCAGCGATCAGGACTGAGTCACCCCCACTGTCTGGACAGATACGCAGAAGCAACAAATTGCTCATAGGCCAGTAGGTAACACCGAAACTTATCAAACTTGTTTGGTATTAAGGGCAGTCAGCCATTGAACATGCAATGTCACCTGTTATTTCTCTATAGTAAGTTCTTGCAAGTTAAATGAAAGGTCATAGATTATGCATGGCGTCCTCTTGAGAATGTCGACCCACTTCCACCTGCATGCCTCCGAATGCACACTGTATCTTACAGATCTATTGCAACGTAGCGTGGCAGAACAATAATGAAGAATTAACTATTCATCATTACAGAGAATATGCACTTTAAAATATAAAATGCAACTTAATTAATATGTGTGTGTTTGTGTTTATTATAGATAGATACACATATATATTATACATATACACACACACACACACACACACACACACACACACACATACAGTACACTGGCTTGTAAAACTAATCTCCTAAAAAGTCAACAAATTTATATATATATATATATATATATATATATATATATATATATATATTACAAGAGACACTTAATTGTTTTTTTGGGCAGTGATAAGTAATGTACATCCGATCATGCGTAACTGCGTTACTTATTGTGCTTGTCATGCCCTATTGCACAGGGTCTTGCCATGTACCGTATATAGCGGCCCAGTTCACGATCCTAAACAGCAATTTGGGTGCCCACACTGCTGACATTTTGCTGATTTATGCTCACCACCTCAGGAGGCTACAAGCAGAAATCATGTAGGTGCACCTGAACAGCTGAACAATTGAATAGTTGCTATCAGGCCCCATTGCTAATGGCCATGCTGAATACAATTGGATCAGCCCATAGAAAGATTGTTCCAAACAGTATTTTTATTGGTAACAGGTAGGCTCTTAAAGTGAATTTTCAACTCATAATTGATTATTTGTCTGGAGGTTTGAAACAAATTGCTGCTTGCATTTGGCAGAACCCCCTTTTGCTGCAGTGACAGCTTGGGGTAAGTTTCTACCAGGTTTACACACTTTGGCGATCCTTGCAGATTTGCTCCAGGTTGCTCAGGGCAGGTTGGTTGCATGACAATTGTGGACTGCAGTTTACAAATAGTGCCACAGGTTGTCTAAGAGGAGACATTATTAATATATATAAATATATAAAGGGAAAATACATGGAGCAATCAGGAGATTTGTTTATTAAGAGATCTCTACAAAGGACACACGGACACCCTCTAAGGTTAGAGGAGAGTACATTTCATACCCAAAGAAGGGGTTCTTCACAGTAAGGGCAGTAAGGATCTGGAATTCTTTACTAGAGAAGGTCGTAATGGTGGACACGGTCATTAAATTTAAGAATGGGTTGGATACATTTCTGAAAAAAATATCCAGGGATATAGCATTAGATTGTATTGCATAACTACGGGTATATCTGTTTAGTTACAGTATAGTATAGTATAGTATAGTATAGTATAGTATAGTATAGTATAGTATAGTATAGTAAAATATAGTATAGGATCTAAATAATAGGTTGAACTCGATGGACAACTTGTTTTTTTCAACCTTATTAACTATGTTATTATGTAACTATATTGTCAATTTGATTGCTATCTGGACTTTGGACATTGTAGTACATTAGCTCATATGTTGAATCATGTGACTGTTGCTTTGGCCTTGTGCTTGGGATCTTTTCCCTCCTGAAAGGTGACCTTTCTCCCAAGGTTTAGTTATCTAGCACATTAAAGCAGGTTGTCTTGTATCTCACTTTATTTTGTACCATCCACCTGCACTCCAGTCTCAGCCAGACCTGATAGTTGGCCTCTCTGTGGCTTCCACCTACCTTGTTGGAGGTGGAGTGCTGCCGCTGGCGATGTTAGCGTGTCTCCCCCTTCCTTGTCCCCACCACCACCTGGGTCCCGGCACTTGTGCTATGTGCAGTTCACAGGTCCCGGCACATGCGCAGTAGAGGCGACGGTACTGCGCATGCGCAAAACCACAGCTTCTATGGACTGCATCGGTTGCAGCCCGTAGAAGCCAGCTAGGGCTGATGAGACAGGGAGCCGGCTTAATACAGGAAGCTAGCTCTCTGCCTAGTGCAGCCCGGTCTGGCAATCCTGGAGTGAGGAAACACCTCCCAAACGGATATTACCTGGAAGGGAGGGGCTACATTCCATAGGTAAAAACCACCACTGGTGGCTTCCCTTGCAAGTATCCTTCTTACTTCTGATTTGCCCATATGCAGGAACGGCCTTGTCTAGGCAGTGCCTGGGTGGTATGATGCAGATTCCTCACAACTGATTTAACAGTGCTCACTGGGATATCCTAGCACTTGGATATTATTATGGAGCCTTATCCAATCTTGCGCATATCTGTGACTTTATATTCAATTTTATTGGAATGTTGTTTGGTCTTCATTTGAATTAGGACATATTTTATTGATAAAAAAGGATCCTGTCTAAAGATTCACGGGTAGAGTCTAAGTGAAAAATATTCGTTAGGGCAACAATTTTCAGCTTTGTAACTTTGAGCTTCCACAGGACAGGGTTGAATTCTTATGCAAACAGCATTTTTCATTTTTTACATAAAAAAATTCTGTAGACAAATAATAAATTATGAGTTTGATAATTAACTTTAAGAGCCTACATGTTCACAATAAAAGCAAAATGTTAACTGAGGGATAAACTGTGTTATGTTGTAGCTAGATTCTATTCAGATAAGCTGCCTTGTTAAAACGTGTTGTTAAGCTCACCATTTATTCATTCTACTGTCCGTACACAGATAACACTGCCTCCACAGAAGTCTCTCCTTACATATACTGTTACGATGCCTCCACAAAGGTTCCCCATACATATCAGACTGCCCCTCACAGATCCCACTGCCTCCACACAGCACCCCCTCCCCTTCACAGATCCCACTGCCTCCACACAAACCATACACCCCCCTAACATATAGCACTGCCTCAACACAAGTCTCTTTTTATATATAACGATGCCTCCACAAAGGTCCCCATACATATCAGACTGCTCCTTCACAGATCCCACTGACCCCACATAGCACCCCCTCCCCTTCACAGATCCCACTGCCTCCACACAGCACCCCCTCCCCTTCACAGATCCCACTGCCTCCACACAAACCATACACCCCCCTAACATATAGCACTGCCTCAACACAAGTCTCTTTTTATATATAACGATGCCTCCACAAAGGTCCCCATGCATATCAGACTGCCCCTTCACAGATCCCACTGACCCCACATAGCACCCCCTCCACTTCACAGATCCCACTGCCTCCACACAGCACCCCCTCCCCTTCACAGATCCCACTGCCTCCACACAAGCCATCCACCCTCCCAAGAGATAGCACTGCATCCACACAAGTTTCCCGTACATATTAGACTGCTCCTCACAATCACACTGCCTCCACATAGCACCCCCTCCCCTTTACAGATCCCACTGCCTCCCCACAAGCCACCCATCCAGTGCTTAAAGTGGTCCTAGAGAGGTGGTGGAACTCACCCCCTCCCCTCTCCCCCAGGCGCCATTTAATAAAGGTATTGCATGCACCTAATGGGGTGTGGTCTCAAAAAGGGGTGTGGTCACAGAATAGTAATAATGTCCACAGTAGTAGCTCCCCTAATACACATAATGCCCACAGTAGTAGCACCCCGTAATACACATAATGCCCACAGCAGTAGCGCCCATTTTACAATGCCCACAGTAGTGGTGCTCCTTATGCAATATCCACTGTACTGGAAGTGCCCACAGTGGTAGTGCCCCTTATATAGAGCCCATAGTAGTGGTGCCCCTTATGCAATGCCCCCAGTAGTAGTACCCCTTATGTCCCCAGGAGTGATGCCCATTATGAAGTGCCCCCTTTACAATGCCCTCAGTAGTGACCCCATTAGTAATGCCTTTAATGGTAATGCCCCTGTGTAGTATTGCCCCCCAATAGTAATGTCACCTGTAGTATTGCCCCAGTCATTTAGCCCCAGTCATTATGCCCCCAGTAATTTAGCCCTCAGTGGTAATGCCCCTGCAGTTATGACCCCAGTAGTTTACGCCCCCTTTATTTTAGCCTCCCAGTGGTAATGCCCCCAGTAGTTTAGCTCCTGTAGTTTAGCCTTCATGTAGTTTATCCCCCCGTGGTAATGCCCCCTGTAGTTTAGCCCCTGCAGTTATGCCCCCAGTAGTTTAGCCCCCCAGTAGTAATGCCTCCAGTAGTTTAGCCCCTGTAGTTATGCACCTAGTAGTTTAACACCCTAGTAGTTTAGCCCCCAGTAGCAGGGCCGTAACTACGTATGTGCCAAGTGGGCTTGGCACACAGCGCAGTTGCCCTGAGGGCGCACGGCCAGCAGCATGTAATGAGTCAAATTGACTCATTACATGCCGCCTGTTCTGTGCTGTGCGCCGCCGCGCTGTGGAGGGAGAAGAGAGCAGCGCCGGGCAGGTGAGAAGGAGGAGGAGGGAGGGGGACTGGAGCCGCAGCAGCGCTATTTCATTGGTAGTAAGCGCCGCTGCAGCAGCCCCCTCTCCTTCCGTATTGGCTGCCTGGCGCTGCTGTGGATGCTGGGATGTGGTTCCTCCATCCCAGCATCCACAGCAGCGCCAGGTAGCCAATACGGAAGAAGAGGGGACTGCTGCAGCGGCGCTTACTACCAATTACATAGCGCTGCTGTGGCTCCAGTCCCCCTCCCTCCTCCTCCTTCTCACTTGCCTGCACCGAGGAAGCTGCACGAGGAGCCTGTCAGCGGGGAGATGGTAAGTATCTCTCTCTCTCTCTCTCTCTCTCTCTCTCGGACACCGTCTGCCATAATGTGTAAAAAGGGGGCCTGGCTGCCGCAATGTGTAAAAAGGGGGACTGGCTGCCGCAATGTGTAAAAAGGGGGCCTGGCTGCCGCAATGTGTAAAAAGGGGGACTGGCTGCCGCAATGTGTAAAAAGGGGGACTGGCTGCTGCAATGTGTAAAAAGGGGGACTGGCTGCCGTAATGTGTAAAAAGGAGGACCGGCTGCCGCAATGTGTAAAAAGGGGTACACCATCTGCCGTAATATGTAAAAGGGGGGCCTGGCTGCCGCTATGTGTAAAAAGGGGACTGGCTGCCGCAATATGTAAAAAGGGGGACTGGCTGCCGCAATGTGTAAAAAGGGGGACTCGCTGCCGCAATGTGTAAAAAGGGGGACGCTGGCTGCTGCAATGTGTATAAAGGGGGACACCATCTGCCGTAATGTGTAAAAAGGGGGACGCTATCTGCCGTAATGTGTAAAAAGGGGGACTGTCTGCTGTAATGTGTAAAAAGGGGGACGCTGTCTGCTGTAATGTATAAAAGGGTCTCTACCTGGTGTAGTGGCGCTGCTGTGCAGCGTAATTTGAATAATGGAGACTACTGTGCACCGTAGTATGAATTGCTATTATTTTGTGGCCACGCCCCTTCCCCATAAAGCCACGCCCTATATATTTTTTGCGCGACTCTGGCGCGCACTGCCCCTATCTTACATGGGGGGGGCAATGTCGTTTCTTGCACACAGCGCTAAAATGCCTAGTTACAGCACTGCCCAGTAGTAATACCCCCCAGTAGTAATGCCCCCTTGTACTTTGCCCCCAACAGTTTGCCCCCTTGTGGTTTAGCCCCCAAGCAGTAATGTCCCCAGTAGTTTAGCCTCTAGTAGTTTAGCCCCTGTAGTTATGCCCCCAGTAGTTTAGCCCCCTTATAGTTTGCCCCCTTGTAGTAATGCCCCCAGTAGTAATGCCCCCTATAGTTTGCCCCCTTGTATTTTAGTCCCCCTTTACTTTAGCCCACAAGTAGTAATGCCCCCAGTAGCTTAAACCCTGTAGTTATGCCCCCAGTAGTTTAGCCCCCTTGTAGTTTGCCCCTTGTAGTAATGCCCCCAGTAGTAATGCCACCCTGTAGTTTGCCCCCTTGTAGTTTAGCCCCCTGTAGTTTAGCCCCTGTAGTTATGCCCCCTTGTAGTTTGCCCCAGTAGTAAAGCCCCCAAGTAGTAATGCCCTTGTAGTTATGCCCCCAGTAGTAATGCCCCCTGTAGTTTGCCCACAGTTGTTAGCCCCCTTGTAGTTTGCCCCCAGTAGCTTGCCCCCAGTAGTTTGCCCCAAATAGTTTTCCCCCTTGTAGTTTGCCCCCAGTAGCTTGCTCCCGGTAGTTTGCCCCCAGTAGCATGCCCCCAGTAGTTTGCCTCAAATAGTTTGCCCCCTTGTAGTTTGCCCCCAGTAGCTTGCTCCCAGTAGTTTGCCCCCAGTAGCTTGCCCCCAGTTGCTTGCCCCCTTGTAGCTTGCCCCCAGTAGAACCACTCACACATATATAAATAAATATACACAACACACCATACTCACCAAGCCCCGCTCCCGCGTCCGACAGCTGCAGTCCTCCCGGCGTCCGCTCCTCAGCACTATGGGACAGACATCATGACGTCCCTCCCATAGCGCGCACTGACAGAGCCGGGAGCCGGTAGCAGAAGCTGAGTAGTGAGCTCCTGCCGCCTGCTTCCGCTGTGGAGAGAGAACCGGGCGCCCGCTGGTAACACAATCTCAGCGGGCGCCCGGCATCTTCCTGTGCGGAGCCAGGCACACATCGGGTTAGGTGAGCTGGAGGAGGCGTAACTGCATTTAGTCTCCAAGTGGAACTGACGGAGCGTAGTTCTGCCCCGTTCCAGCTCACTTTAACCCCTGCATCCATCCCCCTAACAGATAGCACTGTCGCCACATGAGTCTCTCCTTACATATAACTATGCCTCCACAAAGGTTCCCTGTACATAGCAAACTGCCCCTTCACAGATCCCACTGCCTCCACACAAGCCATCCACCCCCCTAACAGATAACACGACATCCACCACCACCACCACCCCCACCATCCCCCTTCCCACATACAGATACAAATGCCTCCACACAGGTTCCCTGTACAGATCACACTGACCCTCACAGACCACACTGATTCCACACAGCCCCCTCACAGATCACACTACCTTCACTTCACACCTCTAGCATTGCAATGCACATGACTGACTTGTTTTCTGTCCTCAGTCTCCACCAAACTGACTACCTGGACTGTGGACCCACACCAGCTCCGCTCAGCTCCTGAAGACAAGTTTTTCAGGCAAAGGGAATCTCTAGCAGCAACTTAGTTCAGGAGGCAGCTAGGGGCCCATGGCTGCTTCCGTAAGGCTATGGTGCTCTGGGGAAACTGCCCTGTCAGCCCGGAATTCAGATGCTGTGTAATAAAGGTATCATTGTACCTTTGCAATTGCATGTCTCCTTTGAGATCTGTGAACCTATAAAGAAGATGTTGGGGTAATGTGACTCTATAAACATTAATCTTTGGGCTACACAATGTGCTCATGCATCTAGCCTCAATACGGCATACAGCACGAGATGCCTGGAGTAAGTGAGCCACCATTTCCCGTACAACTCGGCTAACGTCAGGTGTATTTTTATAGGACGCATGAGGAGGGGTGTACTTTGTTTGGCCAGCGCACGGGATCCTGGCGCCCAGCATATCGGCACCGGGATCCCAACCATACCGGCGCCATAATGACGGCAGCAGGGTGAGCGCAAAAGAGCCCCTTGTGGGCACGGTGGTGCGATACGTACAACACGCTATTTATTCTCCCTCCAGGGGTGCCGTGGACACCCCAAGAGGGACAATAGTTGTCAGTATACCAGCTGCCGGGATCCCGGCGCCGGTATGCTGAGCGCCGGGATCCCAACAGCTGGTATATCGAGTGCCTCCCATGAGGAGACTGTGCTGATTCATTTATGTGTGACGGAGCAGCACAGAACTTCTACTGGAAAAAAGCGGCGGCTGCTACATTATAGCATTTCATATACAGATTCAGGGACTCAGTTGCACACAGATATACAAGTGTCATATATTGTATCAAATGAATCAGCACATTCACCTTGTGTGTCTTAGTTATATTCACATTTATAGCAAAAAAGACGCTCAACGCTAGGAGTTTCTCATGCGACCTGGCATGCCAAAAGGGGCTGTCTGGTGTGACTGCAGTAAAGATGTATGAGGACACTCTGTACCGATGTTCACATAATGGAGTGATTTTCGGCAGACTGCGCATATGCTGCAATCGCAATATGCATGTGCCAAGGTGCCGCTGCGATCCCGCTCGCAATGAGGAGTTCTGGGAAAAGTGATTGACAGGAAGTGACCGTTTGGAGGAGTTAACGGGGAGTTTATGGGGAGTGGTTGCAAAAACACAGGCGTGTTTTTTTGGGGGGGTGTCTGCTGTCAGCTGCGGGCTCAATTATGCAAAAAATGGCGCCTGCGTCGCTACTGCCATGTCCAGTCTGTGTAGCCATAGGGCTATCCTTGGCTTTTATGTTTCTCGTGTTTGCGACGCGTATAGGCTGTGAATGTGTACTCAGTTGTGAATTAGTTTGCGATAGCTCCAGTTGGCATCTCTTTTCATTGCTGGGCGTCAGCTTCACTTCCTAACATTAGCAGTTCTGTAACCTAGAGAATCGCAATTGCGTACAAACATGAATTAGGCCGTTTGCCAAGGCAAATGTAATTTACAAAGATTAAGGGGGACATGTACTAAGCAGTGCTAAAAGTGGAGAAGTGAGACAGTGGAGAAATTTCCCATGACAACCAATCAGCTGCTCCATACAATTGTATAGTATGCAAATTAGAAATGTTACGTCAATGCTGATTGGTTGCCATGGGCAACTTCTCCACCGGCTCACTTCTCCACTTTTTTCACTGCTTTGTGCATGTCCCCCTAAGTCTTCGGGTGCAGGTATTGTTCAAATATCAGTCTCAAAGTTTATTTGTGTGAGACTGCTCCAGCAGAGGACTGCATTTCCAGTGAATTATTTTTTTATTTTTTTAATCAACCAATATAATTAATTTTGACCACAGAGTTAATCTCTCATTAGGTCCAGATTAACAATCGGGCAGATGGGGTTAAAATTCCAGGCCTCCACATAAACATAGGCCCATCATCATGACAACATAACTAGCAGCTGTCCACATATGGTCTATAAACCATTAGCATTAATTACAAAATTATGCAATTTTTATACTTTACCTATTTAGGGAGGCATTGGGGCTGACAGTGTAGGGATTGTACATGCCCACATGGCACTGACCACAGCACAGGTCACACCTTCACTTCCTTCAATAGTCCCTTGATCATTTTCAGCCCCAGAACCTTGTGGCCCTTAATCCAGACTTGACCCTCAGCTTCTACATACCCTTAATTGATCTTAGTTTCCCCTTCATCTCAGAAGGGAAGCAATACTTAATAGAAAACCTCTATCCAAGGGAGTGGCGAGGACATTGCTCCCCACTAGGCCTGACCTATTGCCTGCTCCATAAAAGATTGTGTGTCATCTTCAGTGGGTGACCAGAGTCTGGTTTTCATAGTGTATAGGCCATTGACATTTTGCAGCATTTATGTATATTATCAGCCTTCCTTTGTGTCATTGGGAGGTTGCATACAGTATATGTATCTGACTGGTGACTTTCAGGAAAACTCCATAAGGCTGTGCAAAAATAAATCTGTGTGCCAGGTAACACCCTTTGGATGATTTGCAAATAGTGCTAAAATGTTATGAGGTGCTAAAAACACTGTAGAAAAAGAGAGATCACCATTTTCACAGTGTCATTAACTTGCAATAAAAGAAACATACAGGGGCCCATTAGTTATTAACAATGCGGAAACTGCTGTTTTTGGATATTTTTTTTACAGCTGTAAAGCAGCATTAATAAACCTGCAGAACATTGTATTTCCCATACACCATTGTGGGGATGTCATTGTAGTCCTGTTTACTAAGCTCCTTAAAGCTTTGTCTTTGCCGCGATGTGTTAGCATGTGCACATGCATCATGGCAGTGACTATGACCCTCATTCTGACCTAGACCGGCTGCTGTGCGCATGCGCGACCTTACACATTATGGCTGCATCCCTGAAGGATGCAGCCACATTGGGATCGACAGGTGCGGGCGTTGCTGGGGCGCAGTTACGGAGTTGCAAGGGCGGGCCGGGACTATTTTTGGAGTGGCTGCGTGACGTCACACACAGTCACTCTGAAAAAAAATAATCGCTGACCGCCTGACAGTAAGGGTCAACCTTAGATCCAATGCCTCCGCAATCTAATTGCGGACACATCGGAGGGCGGCCTCACACATGTTGGGCGGCCTTGCCCTGTGCTGGGCGACCCCCATCATGTGCAGAGATGAATGCAGATATGGCTGCATATGCAGCGATCTGCGTTCATCTCTCAATACCCCCCTATATGCAAATAATCGCACCCACGTATACACAATTAATTCCCTGTGGATCATGGGTGTGACTCTTCGCACATGCCTGTGAACGGGCACTCTAGCCATAGCAAACGGACTGCGGATGCAAATAGTTACACCTGCGATGAGGATGGAGACATCTGTATGTCTGAGAGACTCCAATATTTCAGAGGACTCCTGGGGGTAAATTTACTACGGATTGTGTTTGTCAAGTTCGCATTCACGTGTGACTTTAGCCTGTTTTTGAAACTGTGAGATTTACTAAACACAGGTGTAAAAACTCGATCAGAATAGAAATAGCCGAATAGTAATACAAGTCAATAGACCATTGAACACACTCGCAAATACTTTCCATAGACAAAAATACAACACGCCGATTTACTAGCAATTGTGTTTAAAAACATAGAGCAAGGTTGATTGCGAAAGCAATCTAACCAAATTTAGCTCTCTCTGCATGTTATATCTGCCCCACCTGCAGTGCACATGGTTTTGCCCATTAGAGGAAGATTTTGCTTTTGCGATGAACCTTGAATTAGGCCTGTAAAGCAGTGTGTTCTGCAGAAGCCTGCACAGGTCAGTGTGATCTGAGAAGTACTTCTGTGTGTTACAGTGCAAATAAAAAGAATGTGTGGGGTCCCCCGCCAAAAGTATAAGCAGCACCAGATCTATAAGCTGGTTCTGGTCTTGGAAATACATGGAAAAACCTGTGTGGGGTTTCCCTGTATTTCCGTGAACCAGCACTGGGCTCAACCAACGGGTGACACGCTTCACTGGGTCTATGGCAGCGCCAGCTGATTGGCTGAGAGGAGTGGTTCTTAGCCAATCAGCGCATAGGGACAGGAAACCAAGTGGAAATGTCAGAATCAGAGAAGTGCTGTAAATAGAGGATGTCTATACAGTGCTTCCCTGTCTGCTGGATCAGGTGATCAGGGATTTTTTTGTTTTGCCAAGACACTAGGATGTCTATTGGATTAGGCGATTGATCAGCACCATGGAGAAGGTGAGTATATACAGTAGTATGAATGTGAGTGAAGGGGAGTTTGTATGAAACGGTTGTGAGGAGATAATTCAGAGTTGATCGTAGCAGCAAATTTGTTAGCAGTTGGGCAAAACCATGTGCACTGCAGGGGGGCAGATATAACATGTGAAGAGGGAGTTAGATTTGGGTGGGGTGTGTTCAAACTGAAATCTAAATTGCGGTGTAAAAATAAAGCAGCCAATATTTACCCTGCACAGAAACAATATAACCTACCCAAATCTAACTCTCTCTGCACATGTCATATCTGCCCAACCTGCAGTGCACATGGTTTTGCCCAACTGCTAACAGTTAACCCCTGAGTTTCTTATCATTTTTTATATATTTTTTACAGTGGGGGAACAGGCGCCAGCAGGCCTTTTACTGACCGGACATGCTGGCACTTGTAGTTCTCCAATCAAAGGCATGTGGGGCAAGCTTGCTGAGACCTATTATTCCACTGTAACAGTATTTTGTTTTAATTTGACACAATCAACCTCACACCCACTGCCCACATGAAGTATGTCCCCTGGTACGTTGCTAGATCTTGGAAATATGGGGGAACTGCACGTTGTTTTTTCCGTGTTATCTAGGACCAGAACTGGCTCATAGAGCCAGGTGCTGGTTATATTTTTTTTTGGGGGGATGACACGATTTTCCCCCCATTATTTAACCATTTATGTACACAGTAACACACAGAAGCACTGTACAGATCACACTGCCTAATACACAATGGGGAATTTCCCATTAGGCACGTGAGGCAGAGGCGTAACTGTGGGAGGCAACAGAGTCGGCTGCCGTCAGGCTCCTGCTGTGTAGAGGGGCACCTCTCCTCCCGTGTCTAGTGACACCATTCAATTAAGTAAATTAATTACTCCCAGCACTTAGCACTCCATATACACATATATAAATTACACATACATACATACATATATTTATCTATATATAGGGGGGCACCAATATTTATCTTGCCTCCGAGCAACTGGGACAAACTTACGCCACTGACGTGAGGCACGTGCCTAGGGGTGGCACGTGGATGCAACTGCAAATTATTTCCACTCTACTGTACCATACGTCATCATGAGTGGAGTGTAAGTGGGTAGGACATCCACACACTGCCTCTGTAAGCTGTCCTACTTGTAAATATGTATACATAGTTAAAAATAAAATGAAATATCATAGTTATGGCTTTTTTGTATTATTCTCTTAAATTGCCAAATATCAAATGAGGGATTAAAACTAATCAATTGCAGTAATAAAATTAGGCAGAGGGGCGGTCATTACTGTTGTGCCTAGGGGTGCCCTGACCCCTAAATCTGACCCTGCTAATACCACTGAACTCAATCATGACTAAACATGAATGCATTGACCACTGTAACACACAATTCAGTGAAACACCTTTCTTAGTAAATTTGAGTGTTTGATCTTGAAAATCTCTCACGTATCCCAATAATGCCCAGTGTGATCAGTCTCATACCAAAACACGATTCTTAGTAAATTTACCCACTGGCATCTGCCCACTTCCCCAGATAAGTGGTCCTGAAGCATACATACCTACTTTGCGAATCGCGTCATGGGGTCCCCCTTGGACCGCCCACTTGTAGTCTGCTGTGAGCCTCCGAGGGGGGGCGGTGTGGGGGGCTGGCAGGGAAAAGGGGAGACTTGCCTACCTTTCTGGGGGGGGGGGGGGCAGAGCGTCACCCACTTTTCGGGAGCCTCCTGGTCGTTCCAGGAGGGTAGGTAAATGACATGATAGTGGCCCCAACCCTGGCTGCATAGTAAACAATGTGCAATATGCAGTGATAGGAAATTATAGTTTATGGAGCTCAACTGCTAGCAGTGCTAAATACTGTAGGTCACAATGAACACTGAACATATCAAAGAAAAGACCAGTTACAGTGAAAATCTTGCAGCTCTACGACCTCCTGTTAAAAGAAGCAAGTAGTAGCAGAAAAATTGTCTCTCAGCAAAATATTGGATAATAGTGTACAGTATATGTGATTATCCAGTGTTGGAGCTTCCTAACAGACTACACAGCCACTTGTCAATTATCCTGTTCCCTGCGTGATTTTCAGAGCATAAAGTTTTAAGTATTCTACAACATCTTTGCTGTCATTGATTCTCTTTGTTGGTTCTAAAGAAAAGAAACAATGGCCCTCATTCCGAGTTGATCGCTCGCTAGCTGCTTTTAGCAGCATTGCACACGCTAGGCCGCCGCCCTCTTAGCTTAGCAGAAGTGCGAACGAAAGGTTAGCAGAAGTGCGCGTAAACATTTCATGCAGTTTCTGAGCAGCTCCACACCTACTCCTTCCTTGCGATCACCTCAGTCGGTTTAGTTCCTGGTTTAACGTCACAAACACGCCCTGCGTTCGGCCAGCCATTTCTCCAGCCACTCCTGCGTTTTTACCTGTCACACCTGCATTTTTTAGCACACTCCCGGAAAACGCTGAGTTGCCGCCCTGAAACACCCACTTCCTGTCAATCAAACAACGAACTCTCGAGCGACTGAAAAGCGTCGCTCGAGCTAGTGTAAAACTACAAAGTTTTGTGTGAAAGTACTTAGCGCATGTGCGCTGCGTACCATGCGCATGCTCATAAATGCAGTTTTTTCACCTGATCGCTGCGCTGCGAAAAACTGCAGCGAGCGAACAACTCGGAATGAGCAGCAATATATGTGAAACTTACTAGTGCATTGTTACATAATGCACTACCACAAATCATTCACAAATCCCTTCATGTACTGTACGTATTTCCTATTTGTAAAACAGATGTGAGGTGAGGAGATAGTAGAAAATGTAACCCTTATTTCTACAACAAATTGCTTGTTTCATTAACATTCTATTTTATATTATTTTTAGTTTGTCTTTAACAGTGCCAGAAATATATTTTTATGTTTAAGTCACTTTTTGGTATTTTCAGATTATTGTTATAACACGTATCCAATTATTTCTGAAGGCTGCATATTTCGCTGTCCAAATAACAGATATTTTCTATTACTCCTAGCCTTCTGCCACATTGAAACCCGAGCACATGCAGAGGAAAGACTGCTGAAAAAGCTTTTCGTAGGGTATAATAAGTGGTCCCGCCCTGTGGCAAATATATCCGATGCGGTTCTAGTGCGGTTTGGCCTGTCCATAGCCCAGCTAATTGATGTGGTAAGTGCCTTACCTATCTATGTATTATTCAGATGTCTGGTTTTACATGTGAAATTTGACACACTACAATTAAATGTGAGAGTAAAATGTAAGAATTATTGGAACAATTATCATGCAAGATTTTCAAGCTATTATATATGTTGTCAAATCACCAAAAATTTGATTTTTTAAATATTTATTCACAGGTTATCATAAGAAATAGTATTGCCATCATATCAGATGAAGTACTGTAGCGACAAAAACATCAGGATTTATTTTGTGTAGACTCACAATGGGTGTAGTACCAATGGAAAAGAAGGGAGTATATTTATTAAAGGTCAATTTTGTAGATGATTTTCAGTAGATTTTCAATCAATTTTGCATATTGGAGACTTACTAAAGGCAAAATGAATGAAAAATTGACCAAAAAAAGGTTCCCATCCAATATCGAACATTCTAAAAACATTGGGGTAAATTTACTAAGATGGGAGTTCTATTTAAGATGGGATGTTGCCCATAGCATATACCCCATTGTTGTTTTTCCATAGGCCGCTATAGAATCCTTAGATTTATTAAAGGTCGATTTTTGAACCAACCAATAAAACAATCTCAGAATCTAGGGACAACCTGCCCAAACAACAGACCTCCTTGTGGCAGTCAAGTTTGGTAGAAGCACTGTACAGATCTCTAGGATCTGTGCAGCGCTTCTCATGGCTAAACGTGAATGAAATTGATAAAAATGTATAAAAAAAAAAATGTGTACAGTCCCCTCTCCCAAAAAAAAGTATAGCCAGCCCCGAACCTCTGAGCCTTGTAGCCTTGTCTGGTACTGGAAAACTGGGGGAAATCCAGCATAGGGTCCCCCCTATGTTTTCCATTGACTAGCTGACTATCTGCCTGCCCCCCAGACTTATGTATCAGAAAAGTCTAGGGAATGAGCAGATAGCTAGCCAATGGAAGCTGGTTGACATTGGAGACTAGTGGAAGGGCTTTTCCACGGTTCCTGATGAGCTTGCTGCTGTTCCTGCTGACTACTGGCTGGCGATGATGGGCTGCATTTGGGAATGAGATGGATGTGGCTCCCCTCTTTTTGTTTTGTTTGACTTGGTTTATTTTTATTTTAGGAAGACACCTGAACTTCTACTTGGACAAGGGGATAGCATATTTGCCATGCGAGTACTGTCTTTTAAAAAATATTTATTTCATTGTGGGGGTACAGGTGCCAGCAAGCCCTTACTGTCTGTAGATGCTGACACTTTTGGCTCTCCAAGTACTAGCATCCAGAGGTAGGCTTTCTGGGACCTGTAGTCCCACTGTAAAGAACAATATCACTTCTACTTTAACACTATGAACCCTGCCTACGCCGTATAGCCCTGGGCTTCAGTCTAGACTTCATGTGTTCCTAGGAAGGGCTCCCTGTATTGGGAGTCCCCACTTTCCAAGGAACCCCCATGTCTGACTGACCAGTTTTTCGGAGGTTTCGTGATGGCAGGGGGATCCCTACTATGACATATCCCCACCACTGACCCCGCCCCCAGATGGTTCAGCCCGGTGCTGGTTACCGGAAAAAGGAGGGGATCTCATCCCCAAGTTTACAGTACCAAAGGTCCAGGACTGGCTATGCTTTTAGGGGAGAGGGAGACCCCACTACATTTATAAAAATATTTATTTAAAAAAAATTAACCCTTTCTTCATATTTTTCACTAGAAAACCTGCATTGATCATAGTGATCTGTAAAACACCTCTGTTTGGACATGTTTGCTGTCATTTCATCCCTTTTATTTGCTGTTGGGGTTTGAACTTAAGCAGCAGCATTTAGTAGTGCAAAATCTGACTGACATCAACGTTGGTTTTCAATTGAAGATGAAACCCGATGGATGATTAATGTAAAATCATTCTTAAAGTGACCTTTAGTATATACCCCAAAATCTTAGGCACTATCTTTTTCTCTCTAATTTCAGACATCTTCATTTATACATGTAAATATGTGTACAGTGTAAAATATAGGATCATACGTTTGTATGTGGATTAGAGCTACCATGAAGAAATATCTCTAAATGATCAGTATTAGATTCTTATAATATGAAAACATTTCTATATTGTCATAAATATACTTTGAAATGAAATAGGTAAAGATGAGTTTTAACATCCCACTCCATTGCAGCACAATAGATGGTTTAGGGCCAAATTCAGTTAGTCCAGTTACACGAGGCTATTCAAATTCATCCCCTTTTTTACCCGAACCCCTTTTTAATGTGTTAACGGGCGTTAACATGTGTTAACGGGCATAAACAGTCACACAGAAGCCATGCAAAGTTAATGGATTCATGCGTTAACAGGGTGATGACACCGATAACCCCCTACAGTAGTTATCTGGGAATTATTTTCCACTACTGTTCAGATGCATACAAAAAATCCTTGATAAATGCTGCGCTGATGGGCTCACTTCGGGGCTAACTGAATAGACCCAGGGTATCAATTATCCCATGTTACATTACCACGGCTAGTTGAATTCCCCCCTTTATTACTCAAGGGGCATTTGCTAAGAATGTGATATAGACTTAACTTAGTATATTGCAGCATTCATTGAGCAACTTCTGAATCATTTTGTAAATTACAGTAACAAAGTTGCTCTGGCAGTTGTTGGTTTTAGTTCCACTTGCATTTATTAACATAATTTCAGTTTTCACACTGACATTTACAGTCACTACTGGGAGATATGTTTATGCAAGGCTTACGCTCAATCCCAGGACTTTGACTGATGCATAAATAAATGTTTCTCACACAGCTACTGTATTTATTTTCCCTCGAGCAACAATTATGAAGTATTTTATAGTAATTACAACACTTGTTTTTCCTAATTAGTTAGACGCTTACACGTTGTTTTTTTAAATCCCAAAACACTGCTGTAATATAAGAACATAATAGTATAAGCCCATGTTAGCTGTGGGCTATTGGACTCAAGTTCAATTTGGACACAAATGTAGGTGAACAAATTGGATAAGACAAAGGATTAGAGAATATGATAAGTATCATTTCTTATCATCACATATTGGACAATTAAATAAATTGTCGAGGCAATGTATTAAGGGGTAATTCAGACTTGATCGTAGAAGTGCTAAATTTAACACATCTATGATCACTTTCACAGACATGCGGGGGGACGCCCAGCACAGGGCTAGGCCACCCCGCATGTTTGGCTCGGCCCCCCCCCCCCTCCCGCACAGGTACAAAATCACTGCATGGCGGTGATGCTTTTGTACCTGAAGAGTAGCTCCCTACCAGCGCAGCTCCTGCGTACTGGCAGGGAGCTACCCGTCGCTCTCCGGGTCGCATCGGCTGTGTGTGACATCACGGTCCGGGCACACCTGCATTGCCCGGACCGTGCCCCCAAAAGGGTGGCCCAACACCGCCGGCTCACCCCCTCCCGCCCAGCGAACGCCTCTGCCTGTCAATCAGTCAGAGGCGATTACTGGGCTGAGATGCCGATCGCACTGCGGTGCCTGCATATGCGCAGTTCAGACCTATTCGCCCGCTGTGTGAAAACACACAGCAGCGATCAGGTCTGAATTAGCCCCTAAGTCATACCGGACTCATGGATTTGGAGCCAAACACGTCAGTGGTTAAACATGCTAACCTTATAGAGTGTCCTTACTTGTAACAAAGGACTGGAGCTCTATATCTGTATACCTGGAGCCTATAATTGCAAAGTGAAGCCATAAGACTTAAGGAGGCGAATCTGGAGCTGCCAGCAGAGCCTCTACAGACACAGACATCCAGGATTAACAATACCGCAGTTAATAGCGGCAGGAGCGGATTCAGTAAATGGGTGTTCACCTGACATTCTGGGACACACAGCATTAAAGCTGGAGATTCTGGTAATATCACAGTGTTCCTTATATGAACCCAGCAGTGCACTCTGGGGGTGATTCAGACCTGATCGTAGCTGTGCTAAATTTAGCACCCGTCCCCCAGCACGGTCCGGCCATGCCTGCTTTGGCCAGACCGCGCACACAAAATGGCAGCCAAACGCCACCATGCCGCCCCCTCCCGTCAGCTGTCTGGCATGCGCGCAGTGCGCCGGCGCATGCACACTTCTGACCTGATCGCTGCGCTGCGATGAACGACAGCGTGCGATCAGGTCAGAATGACCCCCTCTGTGACTTGTAGTTTTGCTGCTCATTGCCTGGATTTTTACAATAGACTGTGGCTTCCTTTCGTAAATTGGGATAGACTTTTTACATATCTATTGTTATAAATAAAAAACAGAGAGCTCAGCACTCGCCATTGTAAGCTCACTCACGGTTATACAGAAATAAATAAATAACGGGATTTTGGTTCATAGATTGTACAATGCAGTTAAGTTTGCAGCCCAACATCAATAGAACCCATTTCACTGCAAGTTCTAATCTATCACCCAGATTTTTGAGAACCTGGCCACAGGGACGGTGCAAGCTTTCTCCACACCCTAGGCAAAACTTCTGCCTACTGTAACTGTGCCACTTCTCCCCCCCCCCTGTCCCCCTCCAAATACCTACTTTTCTGCTTCTTACATGAAAGTGTGGAGACAGCAACTTACATTTCCACAAACACCACAGTGAAATAAACACACTCTTGAAAAAAAAAGGTACAAAACTACGATACACAGCTTTTGTACATATGTATACAGTAACAGATCCACAATATGCCGGCACTCCAATGTAAATATTCAACTTGCTCCGGTGCCCATCAATAGTATTATGCACATATCTAAAGAAAGATGGCACTCATAGGCAACATTAGTACAAAAAGTGTAATGTAATCAATAAAAACGTTTTCGGAGCCGGAGCCCCGTCCTCAGGTTATTACTGTAGGTGGTGTAATAACCTGAGGACGTGGCACCGGCTCTGAAAATGTTTATATTGATTACATTACACTTTTTGTACTAATGTTGCCTACGAGTGCCATCTTTCTTTGGATATATAGACTAGCTGAATACCCGTGCTTCGCTACAGAATTTAAAGAATAATGCCAATCTTTATCAGGCCGCACCTCTGGGCTCCCCCGGATTCATGCTGTCAAAATGCTGGTGCTAAGGAGAATAATCCGCCTTCTTCTCTGCCCTGTCCCGCCTCTGCTGCTGCCCTGTTCAGTGCTGTACATGCTAGGACGACAGGCCAAGCTTTGCCCGCTGTATGTTAAATATGTTAGGTTTGCAGGCTGACTCTATGTCATAGGGCCCTAGGTCTCCTTGCTTAGCTTTGACACTAAAGTATGCCTCTGCCCCTATTCGTGTGTGCATCTGCCCTTACCCGTAGGTGCCTCTTCTCATACCCATATGATTATGCCCCTACCCATGTGTGCCTCTGCCTATACTGTGTGTGCCTCTATCCTTACCTGTGGGTGCCTCTGCCCCTACCCGTGTGTACCTCTGCCTCTACCTGTGGGTGCCTCTGCCCCTACCTGTGTGTGCCTCTATCCTTACCTGTGGGTGCCTCTGCCCCTACCCGTGTTTGCCTCTGCCCCTACCCATGTCTGCCTCTATCCTTACCTGTGGGTGACTCTGCCCCTACCCGTGTGTGCCTCTGACCTTACCTATGGGTGGCTCTGCCCTTACACGTGGGTGCCTCTGCCCCTCCCCGTGTGTGCCTCTGCCCCTACCCGGGGTGTCTCTGCTCTTACATGTGGTAGCCTCTGCCCCTACCCATGTGTGTCTCTGCCCCTACCCAAAGGTGCCTCTGCCCTTACATGTGGGTACCTCTGTCCCTCCCCATGTATGCCTCTAGCCCTACCCATGATTGCCTCTGCCCTTATACGTGGGTACCTCTGCCCCTCCCCGTGTGTGCCTCTGCCCCAACCCGTGGGTGCCTCTGCCCCTCCCCATGTGTGCCTCTGACCCTCCCTGTGTGTGCCTCTGCCCCTACCCGTGGGTGCCTGTGCCCTTACACATGGGTGCCTCTGCCCCTACCCATGTGTGCCTCTGTGTAAATTGCTCCAGGCATTCCATAGTTATGCAGAAAACTATGGATTTTTACATGTCACCCCCTTCCCACCCCCACCCCTAGGGGTGCTTGGGGTATCTTTCCCCCACAGTATTTTTTGTCCAGACTGTAAGACATATGTGTACCAAGATTGGTGTAAATTGCTCCAGGCATTCCAGAGTTATGACCGAAAACTATGGATTTTTACATGTCACCCTCTTCCCACCCCCACCCCTAGGGGTGCTAGGGGTGTCTTACCCCCACAGTATTTTTCCCAGATTGCAAGACATATGTGTACCAAGTTTGGTGTAAATTACTCCAGGCATTCAAGAGTTATGACTGAAGACTATGCATTTTTACATTTCACCCACCCTCACCCCTAGGGGTGTTAGGGGTGTCTAACCCCCACAGTATTTCTTATCGGATGTATGCATGTTCAATTTTCCCTGACACCAACTGAAGCAAGAGGTTGTAATAAGGTGGAATTCTACCCTTTAGATGCCTCAGCGGATGGAAGAACAGCAAAAAGCCATCCACAGCTACACAACAAGCCATGACATTGGAAGAGGAGGGGAAGTGTACCTTAGTCCAGCACAGTGGGGAACCCTTTCCATGTTGTGCAAAGTGCTGAAACCATTCAAAGTAGTCAACTGTGAAGTGAGTTCAGACACTGCCAGCTTGAGTCAGGTGATTCCCCTAGTTAGACTTTTGTAAGAGCAGCTTGTGAATTAGAAGGAGGAGATGAAGCAAATCGATCCCACTAATTATGTCGGCCTTGTAGATCAATTTCTTTATTCACTTCACCAGGAACCAAGGGTTGTCAATATCTTGAAATTGGATCACTACAATTTGGCGATCGAGCTTGATCATGGATTAAGTTGTATGACTTGTCCATCTTTCCAACTAAACCAGATCTTAAGAAGTGCAAAGAGTTCCTTGTGAGCAAGTAGTCAGCTCAAGTGGCACATGGCATGACTACGTCTCCTCCTGCAATATCTCTGGCAATTGCTGCTGCCAGGAAAATAACAAGCTTTCCCAAAAAGACACACTGGTTATGCGACATCTGGTCAAGAGAATTGTCCAAAATTGGTGACATCTCTACGGTAACTCCATCTGATATGGTCACCATCCATAGAATGATGGAGGATTATTTTAATGACAGTGTACAAATAGGCATGTCAGACAGTCCCTTTGACAACTGGAAGCAAAAAAAGGCAATTTGGAAGCCCTTGTAAAAACTCGCTTCGCATTAGATCTGCGTAGCAGGCTACTTCCTCAAAATGTGGAAAAGATGATATTTATCAAAATGAGCTACAAATTGCATGAGATAGACCTTTACCAGCAATTACATCAAAGTACAGAGACTTCTGTAAAGGTGGATTCCAGCAGGAAGAATAAATATTGTGTGAGGATGATGTAAACACTGAGGTGAGTGAGGATGAGGATGATAATGACGACATCTTTCCACTGCAGTGATCATTGAAAGCACTGTTAGCTAGGGAAAGTGGTTTTGGGTGCTGTACTTAATGATGCTAAAAACAAAAAGTAAATCAGCAACCACCTGGGAAATCTGTTTAGAACAAACCCAAGTGGGCGCTTAATGATACACACATAAAAATCAATTATAAAAAAACTATAAATATTTTTGAAACAGCAAGTATGCAAATACCTCCCGGGGGTAGAAACAATAAATTGATTAAAGATAATATCACACAATGACATCAGGTGTATATAGAGAGTCACCAGTTCTCCTATAAGTATCAAGCAATCTAATTGATATCAGTATCCAGTGGATAAATAAGCATCTTAGCGATCAATAAATGTATGCAGCAAACTCAATTTCTCATAGAAATAGAGAGATTTCCCATAGGATAATAATATATTGTAAATGGCAATATAGGTATATTATCAAAATATTCCAGCCGTGGAGACTCTCAGTTCTATACAGTCAGTCTCAGTATAGCCTTGATGTTGGATTATGGAGCCAAGAGTAAGTGTCTCACCACTAGACATATGGAAGCTGGTGTCCTCAGCCGATCCTTGCTGCTTGCCGGGTCCAACAGTGCGGCTGGGAACTGACTGTGTGCACGTAGCGTGAAGGGGTGCATACACGTAC
The DNA here is from genome assembly GCF_028390025.1 of Pseudophryne corroboree. Lineage (NCBI taxonomy): Eukaryota > Metazoa > Chordata > Amphibia > Anura > Myobatrachidae > Pseudophryne > Pseudophryne corroboree. The sequence goes on from NC_086446.1 coordinate 285,172,548, forward strand.
CGCTGGCTCTGTGCACTCCAGATAGCCTCGATGTAGCAGTCATTTGAGCAACAATAGCTTGTTTTACCAGCTAGGAGAGGCTCGGTGGGCAGTCCGGACAATCTGGGCATCAGGCTGAGAATCGACTGGGTGAGTCGCAAGCATAGGAGGACTTGAAAAAACAGTGGATAGGAAAATGTTGACCAACCACCGGCTGAGCCTTGGGTTTTCAACATGTTTCACCGCACAGCAGGGAGGCTTTGTCAAGAAGCAAGAGACTACTGGTTGCTTGTTTTATGGGGGCCCAAACAAACTAAGCACTTCAGCGACAAAAGTGGCAGTCCATGTCGCTGAATTGTTTGGTTTGTTAAACTGTGCATGTCCTTTATAACATACAACATAAGGGTGGGTAGGAGGGTCCTAGGACAATTCCATCTTGATAACTTTTCTTTTAATTATGGGCTGTTTGGGGGAATTAGTGATGGTCTGTTTTGCAGAGAGAAAAATTTTTATTGGTTTGGTCTGGTTTGGTTATTGCACTAAAATCTGCACTAATTTGCAACACATTTTTAACAAGAAATGATGTGGTGCCTCACACATGGTAATTTTAATTAATTAACTCTTGTATTCATTCTTGTATTTAATGGTGTGTGTCCCCTCCCCCCGCAAAACAGTCTACAGATATTGATCTAGGCCTCTTTAAGCAATCAATCAATTGATCATTTTTGTATTCTTTTCTGGCCTTTTCTCTCCTCATTTGCTTCAAAACAGAAGGCCGGTATAGTTAATATTTTTTTTATTCTTTTATGGCCTTTTCTCTCCTGACTTGCTGCAAACCAGAAGGTCGATATAGTCCATGTCTTAATTTTGTTTCGTTAATCAATCAATCGATTATTCTTGTATTCTTTTATGTCCTTATCTTTCCTGACTTGCTGCAAAACAGATATTTTCCACATCTCAATTTTCATTTTTTAAAATAATGAATCAATCGATTAATCTTTTACCTGTCACCCACTATATACTCCATGTCCATTTCCTAGTGTTCACGCTAGAATGTTATTACAGGTGCTCTGCTAAAGCAGCCTGCCTGGTGCCAATCTGCCACTGTGTGAATAGATGCTGTGCATGCGCACAGCATCTGTTTACATTATGAGAAGGGTTTGGGGGGAGCTCAGCACTCTGTTAGTACTGAGTACACACCCAAGATATAATTCCGTGGCTGGGCAAGCCCCCACACCATAGCGCCCTGACCGTATCCTTGTGGGAACACTAATTTTCGTGCACTGCCCTTGGATCTCTGAGCTAGTTCATAATTAATGAAAGCTATTGCTTAGCTTAGTCAGCCAGCTAGCTCGTTGCAACCTTTTGGTCTAAACTGGATGAAAACAATATTGTGAGCTGCAATCTGGTCAAATTTGACTAGAAATTACTGTAAATTAAAGTTATTGAGGTTAATAATACTATAGCAACAAAGAAGGTCCCAAAGTATGTGATTTTAACTGTTGTTATTCTTTTTTTTATAAGAATAAAGATACAAAAACAAAACCAGTGAGGTCATAATACTGACAGCCAACATCCTGACCGTGAGTATAGCAGGAGGCTTAGGTTTAGGGCTGGGGTTGGGGGTTAGGTTTAGGTGCCACCCCGGGAGGTTAGGATTAGGCTGCAGGAGGGGAGAGGTTAGAGAAAGGCTGCAGGGAGGTGGGGGTTAGGGTTAGGCTGTGGGAAAGGGGGGTTAGGGTTAGGGGATACGGGAGTGGGAGAACGTAGGTAGCTCACCACTGTTGAGATTTCAATTGTCGGGATACCGGCATTGGTATACTGAATGCTGGCGTAACTCATACCCTTTGAAAACAGTTGGTTCTGTCTAAGTATTTTGCTGATCATCCCTGTCCGTATACAGAACATTTACAATGTAGCAATTCTTCTTTGGTTGTGTAGCAACAATACCCTTTGGTAACGTTAATGCCTTGCTGACTATGGGGGACATGTACTAAGCAGTGATAAAAGTGGAGAAGTGAGCCAGTGGAGAAGTTGCCCATGGCAACCAATCAGCATTGACGTAACATTTCTAATTTGCATAATATACAATTGTATGGAGCAGCTGATTGGTTGCCATTGAAAATTTCTCCACTGGCTCACTTCTCCACTTTTATCACTGCTTAGTACATGTCCCCCTAAGCCCTGACGAGTTTCAAACTTTATATGACTACTGGCAATAGCCCTTTGGAAGGTATACAGGTTGCTTTAAAGCTCTGTTCTCTTAGGTAAAGCTGTCACTGAAATCCGCTTGTTCTCTTTGGGGTCTATTCATACAGAAAACAAAAAGCGAATTGTTACATATCACTATATATCGCATCGGTTCAAAGCGATGTATAGCTGTGATAAATAGCTATTCACAAATACTCACCTCTCTGGCGATGCAGTGTGGTATCCGGGGCTCCAGTGACGCTGTCTCCTCCAGCGGTCCCATTCTGCAATATCTGGAGTATGCCAGCAGGTCCCTCTGTGCATGTGCCGCCTGTTGACCTCTTGGCAGGTCGCAGGGACTGCTGGAGGATGAGCGAAACGAAGCCAGCACGGGTGCCTGCAGTTACCGCACCGCAGTTCAGGTTACGCCATCCCGAGATGGCGAACCTGAATTCCATGGAGAAACGGAAAGCAGATGATGGTGATGCAATTCAAGCACAGAGTGGGGGTGCTGCTGGAGAAATCAGGGACTTCTCCATGGTAACCTGCTCTGTGAATTGTGGTAAGCAGAGAAAAGCCTTGTTTAACGCAAAACAGGGCTTTGCTCTGCTTTATTAATAGACCCCTTATGTAGCAGACTTACGTAATTGAATCACTTGATCCGGCTACACCTTTTATCACAAGTCTATAAGCTGCAGCTATTAGTTATTGATAATAAGCTGCATTTCCATGGACGAACTGTATATGCAGTATCCCGTCTTTTATGCAAAGATGCAAAGACGAAGTCTCTCTATGTGTGAATGTCAGCCGGCATCTCTGTATTTATTAACTATACTACTCACTATACTCTAGAGTAAAGGGTTAATTAGTGCTGCAGCTGGAATGAGTGAGTGTAATGCAGGGCTATGCTGGTTGATTTTCTGCAGACCGATAAGCCCCGCGCCCATTATTTTATTGGCCAGCGGCCCAGCCAGAAACTTTCAGCAGGGGGCAACGAGTGGTGTAAACCATCGATGATTTGCCATAGATGGTTTAAGAGCCATCAATGGTTATCACTGATGGTGCCATCGATGGCAACCATCAATGGACAGCCCACCGATGGCCATCCCTAGCCCTTCCTGATTCTGCCCGCAAGCCGCTGAAGCTCCTCCCCCTTTTTTAGACCAGCAGGCATTGCATGAGCTATGTAGTGCTCTGCTGCCTGCTTGTCACAAATTAATAGAGTTTTTCTCAGTTTCCCCCCGATAATAATTACAAGCTAAATATAACTGTGAATGTATCATATATATTTATATAAAAAATTAGCTTACATTATAAAATATATATATATATATATATATATATATATTCTATAATGTGATCTATTTTTTATATAAATATATAGGACACATTCAAAGCTTGTAAATATTATTTTGCGGGAGAATGAGAAAAACCCTATTAATCTGTGACCAGCAGGCAGAAGAGCACTACGTAGCCAATGTTATACCTGCTGGTCTAAGAGAGGTGGCGGAGCTTCAGCAGATGCCGGGAAGAGAGCATCGAAGTATTCAACTTCTTTGCTCTTTTCATTTTAATGAAGAGTTTTCCGTTACTCTATGAATCGTATTATGGGGAAACAATTCAGGCACAGAATGGGCGTTTCAGTTGGAGTAGTCGGGAACTTCTCCACAGTAACCCCCTTCCTCAATAGAACGAAGCAGTAAAAAGACCTGTTTTCAGCAAAACAGATCTTTTGGCTACTTCATGAATAGACTCCACTGACAGAATACTAAGTAAAGCATGATGGGAAATGAAAGTAAAAGGAGAATGAGTAGTTGAAGTTAGTCACCACATTAAACACACCCAGAATACAGAATTTTGCTTTATACTGCTGTGCTGGGTGGGTCGCTGCCACAAATGCCATCAGTTACTTCTAAACTCGAACTGCCAATGATTGTAATATCTATTACAAACATGGGGTGAGTAAGATCTGGTAGCTGTGTGTTTTCGCGATCAGGTAGTAACTGCACATGCGTATGCGCAGTGCATACGCATGTGCAGTTACTACCTGATCGCGAAAACACACAGGCGCGTTGGACAACAACAAAGGGCGTCGCCGGTCAGCGACAGGATGGTGTGAAAAATCTGAATGCACGGGTGTACGCAAGGTGATTGACAGGTGGAAGCTGTTTGTCGGTGGTACGGACCGTTTATTGGGAGTTTTCGTCATACACCCAAGCATTTTCAGGGCGGGTGTATGACGTCAGCTCTGGCCCCGATCAGTGTGTTCTCATCGTACTGTAGGAGTAAGTCCTGGGCTGCGCAGAGACTGCACACAGTGGATTTTTGCACATCGGCGTATACATAGGATCGCACACTTGCACAGTGAATTTACACTCCCACTGGAGGTGGAGACTATCTGAACGCAGGACAGCAAAGTTTGCAGCCCAGCGACCAGGTCTGAATCACCCCCACTGTCTGATGCACAACCAACCAGGAGTCATGGAACTTCAACACAGTAAAAAACATGAATATGCAATCTTACTGATATATACTGTACATTCTTGTAGAACTTTATGCATAGAGAAACATAAGATCTATGGTGAAATAGATAAACAGATATAAATATTAGAGATGAGCGGGTTCGGTTTCTTTGAATCCGAACCCGCACGAACTTCACTTTTTTTTTCACGGGTCCGAGCGACTCGGATCTTCCCGCCTTGCTCGGTTAACCCGAGCGCGCCCGAACGTCATCATGACGCTGTCGGATTCTCGCGAGACTCGGATTCTATATAAGGAGCCGCGCGTCGCCGCCATTTTCACACGTGCATTGAGATTGATAGGGAGAGGACGTGGCTGGCGTCCTCTCCATTTAGATTAGATTTAGAAGAGAGAGAGAGAGAGAGAGATTGCTGTGATACTGTAGATTAGAAGAGAGTGCAGAGTGCAGACAGAGTTTAGTGACTGACGACCACAGTGACCAGTGACCACCAGAGACAGTGCAGTTGTTTGTTTTATTTAATATATCCGTTCTCTGCCTGAAAAAAACGATACACAGTCACACAGTGACTCAGTCTGTGTGCACTGCTCAGCCCAGTGTGCTGCACATCAAGGTATTGTATATAAAGCTTATAATTGTGGGGGAGACTGGGGAGCACTGCAGGTTGTTATAGCAGGAGCCAGGAGTACATGATAAATAATATTATATTAAAATTAAACAGTGCACACTTTTGCTGCAGGAGTGCCACTGCCAGTGTGACTAGTGGTGACCAGTGCCTGACCACCAGTATATTAGTAGTATTGTATACTATCTCTTTATCAACCAGTCTATATTAGCAGCAGACACAGTACAGTGCGGTAGTTCACGGCTGTGGCTACCTCTGTGTCGGCACTCGGCAGGCAGTCCGTCCATCCATAATTGTATTATAATATATACCACCTAACCGTGGTTTTTTTTTCGTTCTTTATACCGTCGTCATACTAGTTGTTACGAGTATACTACTATCTCTTTATCAACCAGTGTACAGTGCGGTAGTTCACGGCTGTGGCTACCTCTGTGTCGGAACTCGGCAGGCAGTCCGTCCATCCATAATTGTATTATAATATATACCACCTAACCGTGGTTTTTTTTTCGTTCTTTATACCGTCGTCATACTAGTTGTTACGAGTATACTACTATCTCTTTATCAACCAGTGTACAGTGCGGTAGTTCACGGCTGTGGCTACCTCTGTGTCGGCACTCGGCAGGCAGTCCGTCCAACCATAATTGTATTATATACCACCTAACCGTGGTTTTTTTTTCATTCTTTATACCGTCGTCATACTAGTTGTTACGAGTATACTACTATCTCTTTATCAACCAGTGTACAGTGCGGTAGTTCACGGCTGTGGCTACCTCTGTGTCGGCACTCGGCAGGCAGTCCGTCCAACCATAATTGTATTATATACCACCTAACCGTGGTTTTTTTTTCATTCTTTATACCGTCGTCATACTAGTTGTTACGAGTATACTACTATCTCTTTATCAACCAGTGTACAGTGCGGTAGTTCACGGCTGTGGCTACCTCTGTGTCGGCACTCGGCAGCCCGTCCATAATTGTATATACCAGTGACCTAACCGTGGTTTTTTTTTCTTTCTTTATACATACATACTAGTTACGAGTATACTATCTCTTTATCAACCAGTCTATATATTAGCAGCAGACACAGTACAGTGCGGTAGTTCACGGCTGTGGCTACCTCTGTGTCGGCACTCGGCAGCCCGTCCATAATTGTATATACCACCTAACCGTGGTTTTTTTTTCTTTCTTTATACATACATACTAGTTACGAGTATACTATCTCTTTATCAACCAGTCTATATATTAGCAGCAGACACAGTACAGTGCGGTAGTTCACGGCTGTGGCTACCTCTGTGTCGGCACTCCGCAGCCCGTCCATAATTGTATATACCAGTGACCTAACCGTGGTTTTTTTTTCTTTCTTTATACATACATACTAGTTACGAGTATACTATCTCTTTATCAACCAGTCTATATATTAGCAGCAAACACAGTACAGTGCGGTAGTTCACGGCTGTGGCTACCTCTGTGTCGGCACTCGGCAGCCCGTCCATAATTGTATATACCAGTGACCTAACCGTGGTTTTTTTTTCTTTCTTTATACATACATACTAGTTACGAGTATACTATCTCTTTATCAACCAGTCTATATATTAGCAGCAGACACAGTACAGTGCGGTAGTTCACGGCTGTGGCTACCTCTGTGTCGGCACTCGGCAGCCCGTCCATAATTGTATATACCAGTGACCTAACCGTGGTTTTTTTTTCTTTCTTTATACATACATACTAGTTACGAGTATACTATCTCTTTATCAACCAGTCTATATATTAGCAGCAGACACAGTACAGTGCGGTAGTTCACGGCTGTGGCTACCTCTGTGTCGGCACTCGGCAGCCCGTCCATAATTGTATATACCACCTAACCGTGGTTTTTTTTTCTTTCTTTATACATACATACTAGTTACGAGTATACTATCTCTTTATCAACCAGTCTATATATTAGCAGCAGACACAGTACAGTGCGGTAGTTCACGGCTGTGGCTACCTCTGTGTCGGCACTCGGCAGCCCGTCCATAATTGTATATACCAGTGACCTAACCGTGGTTTTTTTTTCTTTCTTTATACATACATACTAGTTACGAGTATACTATCTCTTTATCAACCAGTCTATATATTAGCAGCAGACACAGTACAGTGCGGTAGTTCACGGCTGTGGCTACCTCTGTGTCGGCACTCGGCAGCCCGTCCATAATTGTATACTAGTATCCAATCCATCCATCTGCATTGTTTACCTGAGGTGCCTTTTAGTTGTGCCTATTAAAATATGGAGAACAAAAATGTTGAGGTTCCAAAATTAGGGAAAGATCAAGATCCACTTCCACCTCGTGCTGAAGCTGCTGCCACTAGTCATGGCCGAGACGATGAAATGCCAGCAACGTCGTCTGCCAAGGCCGATGCCCAATGGCATAGTACAGAGCATGTCAAAACCAAAACACCAAATATCAGTAAAAAAAGGACTCCAAAACCTAAAATAAAATTGTCGGAGGAGAAGCGTAAACTTGCCAATATGCCATTTACCACACGGAGTGGCAAGGAACGGCTGAGGCCCTGGCCTATGTTCATGGCTAGTGGTTCAGCTTCACATGAGGATGGAAGCACTCAGCCTCTCGCTAGAAAACTGAAAAGACTCAAGCTGGCAAAAGCACCGCAAAGAACTGTGCGTTCTTTGAAATCCCAAATCCACAAGGAGAGTCCAATTGTGTCGGTTGCGATGCCTGACCTTCCCAACACTGGACGTGAAGAGCATGCGCCTTCCACCATTTGCACGCCCCCTGCAAGTGCTGGAAGGAGCACCCGCAGTCCAGTTCCTGATAGTCAGATTGAAGATGTCAGTGTTGAAGTACACCAGGATGAGGAGGATATGGGTGTTGCTGGCGCTGGGGAGGAAATTGACCAGGAGGATTCTGATGGTGAGGTGGTTTGTTTAAGTCAGGCACCCGGGGAGACACCTGTTGTCCGTGGGAGGAATATGGCCGTTGACATGCCAGGTGAAAATACCAAAAAAATCAGCTCTTCGGTGTGGAGGTATTTCACCAGAAATGCGGACAACAGGTGTCAAGCCGTGTGTTCCCTTTGTCAAGCTGTAATAAGTAGGGGTAAGGACGTTAACCACCTCGGAACATCCTCCCTTATACGTCACCTGCAGCGCATTCATAATAAGTCAGTGACAAGTTCAAAAACTTTGGGTGACAGCGGAAGCAGTCCACTGACCAGTAAATCCCTTCCTCTTGTAACCAAGCTCACGCAAACCACCCCACCAACTCCCTCAGTGTCAATTTCCTCCTTCCCCAGGAATGCCAATAGTCCTGCAGGCCATGTCACTGGCAAGTCTGACGAGTCCTCTCCTGCCTGGGATTCCTCCGATGCATCCTTGCGTGTAACGCCTACTGCTGCTGGCGCTGCTGTTGTTGCCGCTGGGAGTCGATGGTCATCCCAGAGGGGAAGTCGTAAGCCCACTTGTACTACTTCCAGTAAGCAATTGACTGTTCAACAGTCCTTTGCGAGGAAGATGAAATATCACAGCAGTCATCCTACTGCAAAGCGGATAACTGAGTCCTTGACAACTATGTTGGTGTTAGACGTGCGTCCGGTATCCGCCGTTAGTTCACAGGGAACTAGACAATTTATTGAGGCAGTGTGCCCCCGTTACCAAATACCATCTAGGTTCCACTTCTCTAGGCAGGCGATACCGAGAATGTACACGGACGTCAGAAAAAGACTCACCAGTCTCCTAAAAAATGCAGTTGTACCCAATGTCCACTTAACCACGGACATGTGGACAAGTGGAGCAGGGCAGGGTCAGGACTATATGACTGTGACAGCCCACTGGGTAGATGTATGGACTCCCGCCGCAAGAACAGCAGCGGCGGCACCAGTAGCAGCATCTCGCAAACGCCAACTCTTTCCTAGGCAGGCTACGCTTTGTATCACCGCTTTCCAGAATACGCACACAGCTGAAAACCTCTTACGGCAACTGAGGAAGATCATCGCGGAATGGCTTACCCCAATTGGACTCTCCTGTGGATTTGTGGCATCGGACAACGCCAGCAATATTGTGTGTGCATTAAATATGGGCAAATTCCAGCACGTCCCATGTTTTGCACATACCTTGAATTTGGTGGTGCAGAATTTTTTAAAAAACGACAGGGGCGTGCAAGAGATGCTGTCGGTGGCCAGAAAAATTGCGGGACACTTTCGGCGTACAGGCACCACGTACAGAAGACTGGAGCACCACCAAAAACTACTGAACCTGCCCTGCCATCATCTGAAGCAAGAAGTGGTAACGAGGTGGAATTCAACCCTCTATATGCTTCAGAGGTTGGAGGAGCAGCAAAAGGCCATTCAAGCCTATACAATTGAGCACGATATAGGAGATGGAATGCACCTGTCTCAAGCGCAGTGGAGAATGATTTCAACGTTGTGCAAGGTTCTGATGCCCTTTGAACTTGCCACACGTGAAGTCAGTTCAGACACTGCCAGCCTGAGTCAGGTCATTCCCCTCATCAGGCTTTTGCAGAAGAAGCTGGAGGCATTGAAGAAGGAGCTAAAAGGGAGCGATTCCGCTAGGCATGTGGGACTTGTGGATGCAGCCCTTAATTCGCTTAACAAGGATTCACGGGTGGTCAATCTGTTGAAATCAGAGCACTACATTTTGGCCACCGTGCTCGATCCTAGATTTAAAGCCTACCTTGGATCTCTCTTTCCGGCAGACACAGGTCTGCTGGGGTTGAAAGACCTGCTGGTGACAAAATTGTCAAGTCAAGCGGAACGCGACCTGTCAACATCTCCTCCTTCACATTCTCCCGCAACTGGGGGTGCGAGGAAAAGGCTCAGAATTCCGAGCCCACCCGCTGGCGGTGATGCAGGGCAGTCTGGAGCGACTGCTGATGCTGACATCTGGTCCGGACTGAAGGACCTGACAACGATTACGGACATGTCGTCTACTGTCACTGCATATGATTCTCTCAACATTGAAAGAATGGTGGAGGATTATATGAGTGACCGCATCCAAGTAGGCACGTCACACAGTCCGTACTTATACTGGCAGGAAAAAGAGGCAATTTGGAGGCCCTTGCACAAACTGGCTTTATTCTACCTAAGTTGCCCTCCCACAAGTGTGTACTCCGAAAGAGTGTTTAGTGCCGCCGCTCACCTTGTCAGCAATCGGCGTACGAGGTTACATCTAGAAAATGTGGAGAAGATGATGTTCATTAAAATGAATTATAATCAATTCCTCCGCGGAGACATTGACCAGCAGCAATTGCCTCCACAAAGTACACAGGGAGCTGAGATGGTGGATTCCAGTGGAGACGAATTGATAATCTGTGAGGAGGGGGATGTACACGGTGATATATCGGAGGATGATGATGAGGTGGACATCTTGCCTCTGTAGAGCCAGTTTGTGCAAGGAGAGATTAATTGCTTCTTTTTTGGTGGGGGTCCAAACCAACCCGTCATATCAGTCACAGTCGTGTGGCAGACCCTGTCACTGAAATGATGGGTTGGTTAAAGTGTGCATGTCCTGTTTATACAACATAAGGGTGGGTGGGAGGGCCCAAGGACAATTCCATCTTGCACCTCTTTTTTCTTTAATTTTTCTTTGCGTCATGTGCTGTTTGGGGAGTGTTTTTTGGAAGGGCCATCCTGCGTGACACTGCAGTGCCACTCCTAGATGGGCCCGGTGTTTGTGTCGGCCACTAGGGTCGCTTATCTTACTCACACAGCTACCTCATTGCGCCTCTTTTTTTCTTTGCGTCATGTGCTGTTTGGGGAGGGTTTTTTGGAAGGGACATCCTGCGTGACACTGCAGTGCCACTCCTAGATGGGCCCGGTGTTTGTGTCGGCCACTAGGGTCGCTTATCTTACTCACGCAGCTACCTCATTGCGCCTCTTTTTTTCTTTGCGTCATGTGCTGTTTGGGGAGGGTTTTTTGGAAGGGACATCCTGCGTGACACTGCAGTGCCACTCCTAGATGGGCCAGGTGTTTGTGTCGGCCACTAGGGTCGCTTATCTTACTCACACAGCTACCTCATTGCGCCTCTCTTTTTCTTTGCGTCATGTGCTGTTTGGGGAGGGTTTTTTGGAAGGGACATCCTGCGTGACACTGCAGTGCCACTCCTAGATGGGCCCGGTGTTTGTGTCGGCCACTAGGGTCGCTTATCTTACTCACACAGCTACCTCATTGCGCCTCTTTTTTTCTTTGCGTCATGTGCTGTTTGGGGAGGGTTTTTTGGAAGGGCCATCCTGCGTGACACTGCAGTGCCACTCCTAGATGGGCCAGGTGTTTGTGTCGGCCACTAGGGTCGCTTATCTTACTCACACAGCTACCTCATTGCGCCTCTTTTTTTCTTTGCGTCATGTGCTGTTTGGGGAGGGTTTTTTGGAAGGGCCATCCTGCGTGACACTGCAGTGCCACTCCTAGATGGGCCCGGTGTTTGTGTCGGCCACTAGGGTCGCTTATCTTACTCACACAGCTACCTCATTGCGCCTCTTTTTTTCTTTGCGTCATGTGCTGTTTGGGGAGGGTTTTTTGGAAGGGACATCCTGCGTGACACTGCAGTGCCACTCCTAGATGGGCCAGGTGTTTGTGTCGGCCACTAGGGTCGCTTATCTTACTCACACAGCTACCTCATTGCGCCTCTTTTTTTCTTTGCGTCATGTGCTGTTTGGGGAGGGTTTTTTGGAAGGGACATCCTGCGTGACACTGCAGTGCCACTCCTAGATGGGCCCGGTGTTTGTGTCAGCCACTAGGGTCGCTTATCTTACTCACACAGCTACCTCATTGCGCCTCTTTTTTTCTTTGCGTCATGTGCTGTTTGGGGAGGGTTTTTTGGAAGGGCCATCCTGCGTGACACTGCAGTGCCACTCCTAGATGGGCCAGGTGTTTGTGTCGGCCACTAGGGTCGCTTATCTTACTCACACAGCTACCTCATTGCGCCTCTTTTTTTCTTTGCGTCATGTGCTGTTTGGGGAGGGTTTTTTGGAAGGGACATCCTGCGTGACACTGCAGTGCCACTCCTAGATGGGCCCGGTGTTTGTGTCGGCCACTAGGGTCGCTTATCTTACTCACACAGCTACCTCATTGCGCCTCTTTTTTTCTTTGCGTCATGTGCTGTTTGGGGAGGGTTTTTTGGAAGGGACATCCTGCGTGACACTGCAGTGCCACTCCTAGATGGGCCCGGTGTTTGTGTCGGCCACTAGGGTCGCTTATCTTACTCACACAGCTACCTCATTGCGCCTCTTTTTTTCTTTGCGTCATGTGCTGTTTGGGGAGGTTTTTTTGGAAGGGACATCCTGCGTGACACTGCAGTGCCACTCCTAGATGGGCCAGGTGTTTGTGTCGGCCACTAGGGTCGCTTAGCTTAGTCATCCAGCGACCTCGGTGCAAATTTTAGGACTAAAAATAATATTGTGAGGTGTGAGGTATTCAGAATAGACTGAAAATGAGTGGAAATGATGGTTTTTGAGGTTAATAATACTTTGGGATCAAAATGACCCCCAAATTCTATGATTTAAGCTGTTTTTTAGGTTTTTTGGAAAAAAACACCCGAATCCAAAACACACCCGAATCCGACAAAAAAAATTCGGTTAGGTTTTGCCAAAACGCGGTCGAACCCAAAACACGGCCGCGGAACCGAACCCAAAACCAAAACACAAAACCCGAAAAATTTCCGGCGCTCATCTCTAATTCACAGTAGGGATGGCCATCGGCCATCTATGATTCGAAATCATCGATGGTCTATGACCAATGGTAACTACTTTTACCATCGATGGGGAGAACCAGATGGTTTCCCGCAATCAGTGACAGACTGGGGCCTTATTTCGGCCCTGGCATTTGTGAACGTGCGCGCGCATCAAGGGGGGTATGCATATATCACAGGGGGCGTGCCGCACAATGTAAGGGGGCGTGCCACGAGTCATGGGGGCGTGGACATTAACATGGCGACGGTTGCTGGGGGGGCAGGGGCGCGCCGTGAGTCCGGGGGCGTGGACTCGCAGCACTCCCCCATTTCCATGGAGACCATGGAACCAGAGGCTGCACTGCGCGTGGCTTTCCCAGCTCTCTGAATGACCGGTTCGGCCCACCTGCCCATTGTCCCTTCTGGCATGTGCCAGAAGTGCCAGATGGCCAGTCCGGCCATGCCTGCAATCGATGATAAAAAGCTATCAAATATTTTTTATTTTTTCTCCAGGGTGTCAGTGACACGAAGCATGGCTCCACCCCCCCCCACCCCCACCCCTGACACCCATGAAGCCACGCCCCCAGGCCCTGATTGGCCTGTGTCTAGCTCAATACTAAAGTCGTGGTGACCGCCAATTGGCAAAATCATAGATGGTTCCCTTACATATGGTTTCCCACCATCGAAGTTATCCACAGTTCCCAAATAAATGGTCCCTCCACAATCCTGGCAAGTAGTGTGAATACTGACAAGTTTCCAATAAGTCTTATTCACACTGCGGCATCACTGCCTTGCACCTTGCGCTGGACACAAGGGCAGAACAATGCAGAAGGAGCAGGAGCAGTGAACTTCAGTGCTGCTCTCCCCCTGCCGGTTCAGCTCATTTCCCATCTCAAAATGGCGAATTGAAAAGGAAAAGGAAAACAGAAACATGACATTTGCATTCTACTCTGAATAGCTCTCCCCATCCTGGTGTATTGGGAAACGATGCTAACACTTATTAGTGAAATAGGACTTTTCACTTTATCTTGAATGGAGCCCTTAAACCATTATATCTTCCTTTGCCAACAGCAGCACTGAATCTTCTGGTTCAGCCAACACTGCATTTTGGGTATGATCACTAAATGTATACGCACTAATGTTCACATGGCTTTTATCAGTGTATATAAACCATACTTGGAAAAAAGGCAAAATTGGGCCGCAGTTTACACAGAATCAGTGGGTTTCCGAACCTGGATTACGATTTTTAGGCATGGGAAAAAGGCTATTCTATTGAGTAGCCATTCCCAGCACGGCAGGGATTTTTGCGGTCATTAGATGCGGGGTAAACCCCATTGCTATTTGACCCCCCCCCCTATATCTTGTTATTTTTATTGAGATTCCAGTAAGTACCCGAATATGCACTTTGTACTTTGACACCATATAAATAAAGGATGATGATGATGATGATAATAATAATAATAATAATAATAATAATAATATTAATTAGATATATAGATATATAGATATTGTTAATGCTGATTAACTTTCAGGAAGAAAAAGCAATACCTTTTAACTTATATTTGTGCAGGCCGCTGCGACCGCTAAGTGTGTGTGTGTAACCCCTAACAGATACGTACATGTTGCGTGCGCACGCAGTCACGCTGTAAGCACAGAGTAGCTACACTTGAGGCGGAATACACTTTATAACCCCTAGCAGGAAAGGAACACGACACCAGTTGTATTTAAAATGTTGGGATCCGACCCACCAACAGTTATTTACTAAAAGGTGTTTACAACAATAATACAAACACAATAAGAGAAGAGGCTACAATCAATGGACACATACGTTTGTTCGCCAGCGCCACCCGGTTCTGGTCCTCAGTCTATCTGGAAAGATGACCTTCAAAGAATAGACTGACCGGCCAGGCAGCGTGGCTTTTATACATTAGTCCAAATCATGAAACAATGGAATCTGTAATCTCTTCACCCATAGGTCAAAGGGCTGGTCATTTACAGTACAGGAGGGGTCATAGGTTGGTTTGATTAGGTGGGCGATGCCTGGTCCAGGTGCACTTGCAGGAGTTATCCACTGGGTTCCCACCAAATATCAGAGTACAGTAAATACAGTGTAATATTAATATTCTTTTCCTGCGCATATCTATGCGCAGGAGCGTGCTATCTTCTGCAAACTGCTACCAGAATATTGCTCTTAAAATACTGTACAGCTGGATACCAAACACCACCTCCTAACCTAATTCTGTCTCCTCATATCCTGTAAAGTCGAATCCCTCTGTTGTTGTACCTTTTAAACAAATGGAATTCGCTGGCATGGTGCGTGTAGACTATGTGTAAATTATGTGCTATGTGAAT
Source organism: Pseudophryne corroboree (assembly GCF_028390025.1). NCBI lineage: Eukaryota > Metazoa > Chordata > Amphibia > Anura > Myobatrachidae > Pseudophryne > Pseudophryne corroboree. Next base: position 285,187,849 of record NC_086446.1, read on the forward strand.
CAAATATGAGATATGCCATTGTGGCTTCTCCATGCGAATGCATATGCTACCGTAATTACTCATACCACGCGCTAACACGCAAGACCGCGCAAGCGATTATATGTAGCTTGTGAGTATGAGCACACACAGCAGAACAAGCACCCACACGGAGGCCATCTGTGTGGTGTTTGTATGTGATGAATGTGCTTATAATATTTTCGACTTCGACAATATATATATATATATATATATATATATATACACATCCTGGCTGAATACCTGTGCTTTGCAACAGAATTTCAAGTATTTCTGTGCGTATAACTTTAATTTTGAAGACCTTCTTGGTAAACTAGTTGTACTTACAATAGGACATGCTGTGCCCGATGCTGTCAAAAGGCTCGCACTGAAGAGAATAATCCACCTCCTTCTCTGCCCCATCCCGCCTCTGATGCTGCCCTGCTCAGTGCTATAAATGCTGGGACGACAGGCCAAGCTCCGCCTGCTGTATGTTAAATATGTAAGGTTTGCAGGGATGGGCTGATTCTATTCCAAAGGGTCCTAGGTCTCCTTGCTTAGCGTCTCACTCTCCTTAGGGCTCCTCCTTTGAGGAAAAAAGGTAAAGATTTACAGAACACTTAAAGTCACTGGGAGAACTGTCGGTACCCTTTACACAGCAGATAAGCAGTTGCTGACTATCAAGCTTTCCTTTAATGCCTTTAATGCATTTAAGAGTCAAAATACTGTATCTCTGTCTCCTTTCCTACTATTGCTGTCTGAGAGGTTTGGCAATGTTTAGTTCAAGTGACAGGCTAACCTCTGATAATGGAGACACTATCCTCTCCTGACCGGAAATAGGTTGGTTAAGAACTTACTGTATATCTGATATATATATATATATATATATATATTTAAAGCAAACACCACTGATTCATCATAACATCACCTGAACCATAGGGCTGCACTTCCTTGCCAGTGGCAGTTTTAGAGCAGTCCATTATTAAAATAGAGAAGCCACACGCAGTTGATGTGGCTCCTCTATTTGAATAATGGACTTCTCTGCAACTGCCACTGCAAGGAATCCAGGAACAGAGCATTGTGTCCTCCCTCCTCCACAACTTGGTATCGACTGCACCCCGGCTGGGTGGGCTGTCTTAACTCTCCTCTGTGAGGGGGGAATTATCTCACTCCTATTAACCCCTTTGTGGGTGGAATTTTGAAAAATCCCATCTTAGTGGGTGCCGATATCACAAAATGCAAGCTACTGTCCAAATGTCAAGTTCCTAGTCCTTATGGTTCAGGAGATTTTGTGATAACTCAGTGGTATTTGATATATATATATATATATATATATATATATTTATATATATATACAATCACACACACACAGACTGAGATAAGTATATATGCATCCCCCTCAACTCTCCAGCATTTTAATTGTGTTAGCTGGGATAGTCTGTGCAGTGGCACAGTGACAATAACAGATGTGGTCATGCTCTGCTATGCTAGGGGAATGGCAACATCACATGGGGGTGCATCATCTTTGAGGGACTTAGTTGTACCTAGCTTCTCTCCCATACCCTAAAAACACCCTTGCATCGCTTTGCTCACCAGTGGCATATGCACAAGTCACCTGCTTTTGACAGTGAGCTGGACACATTTTCCAACAGGTTCAGTTTGGTCAAGATTCCTGACTGTCTTGAGGACAGAACTCTAAAATCAAAGCTGACTACTTTAAAATAGGACAGTTGGGTGGAATGGCTATGTTATAGAATTGTGACAGTATAACGCCCATCTGTCCCAATGAAGGTAGGACAGTCCGTATTAGAAAACACTGCCATGCTGCAGATCAGGACTTTTGTCCTGATTCTAGTACAGCTGGAAGACGTGAAACCCCCCTCCCCCCCCCTTCTTCCTTTTCCCTACTAATAGATTGCCTTTCAAAGCTGCATATACCAGCTTAGGAAAAGCTTGACAATGCCTAGTGTACATGGCACATCCTAATGTAAGCTTGCCCTGTCACTGTGTACTACAATCACACTCTCTTCTTTTGAGTGTGCCCTACAAAGCATTATCACACGCACACTGTCCTATTTACAGGAGATAGATAGATAGATAGATAGATAGATAGATAGATAGATAGATAGATAGATAGATAGATAGATAGATAGATCATTTTGATTATTAAATATACAGTACGGAATTATGAGGGGGTTTTCTGCCACACCCAGGGGCAGAAGAGGCTCAGCATGTACACCAGTAAACAGGAGGAAGGAGGTGGAGAGCTGGAGGGGGGTGGATATTAGGAGGCGGAGATTGGGAGGAAATGGGGGGGCAGAACGCTGCAGCAGTGCATTATGGGCAGGGAATCAGATGCCGTAGCCTACCAGCCGAGACCTAAGCGTTCATCAACGCTAAATAACAGCTACTGCACCCTGGAGAGTTTCAATTAAGACAGTGAGCAGTAAGTGGCAGATACCGCTCATTAGGCCTAATTTAGATCTGTTCGCAGCAGCAAAATTGTTAACAAATGGGCTAAACCATGTGCACTGCAGGGGGGGGCAGATATAACATGTGCAGAGAGAGTTATGGGTCCTACACACAGTTCAAGTTGCCTGACGGCTGATACGGCCGACCCTGCAGCTGGGGGGGGGGGGGGGGGCGGGACGGGATGAGATTGTTCATACCGGGGGGAGGGGGGGGCACACACATCAGCCAGTGTGTAGGGCCCATAAGATTTGGGTGGGGTGTGTTCAAACTGAAATCTAAATTGTAGTGTAAAATTAAAACTCTCTCTGCACATGTTATATCTGCCCCCCCCCCGCAGTGCACATGGATTTGCCCATTTGCTAACAAGTTTGTTGCTGCGATCAGATCTGAATTAGGCCCATTGTTAAATACCATCACCCATTCATTTTTAATGCACATAAGAAAATGATATCACCCGGCATTAAAAACAGTGCTATCTGTAATAATTATAAATACCTGCCGTTGAAAATTATATTCACAAAGAGTTTTTAACAGCTAAAAATTGTTGATAAATGGGGCACAAAATCCTTAAATTATAACTTTACACTTGTAGAGCATTTACTGGAAACAAAACGCTGAAACAGGAGGCTTACTGTAAGTGGATACACCATTAGTTTTAGTTGAATAATTAGTAACTTTATGTTCACAATGACCTCTTTCCACGCCAGCTGGACCCTCACTCCCTCATCGTGGCAAACTAAGGTCAATTCTACCCATCAATTTTGTTCTTGTAAATTGCAATCAATGTGTTTAGCGGTGAGAAACTATGAGTCACTAATGGTATTAATGCCGCCTTTAGCACTAAGGTATGTATGTTCTCCATTATATACCTCATCCAGATAATCAATTAAGTCTATGCTGCTTTGCCAAGGAGAGGGAGGCTCAGCAATATTGTATAGTGCTGCTGGAAGAACATCCTATCATTGCATATTGTTTAAGTAGCAGGTGGTACGATAGCAGGAAAGAAGCAATTGTCTACTCTGGAGAGGGTATGAGAAATGTATAGCAGAAGCACGCTGAATTCCTCTATAACAGAGTAAGGCATCCTGTGTTTCTCCAGCTGTTGTTGAGCTATGTATCCCAATATGCTCTGCCAGCAGATAAAAATATTATAAACCATAAAGCTTACTATGCACAGCTAATGACATTGCAATACACGTAAACACGTTGCCATTTTCAGCTTGTGCACTAGAGTAACAGAATTATTCCAGCTACTGGTATTGTCTGAGCTCACATATTTTGGTGTACTTCCTCAAACCTTGCAATTGGCAGAGTAAATATTACTCCCTCCTCAGTAACTGTAGTCAGCCCTCACTCTCACGTTTCCCATACACTGGTCCAGCAAGATCTTGGCATTTGCTGACCTATCTCTACTAGAGATGAGCGGGTTCGGTTTCTCTGAATCCGAACCCGCCAGAACTTCATGTTTTTTTTCACGGGTCCGAGCGACTCGGATCTTCCCGCCTTGCTCGGTTAACCCGAGCGCGCCCGAACGTCATCATGACGCTGTCGGATTCTCGCGAGGCTCGGATTCTATCGCGAGACTCGGATTCTATATAAGGAGCCGCGCGTCGCCGCCATTTTCACACGTGCATTGAGATTGATAGGGAGAGGACGTGGCTGGCGTCCTCTCCGTTTAGAATAGATTAGAGAGACACTTGATTTACTAATTTTGGGGAGCATTAGGAGTACTCAGTACAGTGCAGAGTTTTGCTGATAGTGACCACCAGTTTTATTTATAATCCGTTCTCTGCCTGAAAAAAGCGATACACAGCACACAGTGACTCAGTCACATACCATATCTGTGTGCACTGCTCAGGCTCAGGCCAGTGTGCTGCATCATCTATATATATTATATATCTGTCTGACTGCTCAGCTCACACAGCTTATAATTGTGGGGGAGACTGGGGAGCACTACTGCAGTGCCAGTTATAGGTTATAGCAGGAGCCAGGAGTACATAATATATTATATAGTGAGTGACCACCAGACACACAGTGCAGTTTATTTAATATATCCGTTCTCTGCCTGAAAAAAGCGATACACACAGTGACTCAGTCAGTCACATACCATATCTGTGTGCACTGCTCAGGCTCAGGCCAGTGTGCTGCATCATCTATATATATTATATATCTGTCTGACTGCTCAGCTCACACAGCTTATAATTGTGGGGGAGACTGGGGAGCACTACTGCAGTGCCAGTTATAGGTTATAGCAGGAGCCAGGAGTACATAATATTATAGTAAAATTAAACAGTGCACACTTTTGCTGCAGGAGTGCCACTGCCAGTGTGACTAGTGACCAGTGACCTGACCACCAGTATATATAATATTAGTAGTATACTATCTCTTTATCAACCAGTCTATATTAGCAGCAGACACAGTACAGTGCGGTAGTTCACGGCTGTGGCTACCTCTGTGTCGGCACTCGGCAGCCCGTCCATAATTGTATATACCACCTAACCGTGGTTTTTTTTTTCTTTCTTTATACATACATACTAGTTACGAGTATACTATCTCTTTATCAACCAGTCTATATTAGCAGCAGACACAGTACAGTGCGGTAGTTCACGGCTGTGGCTACCTCTGTGTCGGCACTCGGCAGCCCGTCCATAATTGTATATACCACCTAACCGTGGTTTTTTTTTCTTTCTTTATACATACATACTAGTTACGAGTATACTATCTCTTTATCAACCAGTCTATATATTAGCAGCAGACACAGTACAGTGCGGTAGTTCACGGCTGTGGCTACCTCTGTGTCGGCACTCGGCAGCCCGTCCATAATTGTATATACCACCTAACCGTGGTTTTTTTTTCTTTCTTTATACATACATACTAGTTACGAGTATACTATCTCTTTATCAACCAGTCTATATATTAGCAGCAGACACAGTACAGTGCGGTAGTTCACGGCTGTGGCTACCTCTGTGTCGGCACTCGGCAGCCCGTCCATAATTGTATATACCACCTAACCGTGGTTTTTTTTTCTTTCTTTATACATACATACTAGTTACGAGTATACTATCTCTTTATCAACCAGTCTATATATTAGCAGCAGACACAGTACAGTGCGGTAGTTCACGGCTGTGGCTACCTCTGTGTCGGCACTCGGCAGCCCGTCCATAATTGTATATACCACCTAACCGTGGTTTTTTTTTCTTTCTTTATACATACATACTAGTTACGAGTATACTATCTCTTTATCAACCAGTCTATATATTAGCAGCAGACACAGTACAGTGCGGTAGTTCACGGCTGTGGCTACCTCTGTGTCGGCACTCGGCAGCCCGTCCATAATTGTATATACCACCTAACCGTGGTTTTTTTTTCTTTCTTTATACATACATACTAGTTACGAGTATACTATCTCTTTATCAACCAGTCTATATATTAGCAGCAGACACAGTACAGTGCGGTAGTTCACGGCTGTGGCTACCTCTGTGTCGGCACTCGGCAGCCCGTCCATAATTGTATATACCACCTAACCGTGGTTTTTTTTTCTTTCTTTATACATACATACTAGTTACGAGTATACTATCTCTTTATCAACCAGTCTATATATTAGCAGCAGACACAGTACAGTGCGGTAGTTCACGGCTGTGGCTACCTCTGTGTCGGCACTCGGCAGCCCGTCCATAATTGTATATACCACCTAACCGTGGTTTTTTTTTTTTTCTTTATACATACATACTAGTTACGAGTATACTATCTCTTTATCAACCAGTCTATATTAGCAGCAGACACAGTACAGTGCGGTAGTTCACGGCTGTGGCTACCTCTGTGTCGGCACTCGGCAGCCCGTCCATAATTGTATATACCACCTAACCGTGGTTTTTTTTTCTTTCTTTATACATACATACTAGTTACGAGTATACTATCTCTTTATCAACCAGTCTATATTAGCAGCAGACACAGTACAGTGCGGTAGTTCACGGCTGTGGCTACCTCTGTGTCGGCACTCGGCAGCCCGTCCATAATTGTATACTAGTATCCAATCCATCCATCTCCATTGTTTACCTGAGGTGCCTTTTAGTTGTGCCTATTAAAATATGGAGAACAAAAATGTTGAGGTTCCAAAATTAGGGAAAGATCAAGATCCACTTCCACCTCGTGCTGAAGCTGCTGCCACTAGTCATGGCCGAGACGATGAAATGCCAGCAACGTCGTCTGCCAAGGCCGATGCCCAATGTCATAGTACAGAGCATGTCAAATCCAAAACACCAAATATCAGTAAAAAAAGGACTCCAAAACCTAAAATAAAATTGTCGGAGGAGAAGCGTAAACTTGCCAATATGCCATTTACCACACGGAGTGGCAAGGAACGGCTGAGGCCCTGGCCTATGTTCATGGTTAGTGGTTCAGCTTCACATGAGGATGGAAGCACTCAGCCTCTCGCTAGAAAAATGAAAAGACTCAAGCTGGCAAAAGCAGCACAGCAAAGAACTGTGCATTCTTCGAAATCCCAAATCCACAAGGAGAGTCCAATTGTGTCGGTTGCGATGCCTGACCTTCCCAACACTGGACGTGAAGAGCATGCGCCTTCCACCATTTGCACGCCCCCTGCAAGTGCTGGAAGGAGCACCCGCAGTCCAGTTCCTGATAGTCAGATTGAAGATGTCAGTGTTGAAGTACACCAGGATGAGGAGGATATGGGTGTTGCTGGCGCTGGGGAGGAAATTGACCAGGAGGATTCTGATGGTGAGGTGGTTTGTTTAAGTCAGGCACCCGGGGAGACACCTGTTGTCCGTGGGAGGAATATGGCCGTTGACATGCCAGGTGAAAATACCAAAAAAATCAGCTCTTCGGTGTGGAGGTATTTCACCAGAAATGCGGACAACAGGTGTCAAGCCGTGTGTTCCCTTTGTCAAGCTGTAATAAGTAGGGGTAAGGACGTTAACCACCTCGGAACATCCTCCCTTATACGTCACCTGCAGCGCATTCATAATAAGTCAGTGACAAGTTCAAAAACTTTGGGTGACAGCGGAAGCAGTCCACTGACCAGTAAATCCCTTCCTCTTGTAACCAAGCTCACGCAAACCACCCCACCAACTCCCTCAGTGTCAATTTCCTCCTTCCCCAGGAATGCCAATAGTCCTGCAGGCCATGTCACTGGCAATTCTGACGAGTCCTCTCCTGCCTGGGATTCCTCCGATGCATCCTTGCGTGTAACGCCTACTGCTGCTGGCGCTGCTGTTGTTGCCGCTGGGAGTCGATGGTCATCCCAGAGGGGAAGTCGTAAGCCCACTTGTACTACTTCCAGTAAGCAATTGACTGTTCAACAGTCCTTTGCGAGGAAGATGAAATATCACAGCAGTCATCCTACTGCAAAGCGGATAACTGAGTCCTTGACAACTATGTTGGTGTTAGACGTGCGTCCGGTATCCGCCGTTAGTTCACAGGGAACTAGACAATTTATTGAGGCAGTGTGCCCCCGTTACCAAATACCATCTAGGTTCCACTTCTCTAGGCAGGCGATACCGAGAATGTACACGGACGTCAGAAAAAGACTCACCAGTGTCCTAAAAAATGCAGTTGTACCCAATGTCCACTTAACCACGGACATGTGGACAAGTGGAGCAGGGCAGGGTCAGGACTATATGACTGTGACAGCCCACTGGGTAGATGTATGGACTCCCGCCGCAAGAACAGCAGCGGCGGCACCAGTAGCAGCATCTCGCAAACGCCAACTCTTTCCTTGGCAGGCTACGCTTTGTATCACCGCTTTCCAGAATACGCACACAGCTGAAAACCTCTTACGGCAACTGAGGAAGATCATCGCGGAATGGCTTACCCCAATTGGACTCTCCTGTGGATTTGTGGCATCGGACAACGCCAGCAATATTGTGTGTGCATTAAATATGGGCAAATTCCAGCACGTCCCATGTTTTGCACATACCTTGAATTTGGTGGTGCAGAATTTTTTTAAAAACGACAGGGGCGTGCAAGAGATGCTGTCGGTGGCCAGAAAAATTGCGGGACACTTTCGGCGTACAGGCACCACGTACAGAAGACTGGAGCACCACCAAAAACTACTGAACCTGCCCTGCCATCATCTGAAGCAAGAAGTGGTAACGAGGTGGAATTCAACCCTCTATATGCTTCAGAGGTTGGAGGAGCAGCAAAAGGCCATTCAAGCCTATACAATTGAGCACGATATAGTAGGTGGAATGCACCTGTCTCAAGTGCAGTGGAGAATGATTTCAACGTTGTGCAAGGTTCTGATGCCCTTTGAACTTGCCACACGTGAAGTCAGTTCAGACACTGCCAGCCTGAGTCAGGTCATTCCCCTCATCAGGCTTTTGCAGAAGAAGCTGGAGGCATTGAAGAAGGAGCTAAAAGGGAGCGATTCCGCTAGGCATGTGGGACTTGTGGATGCAGCCCTTAATTCGCTTAACAAGGATTCACGGGTGGTCAATCTGTTGAAATCAGAGCACTACATTTTGGCCACCGTGCTCGATCCTAGATTTAAAGCCTACCTTGGATCTCTCTTTCCGGCAGACACAGGTCTGCTGGGGTTGAAAGACCTGCTGGTGACAAAATTGTCAAGTCAAGCGGAACGCGACCTGTCAACATCTCCTCCTTCACATTCTCCCGCAACTGGGGGTGCGAGGAAAAGGCTCAGAATTCCGAGCCCACCCGCTGGCGGTGATGCAGGGCAGTCTGGAGCGACTGCTGATGCTGACATCTGGTCCGGACTGAAGGACCTGACAACGATTACGGACATGTCGTCTACTGTCACTGCATATGATTCTCTCAACATTGATAGAATGGTGGAGGATTATATGAGTGACCGCATCCAAGTAGGCACGTCACACAGTCCGTACTTATACTGGCAGGAAAAAGAGGCAATTTGGAGGCCCTTGCACAAACTGGCTTTATTCTACCTAAGTTGCCCTCCCACAAGTGTGTACTCCGAAAGAGTGTTTAGTGCCGCCGCTCACCTTGTCAGCAATCGGCGTACGAGGTTACATCCAGAAAATGTGGAGAAGATGATGTTCATTAAAATGAATTATAATCAATTCCTCCGCGGAGACATTGACCAGCAGCAATTGCCTCCACAAAGTACACAGGGAGCTGAGATGGTGGATTCCAGTGGGGACGAATTGATAATCTGTGAGGAGGGGGATGTACACGGTGATATATCGGAGGGTGAAGATGAGGTGGACATCTTGCCTCTGTAGAGCCAGTTTGTGCAAGGAGAGATTAATTGCTTCTTTTTTGGGGGGGGTCCAAACCAACCCGTCATATCAGTCACAGTCGTGTGGCAGACCCTGTCACTGAAATGATGGGTTGGTTAAAGTGTGCATGTCCTGTTTTGTTTATACAACATAAGGGTGGGTGGGAGGGCCCAAGGACAATTCCATCTTGCACCTCTTTTTTCTTTTCTTTTTCTTTGCATCATGTGCTGATTGGGGAGGGTTTTTTGGAAGGGACATCCTGCGTGACACTGCAGTGCCACTCCTAGATGGGCCCGGTGTTTGTGTCGGCCACTAGGGTCGCTAATCTTACTCACACAGTCAGCTACCTCATTGCGCCTCTTTTTTTCTTTGCGTCATGTGCTGTTTGGGGAGGGTTTTTTGGAAGGGACATCCTGCGTGACACTGCAGTGCCACTCCTAGATGGGCCCGGTGTTTGTGTCGGCCACTAGGGTCGCTAATCTTACTCACACAGCTACCTCATTGCGCCTCTTTTTTTCTTTGCGTCATGTGCTGTTTGGGGAGGGTTTTTTGGAAGGGACATCCTGCGTGACACTGCAGTGCCACTCCTAGATGGGCCCGGTGTTTGTGTCGGCCACTAGGGTCGCTTATCTTACACAGCGACCTCTGTGCAAATTTTAGGACTAAAAATAATATTGTGAGGTGTGAGGTATTCAGAATAGACTGAAAATGAGTGTAAATTATGGTTTTTGAGGTTAATAATACTTTGGGATCAAAATGACCCCCAAATTCTATGATTTAAGCTGTTTTTTAGTGTTTTTTGAAAAAAACACCCGAATCCAAAACACACCCGAATCCGACAAAAAAAATTCGGTGAGGTTTTGCCAAAACGCGTTCGAACCCAAAACACGGCCGCGGAACCGAACCCAAAACCAAAACACAAAACCCGAAAAATTTCAGGCGCTCATCTCTAATCTCTACATGCTTCCCATGAATCAAAGTATACCAGTGACTGGCATCAGTGCTAAGACTGGGCATGTTAGTTGGAATGCTGGTAAAAGGCCAATTTGCATATAACTAATTACAAGGTATATGTGGATACACATATAGTACCTTATGCTGGCTGCAACCCTTATAGTCAGGGTCGGAAATGGCCCACAGGGGTACCAGGGAAACCACCGGTAGGCCCCACTGCCTGAGGGCCCACTCCTTCCTCTAGGGATCAGGTTCCAGACTGTGCACTTGTATTATACATGGTAGATATGTTGCATTACACTGCACTAAACTATTGTGTATTTCAAGCCTCTGTGGAGGCTGGCCACACCCCCTTTTTAGGCTGGCCACACCCCTAAGTATGGCCCCCTATCACTGTATTCCCCCGGTGGGCCCTTCATGCCCCAGTCCGACACTGCCTACAGTCCACCTCATGGTGTGAATGCGCAGCGCCCTTCAATTTAAGACACAAATGCAGAGTCTGACAAATGCTTTTGGGACCAAGTGTTGGAGTTTACAGACTGAGCTATACATTAGACCCAGAAAATGAATCGACTGAAAGAAATGGTAACATATATGTTTATATATTGCTTAGTTGGGAGCTTTTTAACTAATACAACTCTTAGAGCCTCTAAAACAGACAAGTGATGGCAACCAATCAGATTCTAGCTATCATTTCTTTACTACTTCATTCTTAAAAATTGTAGAACCACTTGTCTGTTTTAGAAGCTTTAGTAAATCTACCCTATAATGTGTAATGGATTACAAATATTTGTTCCAAATGGATAACCACAAGAGGGCAAATACAGCGCAAAAGCATTCTCTAAAAATAGGGCTCTATTTATCAAGCAATGAAGAGACTATTTATTGCATTGTTCTATGTATCAAATGAATTAATATAGAGAGTTCTCTGTCCTTGCCAGTACTTACCACAGTCACCATAGACTGCCTTGGGGAAGGTGGAATCAGGCAATTTATAAAGCTGAGATATGTTAACTAATCCGGCAAAGGGGACCAGCAAAGCCAGATGCTGGATCATTGGCAGGCTAAGCAACTACTGTATGTCCCTGTGTAGATATCAGTTGCACATACGCATTTCATATTAACCTTTCGCCCATGTTGTTAGCAGGGGCAGATTTAGGGGTGAGGCCACCCCTAGGCACAATAGTAACCGCCGCCCCTCACCTGACTAATTTTGGTTATTTTTATTGATTAGTTATAAGCCCTCATTTGATGATAGCCAATTTTATAGAATAATGAAGAAAAAGTCACTAACTATTGATTATTTTTAATTATGTATACATATTTACTAAGTAGGACAGCTTACTGGGGGAGTATGTGCATGTGCTACCCGTTTACACTACATTCAAGATGGCACATGGTACAGTACAATGGAAATATTTAGTAGTTACTGGTACTTTTTGGGCTGACCGTACCAACACCAGCATCCAAGTGCTGCGACCAAACAAGTGCTGCCCCTAGGCATGGGCCTCACGGGCCCTAATGCAGTAGCACCCTTTGTTCGTCGGGAGGCTTGCCACCTAGCAACAGCTGGTGGGTTAGGTGCAAGCCTCCCGACGATCGCTGGAAAGGTATAGTGAAAGAAAACTTTCACTTACCTTTCCACAGCCTGGGGGACGCGGTGACAGAGCCGCGGGTAGCGGCCGCTCCCGGACCCGTTCGCGCGTATTGCGCGCGCACAGCCGGGCACGCGCGCGCACACTGGGCACGTGCGCGCGCACCATATAAGGCGCTAGGCCCCGCCCCCAGTCCAGATTTTACCTCAGCGCTGCAGGATGGAGGACACAGTGTCTGTGTCAGCTACAGACACACTCTTAGTGTCCCCACAGCGCAGCAAGAGAGGCAGGCAGCCTTCTAGGAAAAGCCTAGGAGAAGTTGCTGAAACAACTTCCTCAGATGAGGACATTATATTTAAAAGAAGGAAAATCATTAACCCTGTCAGGTCGGATGACAACAGGGACAGCTCTCAGGAGGGAGAAGTCAGTCAGAATGCTGAGACTCCTTCTCCTCCTGCATATTCTCACAGAGTGGTGAGAAAGTGCACAAGTAAAAAGAAACACACTGACCGTGTTTCTTCTAGAGATGCCTGTTCAGGTAAAAATATCTCTTTCCCAGGTATTGCCAGTGCTTGGAATACCTCTAAGGGCCATAGCAGACCCCCCTCTCCTGCCCACAGCCGACATACATTCCCTGTCACTGATCGGCAACCTGCACAGGACCGCACTCATAAGGGGACTACTCATAGTCATACAACCCCCCTTTCCCACGCATTTAGGGAAACTGGTTACCCTCCAGTAGATTGGGAATCAGAGGAGGTAACCAGGACTAGCGCATCCTCTCGCAGAGGCGAATATAGGCCCTCATTCCGAGTTGTTCGCTCGTTCTTTTTCATCGCATCGCAGCGATTTTCCGCAAACTGCGCATGCGCAATGTTCGCACTGCGACTGCGCCAAGTAAATTTGCTATGCAGTTAGGTATTTTACTCACGGCATTACAAGGTTTTTTTCTTCGTTCTGGTGATCGGAGTGTGATTGACAGGAAGTGGGTGTTTCTGGGCGGAAACTGGCCGTTTTATGGGAGTGTGTGAAAAAACGCTGCCGTTTCTGGGAAAAACGCGGGAGTGGCTGAAGAAACGGGGGAGTGTCTGGGCGAACGCTGGGTGTGTTTGTGACGTCAAACCAGGAACAACAAGCACTGAACTGATCGCACTGGAAGAGTAAGTCTCGAGCTACTCAGAAACTGCACAGAAAAATCTTTTCGCAATATTGCGAATACTTCGTTCGCAATTCTGCTAAGCTAAGATACACTCCCAGAGGGCGGCGGCTTAGCGTGTGTACTGCTGCGAAAAGCGGCTAGCGAACGAACAACTCGGAATGAGGGCCATAGTGACTTGCAGATGGCCCGTGTAGCCTTAGCGGGTAGAATGCCACCTTCTAAAATATATTCAGCCCACTGGGCTCTGAGCGAACGCTCCCAAGTATACAATTTTGCCCAGTTAGCCTTTAGAACGGCATTAGTTAAGGAGGATGACATGGTTCTTCGTAAGCACACTGGCATCCCAGATATTCCGGCCCTATTTGCCCCTGACATTGACCCAGCCTTAACTTCACTCGTGGGGGAAAAAGTCCAGAGTGACACTATGGATAAATTGCTAAGAAAAATCCAATTTAAGGTTTCAGACGCCGCCGGTCCTTTATTATTTGTCCTTGACAAAGCAGAAAAAGAAGGCGTCTCAGGGGGCTCCCTAGATTCCCTGGTAGCTTCTAAAATGGCACTCATAAAGGCTATTAGTAGGGCTACCTTAATAATTGGTCAGACATTTGATTTCATATCGAACTCACGTAGAACTCGCTGGCTAGCTAATGCAGGGCTAACTAACCTAGCACCCAGACCAGTAGATCTCCCCAATCTGATAGATTCTGACCTTTTCGGACCCAATTTCATAGACGAAGTGAAGGTACGCTATAAAGCTCGCAAATCCTTTGCGGACCTTAAAGGACCTCAGCCTTCCAGGCGGCCCTTTCATCAGGAGGTTCGTCCTGCGGGAGCCAGCAGCTCGACCCGAGACTACAGAGGCGCTCCCAGAGCTCACAGAGGTGGCCCTTCCCGAACACGGACCGCAAGAGGCGCAGGGTCCGGCGGCACATACGCCCTCAGGAAAGACAGAGGATACGGTAAGTCACTTTACTTTGCAACCTCCTCCTTGTCTTTCCCAGGCAATAGCCTCCTGGAGGCAGATTACCACAGACAGGTGGTTGCTAAAAATCATGGAAAAAGGTTTATCCCTTCCCCTTTTACATTTTCCACGACAAATTTTCCCCTGCTCAAAAAACGCCAGTCCGTTATTAGATGGAGTACTGTCCCTTGCCCTACAGTTAGGCAAGATAGAGTTGGCAGACACTTCCACAAGAGGCTGGGTCAGTCACCTTTTTCCCGTCAGGAAACAGGACGGTTCATACAGACCAGTCTTAAATGTCAAATCTCTCAACCGACACATAAAACCTCGCTTTTTCCGTATGGAGGGCTTAGCCGACATACCTTTCCTACTAACAAGGAACGATTTCTGTATCAAAATAGACCTCAAGGAGGCCTTTCACACAATTCAAATGCACCCAAACCACAGAAGACTTCTAAGGTTCCTGTGGAAAGACGTTCTCTATCAGTGGACTGTCATGGTTTTCGGCCATTCCAACGCTCCCTACACGTTCACTCGTCTTATGAAAGCAGTGATCTCTCACCTACGCCAGAGAACGATCCGTTGCATAATCTACCTAGACGACTTGTTAGTAGTCCATGCAGACCAGAAAACCCTTCTGCTTCACAAAGAACTAATTCTTTCTCTCCTCCAGAACCTAGGGTTTACAATAAATTACGACAAGTCCATATTAACACCCACCCAGTCAATTGTTTTTCTGGGTTTCTTACTAGATACCCCTTCTTTCTCGATAGCAGTTCCCCCAGACAAGTGGAGAGACATTCAAGATTTCGTAACTCGAACCCTGAAACACCGTTTCTCGCTGAGAGACTTGGCCAGAGTCATAGGGAAGATGAGATCTTTAGATCCTGGTTTTCTCCATGCTCCCCTTGTCTGCAGACACTCTCAGATTCTTCTTTCAGCTCTCCTTCGTCAGGGATGGACTTGGTCAGACAAGATCATCTTGACACCATTGGTTCTCAAAGAGATTCGCAGTTGGAGGGACCTTCGGCTACCACCCCCCAGGCCTCTCCTACCTCCTCCTCCAGACATTGTCATCACATCAGATGCGTCCCTCTCGGGTTGGGGAGCATTTACAAGAGACCGAGCGGTAAGGGGAAGATGGTCCACTCAAGAATCGACAGCGCACATCAATCTATTAGATTTGAAGGCGGCGAAGTTAGCACTTTCCTCTCTAGTTCCCCCGACCTTCCAGGACAACTCAGTTCTTCTATGTCTAGACAACAGGACTGCAGTGTCCTACCTCAACAGAATGGGGGGCACTCGATCCCTGACACTCTGTCAAGAAGCTATAGACATCTGGAACTGGGCGGTGGAAAGATCCATACTCCTCTCTGCAACATATATCCCAGGAGAGCTAAACGAATTAGTCGACTCCTTATCCAGGAAGAAATTAACACTGGATCGGGTGACTCTGAGACCGAAAATTTTCACCAGTATCGTGAGAACCTTTGGTCAACCGCAAGTAGACCTGTTTGCAACTCCATCGAACACACAGGTCCCAACCTTCGTGTCCAAAATCTGGACTCAAGGGGCTCTCCACTCGGATGCAATGTCCTTTCCGTGGACAGATCTAGTTCTCCCATATGCTTTCCCTCCCCCAGCTATGCTACTGAAGGTACTTCACAAGATCAAGACAGACAGAGTACCTTAACTCGTCTTGGTTTACCCCGTTTGGCCTTCCCGAGTTTGGTTCCCCTTGATCAACCCTCTTCGCAAGGGACCCAAGCTTCCCCTAGGCATGTCCAAGGATTGTTTCCAAGGGACTCCCGACCTCCTTCAGGAACTTCCACATTGCATGTGGATAGCGACATTACTTGGTTGCTGACCACTACTAACCTTTCGACCGCCTCAGTAACCTTGATCAATGCTTCCCTTAGACCCAGAACAAAATCCAGGTACCAGTCCATCATAAATGAGTTTATGTCTTGGCAAGCTTCTAAAAATCTTCCTTCGGCTTCTTTTTCCGAACCTAACTTAGCGATAGACTTCCTAGCCGTTAAGTTTGAGTCAGGCCTGGCATCCGCCACCATACGGTCTTATGGCTCAGCCCTAGCTCTTCTCATTCCAGAGCTTACGGAAAACAAGATGTACCTTAGATTACTCAAAGGTATCTTCTTGTCTAGGCCTCCATGTCCGCGATATTCTTCCACGTGGGACATTAATCCTTTCTTAAATTATTTAGCCACAATACCTTCAGATTCCGACATCTCCAATCTTTCAAGAAAACTGGCTTCCCTACTAGCACTAGCTTTCGCAGCCAGAGGAGCCGAACTTTCCTTAATAGACACATCCGAACCCTGGATGACAACCACTCCAATGGGATTCCATATCGTCCTTAAAGGTCACACAAAAACCAGTTCCATTCAAAACCCTTTGGTAGAGTTTGACCTAGTCAGTGACCAGTCAGACACGGATCTTTGCATAGTTCAGTGCTTATCCGCTTATCTCACAACAACAGCTCCATGGAGAGATAACATTTCTAACCTTTTTATCACATGCCGAAAGCCTTTTCGTCCGGCTAGACCCTCTACAATCAGAGGATGGATAGTTTCTGCCATGCAAAGCTCAGGAACAGATACCTCCATTTTCAAGGGACACTCCATCCGTGGAGCCGCTGTCACATCGGCAGCGGCGAGAGGCTTAACCTTACAATCCATAATGCAGGCCGCACGTTGGTCATCCACTCATACCTTCGTGAAACATTATTGGAGGCCTTCTGATACTCAAAGGATAGAATTCATTAGAGCAACCACCAGGTATGTGGTAGTCTACCCACCAGCTGTTGCTAGGTGGCAAGCCTCCCGACGAACAAACACTAGTTTGCAGGAATCTATGACCTGCAAACTCTCTTTGTTCTAGGGAATAGGATTGCCACCTAGCAACAGCTCCCACCCTACCCACCCTATACCTTGCTAGGTCTGTTGGTTGTAATCTCTAACAACAGTCATTAATTATGCCTATTTATCTCTTTGAATTTCAGGCGCTCCGAAAGGTCCGAAGAAGCAGCCGCAGACGCAGCAACCTAAAGATCAAAAATAGCCTTACAAGTATCTTTGTTAAGCTCTGCAAGTTGCAGGAGTTTTGCTTTTATGCTAATATCACAGCAGCATAACAGTTCCTTCTTGACCATCGCCAGTTGTTTTTTCTGATCACCTGTATTACTGTTGAAGGGTTTCTAGTAAACACATTTCGTTTCTGCATATATATGGTCTCCGGTGTCCTTTGTTACTAGGTTACAGGAGCTAGGGTGATCTTACCCCCTTTAAAAAAAAATTTAAAAAAATTACTCTCTTGTTCTAGTTGGGATTGCCATCTGTAAGCTTCCGTAAAATCTGAACTGGGGGCGGGGCCTAGCACCTTATATGGTGCGCGCGCACGTGACCAGTGTGCGGGCGCGTGCCCGGCTGAGCACGCGCGCTCCCGTGACGTGCGCGATGCGCGCGAACAGGTCCGGGAGCGGCCGCTACCCGCGGCTCTGTCCCCGCGTTTCCCAGGCTGTGGAAAGGTAAGTGAAACTTTTCTTTCACTATACCTTTCCAGCGATCGTCGGGAGGCTTGCACCTAACCCATCAGCTGTTGCTAGGTGGCAATCCTATTCCCTAGAACAAAGAGAGTTTGCAGGTCATAGATTCCTGCAAACTAGTGTTTGCACCCACTGTAGTTAGGGCCCATGAATAGCAACATAGAAATGCCAGTCAGTGACTAATGATTGCTTTAGTGTTGGAGGCTGAAAATGCTAACAATAGCCTTCTGTATTAATTGTTCCACAGCTGTGACATGATAATCTAATTTGGACAAGGTCATCTTTACCTTATGTTTCATATTATTGTGCGTAATTTGTTTGTCTCATGATCCACTCAATGTACAGTTCTGCGATGTATGTCTAAAAAATAAAGTTTCAACATATAAATCCATTGTAAGCCAATCTCTATTAGTTTGTCTCTGACCACCTCTCTGTATTTTTTACAGGATGAGAAGAACCAGATGATGACGACTAATGTCTGGGTCAAACAGGTGAGAGACGTAGGCAACCTCCAGCTATTGTGGAACTTTGGACCAGCATGCTTTGCAAGCTAGAGGCTGAGGTGTACTGCTTCAAAAACAGCTGGAGATCAGCAGCTAGCCTGTACAAAGTCATTCTGGTATTCCGGACTATAGATCTACACTAAAAAGGTCTACAGTCAATAGGTCTACCACTAATGGCAGACATGCCTAAGATCGACAGGGTCAAAAGGTCGACATGTAAAAAGAAGACAGTTCTAAAGGTCAACAGGGTCAAAAGGTCGACATGACAGTGAAAAAAATAAAAAACTTTGAAAATAAAAAACTTTGTCTACCACACAAAGTTTTTCATTTAAAAAAAATGTTTTCTACTTTTTCATACCTTACCATCCACGTGGACTATGATTGGGAATAGTAACCTGTGACAAGCGCAGCGGAAGTGGAGCGGGGAACCTTGTCCTTCGCTCGCCATGCACTAATGGGGCTTGTTTTTTTTTAAACAAAAAAGTCGAATTGATTTGAGGGAGCCAAGAGGAGGAGACGGATTGGGGGGGGGGGGGGACAGGGGGGAGCTGCGGAGAGATGGGGGAGAGTAGTGCTACAGCAGCATTGTAGGAGGATATGGCACCGCCACCAGACCTCACGGCAGCGTCCACCCGGCTCCAGCAAACGAGATCTTGCTTGCTGGAGCCAGGTGGGCGCTGCCGTGAGCGGCGGCTGTGACACATCCTCCTGCATATGCTGTGCTGTAGCGCTGCTCTCCCCCGTTTCCCAGCGGCTCTCCCCTGTCTCTTCCTCTCCTCCTCTCAGATCCCTCATCTCAATCCGACTTTTTTTAAAGTCTGATTGAGATGGTCGAAAACAGGGCCAAAACCTGTTGAATTTAGTCCCATTTCCGACAGAAGCACGCGGATCGGCAGCTATTCCACCGATCCACGTGCTTTCCGACAAGTCAAATTCCCCGACTTGTCAGATAAAAAATCCGGGGACTGAATAGGTTGGAACCCCTTCCGACCTGAAAAAGTCGTAAACTGCTGTCTTTTCGACTTTGTGAATATACCCCATAGAAGCTGGAACAGGGCATCCCTGACCCACATAGGTCATAGCCAAACTTGCACAGTGGTGCTGCAATGCCACTACAGTCCCCGAGCCTCACATAAAGCTAACAAGAGCAGTACTTTACAAAAAAAGTAGAAATATAGAAATTAAAGAAGAGTGTGGTAATAAAGTGTTATCAGATTGGACTTTGAAGCAACATTTAACTCTTTCCATCATGTGCATGTAGAGGTGTATTTGCAAACCCACAATACTAGACATTGATACCCCTTTTACACAGAAACTGAAATTACCGGGTGAAGCAGTTCTACCCGGTAATTTCACTAAAAACACGGGTCCTTTTTCTGTGTGAAAAGATCAGCCCAGGTTAAAATTCCCGGGACTTTGACCCAGGAATTTACCAGGGTTAGAGACACAAAGATTTCGACCCGGTTTGACCTTTTCACATAGACAAAATACCCGTGTTAATCCCCAAATTACACCCCCAAATTCTTGACCCAGTAATTTGCTTCTTGGTGTGAAAGGGGGGGGGGGGGGTAGACAGAGCCCGGCAACATGATGCAGCACTGACATGCTGGGTAATTGCCGAGTTTTCTTTCTGAAAAGGGTATGAATGATTTCTAGGGACTTTCTTATTTACTTACTAGGCGGTAACTGTGAAATGTTCTGGATGTGCGTACAAATAATGAAACCTGCATGGCAACACTTTTGTTGTTCATAAATGACCCACAACAAGATTAGGATGAGGCTTTAATGACGGGAATTGCCGCACTGCGGAGCAGGTAGCAGGGCCATTATAATGCAAATTGCATCGCCGTACACCCTGCATTTGTCTCTATGATCACATCTAAGGGTGTTTAAATTCTGAATAATCACAACAGCGGCAACAATAACAATTTAAGGCTGAGATATTGTATAGAAGTAAATTGGTTTTCACATAAATGCCATATATTGTTAATATCGCTGCCAATTGAAATCTCCCACTTGCTACAAAAAAAATAATTGTAGTATTGAGGATGAGTATAGTTATCCCTGGCTAGATATATATATTTTATATGGCACCATAAGGGATCCGCAGCGCCCATTACTGAGTACATAAACAAATGAGCAAAACAAGAAAAAAGCACTACAGTTTAAGACAATGTAGGACTTTCCCTTGTTAAATTTTATCTGGACCGCCTACATTTTTTAGTCTACCATATATGACACAATGTTCTAAATTAAGACACCATTGGGCGCTTAAACCCTTATACCTCACTACCATATATATATCCCTCACTACCATATATATTATATATTAGTCCAGGGAGGGCTGTTACTCCATTTAAAATCCACAACTCGGAAGGGTGCTTGGCTTAGACAGACAACAGCATGTTCCTATTGTCGGCATTCCCATAACTTGCAACTTCTTAATAAATCCACTGGAACCGGGTATCTATTGTAATGTTTCATGAATTTAATATGATGAGAAGATTAAATTAACACATTGAAATAGATAAGAAGCTGCAAGTGTGGGAACATACTGTTGTGTATACACTGAAGTGCCAAAAGTCATGGGACAAGTGCCTAGTATTGTGTAGGGGTGGTCTTCTGTATGCTGAATGTCGGGATCCCGGCACACAGTATACCGGCGCCGGAATCCCGACACCCAGCATACCGACAACTATTCTCCCTCGTGGGGGTCCACAACCCCCCTGGAGGGAGAATAAAATAGTGTGGTGCGCGTAGCGCGCCACCGTGCCCGCAGCGTGGCGAGCGCAGCAAGCCCACAAGGGACTCCTTTGCGCTCGCCACGCTGTCGGTATGCCGGCGGTCGGGCTTCCGGCGCCAGTATGCTGGTCGCCGGGAACCCGAGCGCCGGCATACCGTACTACACCTTTGTGTAGGACCCCCTCTTGCCCGGCGAAGTGCAGCAACTCGATGTAGCAACAATTCCACAAGTAAACGGCAGACCTCTGAAGAAATATTGACTTATGTCATCTGGATAGCTTCCCAAAGCTCCCTGATAATTATAGGTGCAGTATCTTGGGTGCGAATGGACCTCTCCACCATGTCTCATAAATGCTCGATTGAGTTGATGTGGTCATCAGGACTCTCCAGAATGCTCCTCAAACCAATTATGAACAACTTGGAAATGATGACATGGGGCATTTTTCTGCTGAAATTTTCCATCATTGTGGGGGTACATGAAGTCCATGAAGGACTGTAAATGTAGCAGTTTCCAGTCTATGACACATTCAGATGGACCAGTGGAGCCAACCGATGCCACGTGAACACAACCCACACATTTATTAAACCACCACCAACCTGCACTGTGCTTTGTTGACAACTGGGGTCCATGGCCTCATGGGTCTGCGCCAGTGGCGTCAGAAGGCGGGTGCGGGGGGTGCGGCCCGCACCCGGGTGTGACACCTGGAGGGGGTGACACCAAATGTCAGCTCCTCCGCAGTGACAGGAGCCAGGTGCTGCAGTGTGAAATTCCGTTACAGCACCCGGCTCCTGTCATAGCAGAGGAGCCGACAGCACACTGAGACCGTCTCTGGGGGAAGCCCAGCATCTCCGGAGATGCTGGGCACGCCCCCAGAGTGACGATCCCGGTATCCCCGCGAAGCCACGCCCCCTAGCTGTAAGGCCACGCCCCCCTTTTTGCCGCGATCGCGGCAGTACATCAGGGGTGCGCACCGGGTGTCACCACACCTGGTGACGCCTCTGGTCTGCGCCACACCCAAACACTACCATCAGCCCAAAACAAATGGAACAATTACTCATTGGACCACACCACAAGTTGCCAGTCCTTTAGGGTCCAATCAGCAACATCACAATCCCAGGTGAGGCACTGTATCTGGTCATAGTGTTAACAAAAGGCACTTTGGTGGGTCTTTTGCTTCCATATCCCATGGAAGCTAAAGAATGCTACACTTACCTGCTGTATGTGCGTCTGGCACCTCCTGCATTGAATGTGGATATGTTTTGAGCCAGTGTTGCTTATCTGTTACCACGGACAATTCTGGCCAGATGCTGCTGGTCATTAAGTACCCGTGGTCGGCCAGTGCACTGTGGGTACAAATGCTTTCCATGAGGTATTCCCAGCAAACACGTGACATCGTAGATCGAGGAATGTTGAATGTCCAAACATCTAACATTGGAAATTAATGTTCCATCCATTGGGCACCCACTCAGGGATGTATCTAGGGGTCCAAGCGCCCCTGGCAAAGTAAGGGGCTGGCGCCCAGCCCCCTCTACATACATTTGAAATAAGGTGTGAGTATTGGAAATGGGGCATGGTCTTGTGGGGGAAGAGCGTGGACACAATAGTACTTCCAAATCAAATTATGCCACACAGTAGTATCCCTTTTTTCACATTACACCGCACAGTAGTGTCTCATATTCACGTTACACCATCCCTCCTCCCTAATCCACCCTTCCCAAAGCCTGACCCTAACCCGCCTCCCCCGCCAGCCTCTTCAGTGGTGCCTAACCCTAACCCACCCTTCCTAATCTCCCTCCCTGCAGACTAACCCTAACCCTCCCACCCTCGCAGCCTAACACTAACCCTCTC